>NC_061112.1:111034838-111370084 GCF_002878395.1 Capsicum annuum | reverse complement strand
ATAAAACATATACACATGTATACGTTAAATATACATGTCTATAGAAGATATATTCACATATATATGTTCTATTCAATGTATATGTACTACTTTAAATAAAACATACTACAATATATATACATTACAATATATATATAGTTATGTATTAATTTATAAAATATATACACATGTATACGTTAAATATACACGTCTGTAGAAGATATATTCACATATATATGCTCTATTCAATGTATATGTACTACTTTAAATAAAATAGACTACAATATATATATGATGTGTGGGCAGATGCTAACACATTTGAGGAATTTAACTGAGAATAATTGCGAAGTCTTAAGCAACTTTTGTCGTTTCGATTGTTTACTCTTTGATATTACAGTAAAAGTCAAGATACAAGGAACCAGCAATAATGGAAGTAAAAGAGTTGATTTCTGAGCAAGTACAGAGGGAAGTATAGCTGATGACTTATCTGATAAGCCGTCAGCCTTGTGATAAGTTATCAGAAGTATCGTCATAGACTTCTGCTGGAATATGTGATGGCATCTGTGATAGGCCGTCAGAAGTGTGATTAGCCATCAGGATTGTTGTTAGGCTTAGTGAGTGAATGGGATTTGAAGTGAATAATTGACGACGTCCATGATAAGTCATCAAAGGTCTGATAAGCCGTCATGACTCATAGTCAACCAAAGGCAGAGATTGTTAAAAGTGAAGAGGAGCTGACGACATTCCTGATAAGCCACCACCCACAACGTCATCTCTCCAAGAAAAAAGTTGTGATCTATGATTTTGTTTCCATAATTAGGATGAAGCATTTAAGGACAAGTTCTAGGATTTTTATAGAAATCTTGAAACGGCTGGAACTTATTCCAAAGGAGTTCACCTCTCTTTGGGGTCTCTTAATTTAGAATTCAATTTTCAACTCTTTGATTTGTTTGTGGGAATTTTCTCTTGAACTTAGAAGAGAATCAACTTCAGACTTTATCTTTTGTAATTTTAATTACTATGAATGATGAATATGATTGTTGATATCTCTTTCTTTTCCATGCGGCACTAAAACCCACAACTAGGGTTGTGGGATCTATGATTATTCCTCCATGGATTTAGTAGTTGTTAGGGTTTGAGTGATTGCGGGGATATCTTGATAATTTTTTTGTTATGATTGTTATTTATTGGTTGCAAACAATAGATCCCACCTTATGTTGTTTGCTCGAACTGAAAAATAAACTAAAGTTAGCGAATTATTAACGAGGATTTGGGAAGGTTAAGTTCTCATCTAATGATTAATGCTAAAACAAGATTGATCAACTTGAGATAAAATCAGTATGAATAGAATGATTTCCTAAGTTCGAGAGAATTAGGGAGTTCAACATCAAAGTAGGTTGAGAAACACTTAGATGGACTGTCAAAACTGATAATTTGGTGTTTTCCACAAGTCAAGAGAACTCAATACTACAATTATTATTTAATAGGGATTAATAATCATAGTTATCACAATCCTAGTTTCTTTCTATCACTGATTTAAGCTATTGAAATTTTAGTTTTGAGCTCTTAAGCAAGTTAAAACTTTAACATTTATTTTATCATCAAAAACCCCCCATTTTATCTTTTCGTATCATTTGTTTGAATTCAAATTATAGCTATAGTTTCAAATTAGTTTAATCATCACTCACATTGTTCCTCGTGGATTTGACCCCGACTCCAAAGTTGGGTATATATATTACGACAACTGTTTTGCATTAAATTGATGTGTAAATTGAGCATTATCGAAAATGGTGCCAGTGCCGAGGAATAATTTGGCGTATTGATTTGGTTTGGAATTTTAGCCTACTTACTTGAATTCAAACTTGTAAATATTTATTTTTAGTTTTCTTTTATTTCTTATGTTAGGTAGATTTTATTTTAGTTTACTTATTACTATAGCATTGTGGAATGAACATGAGCTTGGCGATTGGAAATCTTATCTTGATGATCCATGTCCATATTGTGATGGACCTTACTTTTGGTAAGATTATAGATATGCTCCCTAGAGAGAGATGTGTGCACCATCTCCATCCTATCGGGAGTATTATTGTTCTTTATATGGTGGTCAAGATGGACATTGGAGTGATTGCCCAAATTCCTCTCCCCCTATTGTGCTAACCCATATTCTAGTTCTTCTTATGAGTTTGATAGGTCTTCTGGTCAAGAAAAGGAAGAACGAAGCACTGGGAAGAGTGGAATTAAAGCTGTATTTCAATGAATGTTGGATCTCCATAAAGAAACATATGATATCGTATGTGATATATGTTAAGACATGAAGCCAATCATTCATGAGAAGATGGATATAGAGATCAATCATTCAAAACATTCTTCTATATTATGTTTAGATGATATCTTGTCTATGGAATCATTTAAAATAATGGAAGAGTGTGAACATGAGGAGCAAGAACCCTATATTGATGTTGAGCTTAATGTTGAGCAACCGTCGGTGATTTTCCAACCAACCGAACCAACCATGAGAGATGATGCCAAGATTGGGGACATGGTGCTAGAGGTAAAAGAAGAAACGAAGAAAATCTCTAATAAAGACACTAGCCCAATTTGAAGTGAAGATGTCGAGAAGGTGAATAAAAGTAAGTGTGCAGTAGATAGTGTAAATTTTGAAGTAGGATTGATTGGGGCTCAATCAAAGAACTTTTCTACATTATGTTTAGATGATATCTTATTTGTTGAATCATTTAAACTAGTAGAAGAGTGTGAATATGAGGAATAAGAATCCTATATTCTTGATTTTACATTAGACAAGTAACATAAAAACACACCTCACTTTAAGGCTGAGTGGTTTACCATGCCTAATCCATTACTCGACTTCTTAATTTTTGTACTGCCCCCTACGAGCGAGGCAAGAAGATAGACTCTAAGTTGGGGGTGAAATTCATATCCTCAAAGTGGAGGAAAAAACTGAGTTGGGTCATGCCGCGACATTAAATCAGGCGCTGCTTGGGAGGCAACCCAAGGTATTTTGTTGTTTGTATTCTTATTATGTGATTGGCATTAGATCTTCTCACCCATGGTGCCACAGGTATGTTTCTAACTCTCTTGTTTTGGTTTGATGCATTGGGGACATTGTATGATTTTAAGTTGAAGTTGGGGCTACTTGTGGGTGTTGATGTCCTCTTAGGGTTTTTGTTGCCGTGCCTCTTTTCCCTGGAGTCTTGTTCCTAGTAGAGCCGGCATATTTAGGAGTATTGTGATTTGTTGTAAAATATTGTAGTTGACTAGGAGAAATACAAGTATCTTAGGCAGTTAACATATTTTTATTGATTTTTGAGCACCTCTCTAATAATCTGTTTTATAACTGTGTGATATGCATTTATGTATGACCACTGTGCATCTTGTTATGGCATTAGTACTAGTGATATGATAACCATTGCTAAAAATTGCATGAACCGAATGGGTTGTAGCTTGTGATGTACATTTATTCTATGTGGGTGTGAGATACTTCTTAGTTCTAGTTATGTGTTAAATCCAGAACTTTCCCAGTTGGTCTTACCTTGGCGATAGGATATCATTTAGGAAAGGATCATAGGCCGTTATTGATATTAGTCTACTTTTAGCCTAAATGACCTTCCATGTGTAAATAATGTCCCTTGATCCTGATTTTGAGTCTGAATGCCTATTCTTTTTATTATACCTATCACCTTCCCATTTGTATCACAATGAACCTATTTTGGCCCTGGTCCTCCTTGAATATTGTGCTCTTTGACTTAGGAAAATAGCCTAAGTTGAGTGTGGCTACCATAGGGGTGCATGATGTAAAATGAGTATGAAGAAAAGTAGAATAAAAGAAAGAATAAAAAGCTGGGTGCGGTGGAAAAAGAATAAGAAAAGAAAAGTTGTGAAAAAAAAATAATTGTCAAAAAGACCGAACCCATCCGGAGTATGTGTGATCAAGAAAGGAGAGAATTAGGTAAAGGTAAATAAGTGAGACCCTAAAAGTTAGTGTAGTGCCAAGGAGGCTTAGTCACCTTAAATATCATCGAGTATCATACCAGCCCTTAGCCTATGTTACAAGCCAAAGAAAAATACCTATAGTGATCCTAGCTTACTTGTCTGAAAACCTTGGTAATGAAAATAAGGGCAAGCTTATGGTATTTGGCATACATTGGCTGGAATTTTTTCTGAGAGTGAGTTTCTCTTGACCGTCCCCGCATTGACATGCTTGAGTTCACATATGAGTGAGGAGGGACCTCTTTGTTGTAAGGCCACACTGGTTATGTTACTAGTTGCTAACTTGTTTGGATAGTGTAATCATGGTACATGCATGGTTGTTGTTGCTGAATTGATGCCATATCTTGATTCCTATGTGTCGCATTGTTGTCCTTCAATAATTTGCACAGTAGTTTTTTTAAAATTAATTGACCTTGGAGATGGTGAAGATGTTTTGAGATAATATGGATGGTGACTGTCGAATATACTTTGTATCCTCTTGGTTGTGTTTTAGTTACTTGAGGACAAGCAATTGTTTTAAGTTGAGGGTGTTGATGTGTGAGCAGATGATAACATATTTGAGGCTTTAACTAAGAATAATTGCAAAGTCTTAAGCAATTTTTGTCGTTTTTGATTGTTTTCTCTTTGATATTGCAATTAAAGTCAAGATGCAAGAGAACTAGCAATAATGAAAGTACAAGAGTTGATTTTGATCAAGGAGAGAGGGAAGTATAGCTGACGACTTGTCTGATAAGTTGTCAGCCTTGTAATAAGTTATCAGTAGTACCGTCAGCCTTAGACAGAGAATGGACTTCAGCTAGAATACATGACGACATCTGCCATAGACCATCAGAAGTGTGATAAGCCATCAGGATTGTCGTTAGTCTTAGCCAGTGAATGGGGTTTGAAGTGAACAATCGACGACGTCTGTGATAAGTCGTCAAAGATCTGATAAGCCGTCATGCCTCATCATCAACCTAAGGCAGAGACTGTAAAAAGTGAAGAGGAGCTGACGACATTCCTGATAAGCCGTCACCCATGACGTCATCTGTCTGAGAAAAAAGTTGTGACCTATGATTTTGTTTCCATAATTAGGCTAAAGTATTTAAGGACAAGTTCTAGGGTTTTCATGGGAATCTGGAAATGGCTGAAACTTATTTCAAAGGAGTTCACCTCTCTTTGGGGGCTCTCAAATTAGAATTCAATTTTCAACACTTTGATTTGGTTGTGGAAATTTTCTCTTGAACTTGGAAGAGAATCAACTTCAGACTTCATCTTTTGTAAGTTTAATTACTATGAATGATGAATATAATTGTTGCTATCTCTTTCTTTTTCATGTGCCACTAAAACCCTCAACAAGGGTTGTGGGATCTATAATTATTCTTCCATGGATTTAATAGTTGGTTAGGGTTTGAGTGATTGCGGGGACATCTTGATAATTCTTTTGTTATGATTGTTATTTATTGGTTGCAAACAATAGATCCCACCTTATGTTGATTTGCTCGAACTGAAAAATAAACTAAAGGTAGAGAATTATTAACGAGGATTTGGGAAGGTTAAGTTCTTATCTAATGATTAATGCTAAAACAAGATTGATCAACTTGAGATAAAATTAGTATGAACAGAATGATTTCCTAAGTTTGAGAAAATTAGGGAGTTCAACATCTAAGTAGGTTGAGAAACACTTAGATGGACTCTCGAAACTGATAATTTGGTGTTTCCCATAAGTCATGAGAACCCAATACTACAATTATTATTTAATGGGGATTAATAATCAAAATGATCACAACCCTAGTTCCTCTCTATCACTGATTTGAACTATTGAAATTTTAGTTTTGAGCTCTGAAGCAAGTTAAAACTTTAACATTTTTTTTATCATCAGCCCCCCCCCCCCTCCCCCATTTTATCTTTTCATATCATTTGTTTTAATTCAACTTATAGCTATAGTTTCAAATTAGTTTAATCGTCACTCACATTGTTCCTCGTGGATTCGACCCCGACTCCAAAGTCGGGTAAATATATTGACGATGACCGCCTTGCACTAAATTGACGTGTAAGTTGAGCGTTATCAATATACATTATAATATATATATATATATGTATATATATAGTTATTTATATATATAGTTATATACTAATTTTTAAAACATATTCACATATATACGTTAAATATACACGTCTATAGAAGATATATACACATATATACGTCTAATTCAATGTATATGTACTACTTTAAATAAAATATACTACAATATATATACATTATAATATATATATATGTGTGTGTGTGTATAGTTATACACTAATTTATAAAATATATACACATGTATACGTTAATTATACACGTCAATAGAAGATATATTCACATATATACGCTCTATTCAATGTATATGTACTACTTTAAATAAAATATACTAAAATATATATACATTACAATATATATATATATATATATATATATATATAGTTATGTACTAATTTATAAAACATATACACCTGTATATGTTAAATATACACGTCTATAGAAGATATATTCACATATATACGCTCTATTCAATGTATATGTACTACTTTAAATAAAATATACTACAATATATATATATATATATATATATTGTCCTTGTCCTTTACATCAAAAGTTAATTCATCAAGTTCAATTGTATAATAATTGTCTTTGGTAAGCTTACTTACTGATAATAGTTGCTTTTTAATTTCAGGAACAACCAGTACCTCTTTCAGTTTTAAGCCAGATACACTACCACTACAAATGTGTGTAATATTGAGTTTATTTCATTACCAACTACTATCTTATCATATACTTCGTAAGGTTTTAAATTAGATAGTTTACCTGAGGAGTTTGTCACATGAGTACTTGCTCGAGAATCCACATAGACTGCATTGTCTACATTGTCGAGATCATTTAAGTTGATAGATGCTAAGTCTTGAGGCAAGTCATCTTCAGCTTGGTATGAAAAATCCCATCGATAGAAGCATTTGAGTGCATTGTGGTTGTTTCTCCCATAGATCTGACAAGCAGCAGAGTCTTGCTTCTCTTTTGAGGGAGTTGCACTATTTTGAGTAGGTTGTTGGTTAGAGATTTGTCCAACTTCTCTAAAACCCCTGCCTCTTGAGTTGTAGCTTATGTTTACTCTACCTATATAGAAGTTTCCTCTACCCCTATAGTTGTTTTGCTTGCCATGATTGACCTATTGAACAGTGAAAGCAGTGTTGCAGTTAATTTGTTGAGGTTCTTCTCCATCATCTTCCCTGAGATCAAAACCTCTCAAAGCATTAACTAATTGGTTTAGAGTTGGATAGGGAGTATTACCAAGCATAACAGTCCTGAATGTCTTGTACATGGGTCCTAGCCCTCTGGAAAAATTGATTACTTTACTGTCCTCATCCACTGGCTTGTGTATGGATGCTAAACCATCACATATGCCTTTGAACTCCTTCAAGAACTCATCAGTAGACTTAGACCCAAGTCTAATAGTTTGAAGTTGTTGCTTCAACTGGAACTCTTTGTCATTAGTGGCTTAGAGGTATGTTTCCTTCAAGATTTCCCATATTTCCCTGGCAGTTTTACAACCTACAATGAGGTACATGGTTTCTAATAGTGTACCAGAGATCCAACTCCTCAATAACACATCCTTCTCGTCCCAATCATTGATGTCACTACTCTTGTCAGTGTTTTTACCATTGTTTTTGTCACTGCTAGAAACAATTTCATCAGTGGTTTCTGCCTTGGACTCATCCTTGATGAGATAGTTTAATATCATAACTTGAATAAGCTGCAAAATCTGAGTTCTCCATATTAGATAATTTGATGGTTTAAGCTTAATAGGAATAGAAGCAATGAGGTGGTGCAGTGAGGAAGTTGAGAGTGAGTTTGAGGTTGATGCCATTTTGGAATAGGACTGTTTTAGAAATCATTGAATTGGTTAGCGGAAGAAAGCTTAGCGGTCTGATACTATGTGAAAATCTAATTCTATGTAGAAGATAAATATTTGTATATTAATTAATTTTACATTGTACATCAGCAGTGTATTTATATAGACACAGTAGACTAAACTCATACATACACTAGAGTCCTAGTATAAGTTTTAAACTAGCTAAGATTAGAGTTCTGTTGTAACATGAACTCTACTAGTAATATGATATTAACTAACAACTAGAGCTTATCTATAAGTAATATTATCATTATCTTCAATAATTCTCAACAACTAATTACAAATCTATAACCTAGAAATTATAAACCCTAATTCCTAACTACACAACTAAAAATTATAAACTCTAATTCCTAACTACACACACACCACCCAAGGTATGCATTCCCAAAGTCTCTAAGTTTTCTCAACTCGGAGACTAGCTCCTAATTCAGTTTATAACACACTATTACATCAATAGTTCAAACATAATGAACAGCTCCTAAGAATCAAATCTAAAATTCTTAGTTAGATTCTATACTTAGGACCGGGTTCTTTAATATGTCTCTTCAGTGATTGAGTAGCATTTTGTCAATCTATCAATTGTTATTTTCAGCTTTGTAAGTGCGTGAGTGATTATGTCAATTACTTTCTCTGTTAACCACAATTCAAAGTCCTTCAGTTGGTGAGACTCCTTTATTGAGACAATCACTCAACTTATCAGAGTTTGTTATCTAGTAGAAGTCCTTTATTAAATCAAACTCCTTGCATAGGTAAAACTCCTTCTTCAACTTGATATCCCCATCTGAGTGAAACTCTTTATTCAACTTATCTTAATGTGTTGTATTCAACTACAAATTCTTCTTTATCACTTGTGATTAATACTTTGAGTATATCAGAATTAGGCTTGTTTATCCATTCCCGATTTTAAGCAATCTTGACTGAACCTCCCAGTGAAAACTGAAACCTGTGTCCCTATGGTTAGACCAGCTTGAGTAACATAGTTCATTCATGTGTCAGTCATCAAAAACTTGTTTGATCTAACAAAGAGTCCTTCAATTTGTATGTTTCCTATCTTGCGTAGACTTCTTCAATCTTCAGAAACTTTATCCTTCTACACATAGGACTCTTCAAAATATGCTTAGAAGTGAAACTCCTTCTTCCCATAGGACTCCTTTTTCTACTCAACTTGTTTTCCTTTATCATCAAGTGTTTGAATCAAATTCAACTTCTTCAAATTAGCACATATTTATTTCCTTGAGTTTATCATAATTAACCACTCATATGGTCCTTTATTTCTTGCACCTTTGTCTTTAATCATCGATGATTTTTCTATAAGTTCAGCTACATGAGACAGTGTGTCTATGAACCAACTTGACTGACATATTTTATATCACGTTGTCAATCATCAAAACTTCATAGTACCCATCCTATTATTTATATATATATTGGATCCTCTCTTGAGTAATTGATATTCCACGTACATCTGTTTCCTTTGGTCCTCAATGGTAACTGTAATACCCCGTATTTTTTATGTTGGAATTCTAACCGTCGTTCCTATGCGTCTAAGCTCTAATCCAAGTGATTCTCACATGAATACAAGTTTCATGATCATTATCCTAGTCTATGGAGTAGTTTAGAGGTGAAAATGTTCATAGCAATGACCTAGAACAAAGTTGAGCTAAGACCAATTGATTCATCCAAAGTTTGACATTCGATTCTACAAAGGTCAAATTCAAACGTGAATATCTCTTAACATACATGCAATTTTTCATCCCAAGACCTATCAAATTGTATATAATTGAATCATCTTTCCAACGATACCAATTTCATCAAAATCCGACACCCGAGCACGGAGTTATGGCTTTGCGAAGTAGAGTGCATCGCCTAACCAATCTCACATGGATACTGGAATGGGTGTGCGATAAGCAATGCGGCGCATACTTAAATGTGTATGATAAGCAATGCACCGCATGCAATAAACAATGTGTCGCATACCTCACTTCGAAGTGCCAAAAAACACCCCTATATATGCCTATAACACGGGATTAAACTCCCATAACACCAAAATAAGTTTACTTTCTCTCAAAATCACCAAGAATATTCATTAGGGTTTCAACCTAAAAATTCAAATATCTCAAGATTTAACCATGAGTTTTCAATAATTCTTCGAGATTCGGAATCCCCATTCCGAGGGCTACAAGAAACACTCATTATTTACACGAATAGAGTCCCAAGGTCAAGAGTTCATTCAAAGCTTCAAGATTAAGGTATGTGGTGTTTTTCAACAAGAACATCCTTTCGTTCTTGTGCCCAAAATTTGTATTATTTTACAAAGATATATGATTTTATATGCTTTGATATGAATTTGAGATAGAAACTATTATCCTACGTTCTTGTTCAAAAGACTATTATATTTTTATGATGTCTTGAAGATAAATTCCTTGAGTTTTGATGTTAATAACATATTTGAAGTTGAATCTCTATATTTTTCATATGAATTACGTGTTTGCTACATAAAGTGTGAATCTTGAAATATTTTGTTCAAGTATTGATATATGGGTTTTGAACCTTATTTGAGAATTATGATTTTTGTGAAAATAATGTGTTATGCACACCTTGAGATTTGAATGATTTGACCTTTTGGTCTTGAAAGAGTTATTTTTGAACTTGAATGAGAAAAGAAATCCACATTTTGATTTATTTTGAAAAAGGGGTAGCATGATGGCTCTCGTTGTGAATTGCTGAATTATTTTGTGGTGGATTTTCTTTGAAAAGATCTGAGCTAAGTCCGGGAGCAGTATTTAGCACCGAGTGGGAGGTATAGTTATGTTGGTACTTTCCTAGAACTACGTGCCCCCGTAGGAGCTGGAATTGAGGCTGATTATATATAGTGATCACTAGTTTTTGGATTTGATACTTATAGTCCTACTCTGATGGCAAGGATAGGACGGCTCTCCCCAACGTGGTTTGTACGTTAGACTCCATATGGCTCACATGGTTTATGTCGGTTATGAGATCTCCCAATGTGTGTGTGTATTCTCCTATCTAATATGAAAAGTCTTATTCTTCTATCTGAGATGAAAACATATTTGTTTGAAAGACTGAGTTTGAGAAATTGTTTTCGAAAGATTTAATGAACATACATTCCAAAGAAAATTGTTATGAGATTTGATTGCTTTGATGATTTGGAATCGAGATTGAGATTTATTATGATGACTCACATGTTTCACCCAATATATTTTAATCTCTTATGATTATGATGATTTTAATTTGAGCTAAGTGAGTCATTTATATCAGCATGCATAATTTTATAAACTATGATGATATTAAGAAATTATTTTATATATGCATTGCACCTCCATATGCTCAGTACGTTTCCATGGTACTAACCCACATATTCGTATGTGGGCTACATTTTCTCGGAATATAGGTACAAGGTATAGGGTACATCTTCAGATCCAGTCAGTTTGCGTCATCTAGTCAGCAGGTGATGATTCCTTTTGATTCAAGGGCTTGAGTTAGTTATATAGTTCGAGAACTGTTGTATTTTCTTTATTCAACCGTATTGAGTTGGGTTAGTCGGGAGTCATGACCCGGCTACCTACAGTCAGTACTAGTAGAGGCTTCATAAACAGTCAATAGAATTTGATGTATTTCATTTCAATTTTGGATGTAAAAGCAGAGTTGTAATCTTGTAAATTTAGTTTTGTATCTATCATATTTAGAAAAGAGTTATTTTCCATAGATTTGTATAGATTTATACTTTTTGTTCGGTTGCTTATGAGTTATGCCAGTAGAAGGGTTAGCTTGGGGTCACTTGTGATCCTTAGCACCGTGTGACATCTGGGGACCCGATTTCGGGGTGTTACAGTAACCTACTTCAGGATTGGTTTGTTAATATGTTAATACAGTTACAAGAAACGTTGCAGCTATATCACTAATTGTGTCAAATTAGTAATAGCAAGCAAGATGGATAGAAAAAAACGACAGAGTAGGTTCTCAATAATTGTTTAAACAAGACTGTATGGCACTCATGACAAAGAAAACTTTCCTTTTTGCCAGGAAGAAGCAAGTACCCAGTGAAAATATTCTTCTGAACAGTATGATATAAGAAGTATGGGCCAACCGAGCATCCCAGAGAAGGAGAAATGAGATATTGCACAACATAACTATGTAATACTAGCTGTTGATCGAAGATGAAAGCTAAGAACAAATCTTTAATGACTAATAATATCCTGTAATTAATTGTACTAGCATGAGCTTTCAAGCCAGTGTTTAATATTTCTTCCCAATAATGTCGATTTTTAATTTCAGAAGATTAAGCATTATATCTCATGGAAATAAAAGAACAGCTTCCCTTTCGAGGTAGTGAGAATTAATTGGTGATAGAAATTTAAATGATTATTTCCTCTGTTTGATCCAACAAGTGATTTTTCAAAAGAAGGGAAGGTAATCCAACTCCATAGCTGAAGCCTAGGTCAATAGATTGGAAATAAAACCACCAATCTTTACTTGTTTCATTATGATTAGTGCAATTATATGGCACATAAGAAGGGTGAGATCTAGAAAAGTCGCCTTTCATAGACTTAAAAGAATGGTGAACAAATACAAATTGGATAAGGTTTTTATCTCAGAGCCAATGGTAAATAAGAACAACGTTGAAGGTTAAAGAAAGTTTATGGCTTCAAACATAGCTTTACTAATACAAATGAGCAGATTTGGCATTTTTGGAGGGACAATTACACTGTCACTACTATTAAAACCATGAGCAGCAGATTCCTTTGAAAGTTCAAAAAGAACCAAAACAGTCAGTAGCTTTATGTAACTACTGGATATGCAAAAGAACCCCTCTTTTGTGTTATGCATAAAATTATATACAACATCCCTCTGCATATAACCTGGATTAGAATGTGTGCATATATACTCTATAATCATTGCACTTGATATAACTGTATATTTTTTCTTCAATACAAATCAATCTTTCTCTCTCTCTCTAGCTGAGCTTAGCTCCAATTAATGGCAGTTTATGGAGATTGAGCACTGATTGTGTATGAATAATCCACAACGTAGATTCTCAGTTACAGAAAATTTAGTAGCACATCTCATGTCAATCAGAAAAAAAAGATATTTTTTATTTAAATCATGAAATAAGGCATGAAGAAAATGCAAAAGATATATACTTCTACCTGGAAGATTTCATACAAATGATATGTACTTCTACCTAGAGGATTGGTACTTCTATGCTAAGCACTTTTGGGCAAATGGGTTTACTCCTTCATACACATTTTAAGGAACAGTTACGTTGTATGTAAGGCAAGTGAGCAACATAAAAATGACCGATGTTGTCTTTTAGCTTAGTGAAATCTTCTTCTTCTTCTGACATTTGGAAATTTTCCATGCGATAATGGAATGCCAAAATTGAATGTTTGGTACTTTTAACATTTTGACCATTTCAGTTGTATCCTTTATCTTCAGATTTGTGAATTGACCAGCTCTGAACCTTAGCTCGAGTCTTCATATCAAGGAGCCTCCTAGGCTTATCAACAAGGTTTGTGGTGAATTTTTTGTTAGGTTTTGGAGCCTGGTTAATATGTGACGTACTATTATATATTAATGTTCACGCGATTCAACCTCCGGGAGGTGTGGGGGGCGGAGCCTCGACCCAAATTTTAGGTTGTACCTTTTATTCTCATTATCTATGTAATTGTACATAATTGAAGTCATTAATATAAATAGCCTATCCGCCGCGGAGGTTACCCACGGGTGTTACCACGAAATTACCTCTCTCTCTCCCCTCAAGAACTCTCTCAAGTTTTCTTCATCCTCTCCATAGATTTAGTGTGTGTGAACTGTTAGTCGATCCTAACAATTGGTATCAAATCTTGGGAGATTTATCATGATCACTGAAGATGGAAGGATCGAAGTTTGGAATCGAGAAGTTTAATGGATCCGATTTTGGTTTCTGGAAGATGCAAATCGAAACTATCTGTACCAGAAAAATCTTCATGAACCCTTGATTGGGGTGAAGCCAGAGTCCATGAAGGAGGAGGACTGGAAGCTCAAGGATCGGCAGGCTCTAGGGATGATCCAGTTGACTTTGTCAAGAAATGTGGCGTTCAACATTGTCAAAGAGAAAACCACATCCGATCTGTTGAAGGCACTATCAAATATGTACAAAAATTCATCTGCAATGAACAAGGTATATTTGATGCATAGATTGTTCAATTTACAGATGCCTGAGAATGGATCTGTTGCTGATCATATAAACGAGTTCAATATGATTGTTAGTCAACTGTGTTCTATGGATATTAATTTCGAAGATGAAATTAAAGCACTGATTTTGATGTTATCTCTGCCCGAGTCTTAGGATACTATTGTTGCTGCGATTAGCAGTTCCCGTGGATCTGAGAAACTAAAGTTTGATGAAATCTGAGATATTGTTCTTAGTGAAAGTATTCGCAAATAAGAAATTGGGGAATCATCTGGTAGTGGTCTCAGTGTTGATCGAAGGAAGAGAGACCAATCGAGTGGTCAGAATACACATGACATATCAAAATTGAAGAATCATGGAAAATCTCCATGAAAATCCAATGTGACATGTTTGAATTGTGGAGAGAAAGGACACTTTCGAACAGAGTGCAAAAAACCCAAGAAGAAGAAGAATCAGAAATCTGGAAATGATAATGATTCTGTTAATTCAGCAGAAGACATTGGGGATGCTCTAATCCTTACTGTGGATAGCCCGGTTGAATCCTAGATATTGGATTCTGGTGCATCTTTTCATTCATATCCTATCAAGGAATTGTTCCAAAACTTCAAGTCTGGACATTTTAGAAAGGTGTATCTTACTAATAACAAGCCATGGGCGATTGAAGGAAAGGGGGATGTCTGCATAAAAACTCTAGAAGGAAACCAGTGGACATTGGAGGATGTCAGATATATTCTTGGTCTCAAGAAGAATCTGATCTCTGTTGGTCAGTTGGATAGCACAGGCTACATAACAAAGTTTGGGAAAGGTTCGTGGAAGATTGTGATGGGTGCTATGGTTGTAACATGTGGCACAAAATCTGGAACTTTGTACACCACTGCAGGGTGTATAAACAAGGTTGTTGTTGCTGAGGGTGCTTTTGGTTCATGTCTGTGGCACAACAGACTTGGACACATGAGTGCCAAAGAAATAAAGATGTTGGCTGCAAAAGGAGCTTTAGAGGGGCTGAAATCTATCGATATGGGTCTTTATGAGAGTTATGTTATGGGTAAACAGAAGTGAGTAAGCTTCACAAAAACTACGAGAGAGCCAAAGCAAGTACAGATGGAAATGGTCCATACATACGTTTGGGGACCATCTCCTATTTCATCACTTGGTGGATCCAGATTCTATGTCACCTTCATTGATGATTTCAGCAGGAAGGTATGGGTTTACTTCTTAAAACATAAGCCACATGTGTTTGCTACTTTCAAGAGGTGGAAAGATGAAGTTGAAAATTAGACTGGCTTTAAAATCAAATGCCCGAGGTCTGATAATGAAGGAGAATATGACAAGTTAGAATTCAAACAATTCTGTGCATCTGAGGGAATCAGATTGATAAGGACAGTTCCTGGGAAGGCAAGGCAGAATGGAGTTGCTGAAAGGATAAACAAAGCATTGAATGATCATGCAAGGAGCATGAGGATACACTGTGGGATGCCTAAAACATTTTGGGCAGATGCTGTAAGCATACCTGCATACTTGATCAACAGGGGACCATCAATTCCTCTGGGGTTCAAGATTCCTAAAGAAGAATGGCCAAGAAAAGAGCTCAAGTATTCTTACTTGAGACCCTTTGGTTATGCTTCTTATGTTCATGTTGATCTAGAGAATAGAGATAAGCTTGATGCTAAAGCTATAAAGTGTTACTTTATAGGTTATAGTTTTGACATGTTCGGGTACAGGTTTTGGGATGACAGGAATAAGAAGATCCTAAGACATTATGATGTGACATTTGATGAAAATGTCTTGTACAAGGACAGAGAGAAAAAGGTTCAAGAAACTACAAAGCAAGTAGGAGTTGAGCTTGAGTTGCCGAAGAGTACACCTAAAGATGTTGTAGCAGATACTCAACAAACTCCAGAGACTGTCGATGAGAAACCATAGGTGGAACAAGTGACACCTTAGCAGGCTAAGAAGAGATCATCCAGGACTATTAGAGTACCAAATAGGTATCCACCATCATTACATTATCTGTTGCTGACTGATGAAAGGGAACTAGAGTCTGTTGTTGAGGCCCTGTAGGTGGAGGATTCAATTAAGTAGGAGAAATCCATAGATGATGAGATGAGCTCACTTGAGAAGAATAACACATGGATGTTAACTGAGTTAACTGCAGGGAAGAGAGCCTTGTTGAACAAGTGGGTGTTCAGAATCAAGGAAGAACCAGATGGCAAAAGAAGGTTCAAGGCTCAGTTGGTAGTTAAATGATATTCACAAAGGAAAGGTATTAAGTATGATGAAATATTTTCTCCTGTTGTGAAATTAACTAATATCCAAATTTTATTGTGCATTGTTGCATCGAAGAATTTGTATCTTGAGCAAATGGATGTAAAGATTGCATTTTTACATAGAGATTTGGACAAGGAAATCTATATGCAGCAGCTAGAGGGGTTTGTAGTTCCACATGATGTCCAAGATCAACATGAGCTTGTATGGGTTGAAGCAAGCCCCTAGACAGTGGTATAAGAAGTTTGACTCATTTATGAGCAAGAGTGCCTTCCGTAGGAGTGAAAAGGATCAGTCTCGCAACTTCAAGAAATACACTGATTCTTATGTATTTTTACTCTTGTATGTGGATGATATGTTGATTGAAAGATCCAGTATGAAGGAGATAAGATCTCTGAAGGAAAGCCTGTCTTTTGAGTTTGAGATGAAAGATGTACGTGAAGCGAAGCAGATTCTTGGGATGAGGATTTCTCGGGATAGATCTGCTGGCACTTTAAATCTATCCCAAGAGCAGTACATCAAGAAGGTGTTGGCCAGATTCAGAGTTAATGACGCTAAAACGAGGACTACTCCATTGGAAAATCACATAAAATTGTCAAAGGAGTAGTTACCGAAGATAGCTCAAGAGCGGGAAGACATGGCACTTGTTTCGTATGCTTTTGTAGTTGGGAGTATGATGTATGCTATGGTCTTCACTAGACCTGACATAGCACATGCAGTGGGAGTTGTTATCAGGTACATAGCAAACTCCAGAAAAGAGCATTGGAAAGCTGTGAAGTAGATTCTAAGATATCTGAAAGATACATGCAGTACTTCACTTTGTTTTGGCAATGGTGAAGTGATTCTGCAAGGTTTTGTTGATGTTGATCTTGGTGGGGATATGGAATCAAGCATGAGAATTTCTGGATACATTTACACCGTAGGTGGTACAGCAGTGAGTTGGATGTACAGGCTTCAGAAGGTCGTTGCTCTTTCATCTACTGAGGCTGAGTATGTGGCAATAGTTAAAGTTGGAAAGGAGATGATATGGCTGGTATATTTTTTGGAAGAACTGAGCAAGAAGCGACTTAAGAAGATTCTTTACACAGATAGCCAGAGTGCCATGCAGTTGGTGAAGAACCCGGTCTATCGTTCGAAGATGAAGCATATTAGAAGACGGTACCATTTCACTCGCAGGACAGTGAAAGAAGGTGATATGTATTTGGAAAGATAAAGGGTGCAAAGAATCCAGCAGAAATGTTGACTAAATGTGTTGATGTTGGTAAACTAAGGTTGTGCAAAACCTTAGTTGGCTTTCTATGTTGTATCTACAGATGTTGCGGTGTGGCGAACATATTGATGATGGAGGAATATTTTGTTTTTTTGAGAATGTAGTTCTTGGATGACAAAATCAGTCTCTAAGTGGGAGAATCGTTAGGTTGTAGAGCCTGATTAATATATGACATACTGTTATATATTAATGTTCACGCGGTTCAACCTCCGCGGTGAGGTTGCCGGGGAGTGGGGGCGGAGCCCCGACCCAAATTTTAGGCTGTACCTTTTATTCTCATTCTCTGTGTAATTGTACATACTCCAAGTCATTAATATAAATAGTCTATCTACCGTGGAGATTACCCATGGATAGTACCACAAAATTACCTCTCTCTCAAGTTTTCTTCATCCTCTCCATAGATTTAGTGTGTGTGAACTGCTAATCTATCCTAATAGTGTTGACAAATTCTAATTTGAACCCGGCGTTAGCAATTTTTGATATATTAAATTTTTCCTCGAATTGAGCTGACATTGGTTATTGCAGCTCACGCGCAGGATAAAACTTCCAAGCTGATGCAATTTTATCAGTCCATTACTACACCTGCTCCTTTAATTTACCAGAGTAGCTCCCTTTACCAGCATAGTTTCCTTTGAAATCATAGTCAAATTCACTTGAGAAGAAGTTCTCAGATCAACCAGTTGCTTCGTTCCCGTTACTGTTACATTGGATTTTCCCGAAGGTACCTCAGAAAGTTGAGATTGCTCCGGCAAATTTGACTTCGAATTTCATAACTGGTAAACTAGTGTGAATTTTTCATGCAGCATCAGGTTCTTTGGTCTCCTACCCATGGCAGGCACACGTTAGCTTAATATGCACCAAGAGAGTACAGAACCTCCACCCACTTCGTATTATATTTGCCACTTTTCCACTTTCAAAATAACACTTTTGAGAAGTTTGGTCAAACACTAATTAGTAATATTGCTCTAAATTATTTTTTAATTTTATAGGACCAAAAAATTACTTCTCACCAAAAGTACTTTTTTTGAAAAATATTTTTCAAAATAAACTAATTCTTACAAGTTTGACCAACATGCTATAAATTATGCACTTGATTAAAATTGAACTATTTATCTTGAGATCTAGGGATCAATTTCACTTAATACATTATTTTTAGTGGTGTTCAATCATTTTGAGGAAAGGATGACAAATATATACAAAAAGGGGGAAAATTACACATAAAATTTCTGAAAGTGTTATTTTCTTATATTCAATTTGTAAGGAATTGAAAAAGAATATTTCCTCATACGGATATTGATATTAAATCTATATATCTGGTGTTTGGTTAGAAATACTATTTAAAATTAGAATTATATTTTTAATAAATCTTGCAATATTACTTATCTTATGAATATATAAAAGGTGGGATTGATATAATCCCTGTAACACCCCGCATTTCGGGCTAGAACGAAAACCGTCATTCCTTCGCGTAGATGTTCCAAAAGCCATAAATTCGATGTACATATAGTGTTTTAATCAATTATATAGTGTGTGAATTTAGTTGAGCATGAGTCAAGATCATAGAGGTCCCTTAACTCAAGGACTAGTTGAAAGCTTTCCTATCGTTCAAGTTTTAGTAAGCGTCAAAACTTGGATCAACTTCAACCGACCATAACTCCTTGTATATAAGGAAATGGGTGGCCTACTATATATCAAATGAAATATATTTTAGTTCTGTTTCCAACGCTACTGATTTTGCTTTAATTTGGTATCGGAGTATAAAGTTATGCTCATCTTACTTCGAAGTGTCTGTCTGCCAAAACGTGACGACGAGGCTGATGACTTATTAGCTATGTGATGGACCGTCAAACCTGGTCGTTATGCTAAGGCAGTGAATGGTGAAAAACAGCCCAAAAGTGATGACCTGGGTGGCGACTTATCACCTGAGTGATGGCCCGTCAACCCTGGTCTTCAACTGATGCAATTATATAATTTTTTTGGGTTCCTTAGGGGTATTTTGTTCTTTCCCTCACTTCAAAAACCTTTCACATGAATTAAATCACCCCTTAAGCATTATTAATCAATCACTATTAGTTTTACAACATCAAAAACTTCCTCTTCACTCTCAAAATAAGATCAAATTAGGGTTTTCTCCAAGAACAAGAAATTCAAGAAAATCAAGCCTTAAGTTCAATATCTCCAAGAAACAAATCAAGATCTAGGTTCCACCTTTTAGATCTTATAATTTAATGTACGTGGAGTTTATCCTAAAACTACATGGGCTTGTTAAAATATTCAAGTATGATTTAAAGATCTATCAAGAATGAATTTAGAAAAGGGTTTTGGAATACATGACTTTATTATGCTTGATGAATGTTTAATTGTATTGTGATTTGGTCTTTCCTAAATTGATTTACATCTATATGTATATGTATGATATTGAAAATTTGATTGAGAGAATTATCATTGAAATCCCTCTTTTTGGTGATTTAGAGTTTATGAAACGGTTGAGAATGATTTGAAATGCATGATTTTTTGCTTGAAAATATTTTACTCAATACCATACTATTTTGAGCATGGTTTAGAGATTGATGAGAGGGAGTTTCTTGATATAAATATGTTTTTTTAAAAGAGAAAGATTTGTATGAGATTAAGGACTTTGACATGACCACCTTGTATCATTGAAATGTTGACAAAGAGATTTGCATACATGTGTTCACTAGAGTATTTAAAGAAAGAGTTCTTGAAATGATTTATTGATATGGTGGTCCTAAACATATGTTTTTAAAACAGAGAATATAATATACTATTAGTGACTCAGAGATGTAACTTGCAAGTCAATGGTATGACGATACCATATATGTGTATATGCCATGACAGAGTTAAAGATTTCAGATTATGTTTTCAGAGCATGCATGTTTAAAGAACTAAAAATGGGCATAAAGAAGGTTAGGTGGTTACTTGAATAAGGCATGAGTTCAAGTAACTCTTAGCCTGAAACCGCATTTGCTGATACGGGTAGATTATTATTGTACGCTGGCGACGGTCGTGTAGTGTAGTAGATTCAGAGACTCCGACCCTTGCGGAACACTTAGGTTGGGGGATTGGCTGCCGAGTTAATGGTAGATTCCATATAGCCCGTGGGATTATAGATTGTAGGGTACACCACCTAGCGCAGAAGTAAGACAAAGAGTGTCACAGATTTCAGATGTTTTCACAGAGTCTTTTAAAATGACCATGTGATTTCTTACTATGTGATATGTTTATGAACTAATTTAAATTTGTCTCATATATGTTGAATATAAATGATTATTTTGGATTTGCTCTGCATACCAGTACATTTGTATTGACCCTCCTTTCCTCTCAGGGTCTAAAACTCAGTTCAGAGGTCCTTCTAGGCCGTAGAGTTTTCAGATAGCAGTGATGTGTGCAGTTGGTGAGCGTTCTCTATTTCAGAAGGCCTATGTCTTTCAGATTATGTTATTTATTTTGATTTAGGTCCACTGGGGGCCTTGTCCCAGTTTCAGACAGTTGTCATTTTCAAATGTAGTAGAGATTTCGCAGACTAGTTCAGATGTTATTTTGTTGATATTGGGGTTTTATCCTTCATTGTCAAATTAAATTTAGAGTATGACCATGTTTCCGTATTCGATTATATTTCAACATTTTATTTTATTATATGAATGTTGTGCATGTTTACCAAATAGAGAAAGGCGTTTCGGACCTTCATGGTTAGGGATGTCCATCACGGCTCGGCCCCAGTTTGGGTCGTGACAATCTCCAATTTTGAAACCATCACTTCTAATTTTGGGATTATAATCCTAAAAAATAAAGGGTCTCCTCCTCTCTTTTTATCTCCTTCTATCACCAAGACTCAAACCGACTTTCTCCTCCCTTTTGGTAAGACCAACCCTAAATCTAGCTATAGTTTTCATATCATGAAGCCTCCTATGTTAGGTATGCACCTTTCTATAGAGGATTCCTTTGACTCAACCATCTTTTAAGTAGCCCCTTGTATGACTTGCTAAGGCTTGACTGGATGGAAAGAATGGTCCACAACATCCTCATTGATACTTGGACACGTTTGTTGTCCATTTTTGCCTTTCATTTTTGTCACTTTCATGTTTATCATTTTGTGGAAGAGGAAGACGAACATATATATATATATATATATAAAAGGAAAAATTAAAAGAGGCCGGGTGTGTCAGGTGAAGGTTGGGTTTGAAGACAACTTAAGTTTTAATCAAATTTTGGATGTCTAAGAAAATATCTTGATCATTTTGTTCCATTTCTTTATTTGACATAGCTGCATTTATTATTATCCTGATAAGAAGAAATTTGATTGATAAACCAAAAATTAAAATTGAGTAAATAATAATCATCATGACTTATTTTATTTGCCA
Organism: Capsicum annuum; assembly: GCF_002878395.1. NCBI lineage: Eukaryota > Viridiplantae > Streptophyta > Magnoliopsida > Solanales > Solanaceae > Capsicum > Capsicum annuum. The sequence goes on along the minus strand of NC_061112.1, from coordinate 111,348,061 downwards.
AAATACCCTTAAAAAATATTTTAGTTAGAACTCTCAAAATTATTTAGTAATATTAATTAACTTTATGAATTAGACTATTTGATAGTCTTTATTCCTGCATGGTCTCATGCTAATAGAGTACGATTATATTCTTTGTTCACATGATTTTTTTATTTTTTTTACAATAAAAGAACTTCACTTTTTAGGCAAAAAATAAATGACTAAAAATAATGAAGTTTTGGCCAATTTTATTTTATTAATTTTGCCTAAAAGTAAGAAATTTCCTGTTGAAACAGATTAACCATAGTCATTACATTTATATAAGATATAATAAGAATTAAGCCATTGAATCTTCATTATCCTACAAAAACATTTTATTTTACTAAAATAAAGGAGCTTTTATCAAATACTTTTAGCTTATTCCTACCTTTTTTAAAAAAAAATAACCGAACCAAACTGTAACAAGTCGCATTTTGGGCTAGAACGTAAACTGTCATTCCTTCGCATAAAAGTTCCAAAAGCCAATAAATCTTATGCAAATTTATCATTTTAATCAATTATGTAGTGTGTAAATATATTTGAGCATGAATTGAGAATATAGAGGTCCCTTAATCCAAAGACGAGTTGAAAACTTTCCTATGATTAAGTTTTAGTGAATGTCTAAACATGGGTCAACTTCTATTGACCATAACTTCTTGTATATACTGATTTAGAGGGACTAATATATATCAAATGAAATTTCTCTGAGTCTTCTTTCCAACACCACTGGTTTCGCCTTAATCCGATATCGGGATAAAAAGTTATGCCCATTTTACTGAGAGGTATTCATATGTCGAGGTGTGATGGCCAGATTGACGGACCATCAAGCTAGTGATGGCCCATCAAGTTTCCCATCAAGACTTAAGCATTAATCTCATTTTATGGCCAAGAACTGACGGTTGGAGTGACGGTCTGTCACCAGACCAACAGTTGAGGCCGAATGCCCAAAAAGTGCATTTTAACGAGGAATTTTGGTACTTTTCCTCCCCAGAAACTTATCACATGAATTAAATTATATTCTAAACGTTATTAATCAATCTTTATTAGTTTTACAATATATCAAATCCCCTCCACTCTCAAGAACAAGATCAAACTAGGGTTTCCTCTAAGTTCAAAATTTCAAGAAAAAGGGTCAAGATTAGAGTTCCAATTTTCAAATTTAACTACATATGGTATTGGGGTTTTCCTAAACTACATGGGCATAGTGAAATCATTTTAATTTATGTTTAAATGTTAAGAAATCATGAATTTACAAAAAGGTTCTTGAATTTACAATTACAATTATGCATTGTGAATTCTTCTTGACAATAATGTTTTGGTCTTGAGGCCTTACCCCTTAAACTAGATTTTTTATATATATGTGTGTGTGTGTGTGTGTGTGTGTGTGTGTGTGTGTGTGTGTGTGTGGATGTACTTATGTATGTATGTATGTATGTATGTATGTGTGTGTGTGTGGTTTGATATTTCGAATTTGAATTGAGAGGAAGAAGAATTATAATTCCTCTATTGTTATAAATCCCCTTGTTTTATATGTTATGAATTATTCAAATTCATACCGAGAAGCATGTTACAAATGTATTTACTGTTGTTTAAGACTTGATCTTAATTATGAATTTAAGAGAGGGTGTTTCTTGTTTATATAAAAGAGAAGTGATGATTTTAGAGATTTGAATGGTTCGTCACAAAATACTTGACCACCATATGATTGATGAAATGTTGAAAAGAGAGAATCTCCACATAGTTTGAAATATGTTTTGTAAACAAGAACTCTCTTGCATTGTTTGATTGATTTGGTGGTCTAAACATTGTTTTTCTTGAAATGAGTTGTAACTTGATAATGTATGGTTCAGAAATATAATTTTCAAGTCTTGGTATGACAATACCAAATCAGATAAAGCTATAATAGACTCAGAACAGAACATAAGTCAGATCTTATTCAGATTTTCAAATTTTGAAGTTAGAAAGATGCATATTTAGAATAGGTTAAAAATGGGCACCAAGAGAGTTAGGTGGTTACCCTTAGTAGGAATGAGTCATATGATTCGTGCCCAAAGCTGTGTTTTGCCGATACTAGTTTATTATATCCCCAATGAGGGATTATACACTGGCCTAGTGCCCTGTGGCGTATCAGATTCAGATACTCCAACACTTGCGGCAAACTTGGGTTGGGGGCTTGGCTACCGAGTTGAGGGAGGATCCCATTTGGCCCTTGGGATACTTTTAGATATGTAGGGTGTACCACCTAGCCTAGAAATAAAACAAAGAAAAGGGATTACACTCACATAATTTCTTTAAGATCATATAAAACTGCTCATGTGTTTAAAAAATTATTTCATGCAGCAGGTTTTGGTGAAATGCTCTCACTTATGTTATTTATTAAAGTACATTATTTTGCATTGCTCTGTATATCAGTACATATGTATTGACCCCCTTTATCTTAGGATCTGAGGCACAGTCTCGGGGTCCCATCCAGCAATAGGCTTGAGTGCGTCAGAAGTTGCAGTTGGTGAGCCTTCTCTTTTCTGGAAGGCCTTATTTTTAGATTTTGTTGTTTTCTTCTATTTATGGTCTACTGGGGGGGCATTGTCCTAGTTTTTGAAAAGATACTAGTTCCTATGTATTGGAGATTTCACAGACTGTTGTTAGATGTTGTTAGAAGCTATGAATTTCATTTTGAATTGTTCCTTTGAATTATATTATTTGACTATGATTCCGTATTGATATGTATTTCTGCATTGTCTTTTATAGTATGTGAACATGCGTATGGTTTCCAAAAAGTGAACGGCACTCGGGCCTTTATATTTCAAGATGCTCGTCGCGGCCAGGGTCTCGACTCGAGCCTTGAAAAACTTAGTATAAGAGCAAAGTTCATAGTCCTAGGGTGTCTACGAAATCGCATCGGGTAGAGTCTTGTAAATAGGTGTGTAGCGCACCAAACTTATAAACGGAAGGCTACAAGGCATTTAGGAATGTCTCTCTTCTTTTATGATTTAGTCTGTTCTATAGAGTCTGTATTTTCTCTTATCAGTGATTCTTGTATTTCAAAAAGTTAACATGAATCCTCATCGATCCAACAAATAGAATGACCAAGTTTAGGAGGTCCGCCTTACCCATGGGATGCATACCCATAACAAAGCTCACACCCCAGAGGTTGTTCCTACTTTGGGAGTTCCTTTGATTTTGACCATTCCACTTCGAGCTCCACAAACCAATGTTAACTATCCCCAGCCTCCTCAAAGAGTGGTTTTGAATGCTGAGTTCAGACATTCCATCTATATGATTTCACAGCTGGTAGCCTCTCAGACCAATCGATCTGAAGATAAGGGTTCTGTGTTGGGTTTGTCTGAGATTACTTGGGTTGGTCAATTCATGAGACTAAACCCACCTATGTTCACTGGCACAAAGGTAGAATAGGATCCCCAATGGTTCATTGATGAGTTGGAAAAGATTTTTAGAGTTATGCATAAGAATGAGGTTGAAGGTGTGGAGTTGAAAGCCAACCAGTTGAAGGATATGGCAAATCAATGGTATAATGAGTTGGATGATTCGAAGGGTAGTGATGTTGAGCCTTCGATGTGGGGTGATTTTGTGGAAGCCTTTCTGGATTGATTCTTTCCTTAGGAATTGAGGGAATCGAAGGCAGGAGAATTTATGAACTTGAAATAAGTGAAAATGAGTGTCAAAGAGTACATATTGCATTTTAATCAGTTATCCTGCTATGCCCCATAATTGGTAGATAACATAAAATCCCGCATGATAAAGTTTGCATTAGGTCTCTCGGATGAGTTGGTGTTGGAATGCAAAGGGCCAATGCTGAATAGAGATATGGATTTATCCAGATTATCCATTCACATGCAATAGGTTGAGGAGCAAAAGAAGAGGGTTGCCTAAGCAAGGGAGAAATACAGGCAGCCTAAGAGGGCCAGATCTGCGGACTAGAATAACAACCAACAACAGGGTGGTAATTGGGGAAATAGGTGGACTAAAATAAAGTTTTGGAGCAACGCCCATCCAACAGCTAGTGCCTAAGCTCCCAGTGGATTAGCAATTTTCTAATTTTTTGGCTAATAGTGGGCCTAGGGTGCTGGGTATGCAATCACAACAGAGTGTGACCTATACTTCTAGGTTATACCCTCGATGTGACTCGTATGGAAAGTATCATGCAAGAGGTGCCAATTTGGCAGGTTAGTGTGTTATGCTTGCGTGGGATTTGTGGACATTGTCTGTTGTCTGTTGTTGCTGTGGTCATTTCTTCCACTGCTTTGGATTGGGTTATTGGTGCCCTAACCCAATAACCCAATTGAGTATCGTTTGCCCCCTAATTGAGTATAGTTTTGTTTCGGGAGTATTCCTTTGAATTTGTGTGAGCCTTGTATTTCCTTGCTGCTGCTTTGATACTACCACCGTGTATATCTGTATATTTTCCTATACTTTCGTGTAGTTGTGGCTGTTGGTGGTAATGGGTGGATAGGGTCATGTCCGAGGGGGTTGGGGCATGGGGCCGTGGTGGGGGCGGAGGGTAGTGGAGGGCGTGACGGTAGGCTGAGGGTTGGGTCTTGGAATATAGGGACCCTTCAGGGTAAGTCCATAGAGCTTGTGAAGATTCTTAGGAAGAGGAGGATCAACATTGTGTGTGTCCAAGAGACCAAGTGGGTAGGGTCTAAGGCTAGGGATGTGGATAGTTACAAGCTGTGGTACTCTGGGAGCGACAGGCGTAGGAATGGAGTTGGCATCTTAGTAGATGAAGAGCTTAGAGGTCAGGTAGTGGAGGTGAAGAGGATCAACGATAGGTTGATGACTATTAAGTTGTTCATTAGGGATTCACCCTGATCGTGTGTAGTGCTTATGCGCCGCAAGTGGGATCGAAGGGGGAAGAGAAGATACAGTTTTGGGAGGCGTTGGAGGAGGTGGTGAGAGGCGTGCCTAGTTCGGAGAAGATGGTTGTAGCAGGGGATTTCAACGGGCACATCGGGGCGCTACCGGGAGGCTTTGGTGATGTGCATGGTGGTTTTGGTTTTGGGGAGAGAAATGAAGAGGGGGCGACCCTATTGGAGTTTGCGAGGGCCTTTGGGCTGGTGGTGGTGAACTCGGCCTTCCCGAAGAAGGACAAGCACCTGATCACCTTTCGAAGCGCTGTAGCCAGGACTCAGATTGACTTTTTGTTGCTTAGGAAAGGGGATAGGGCATTGTGTAAGGACTGTAAAGTCATCCCGAGTGAGAATCTTTCGACCCAGCATAGGCTCTTGGTTATGGATTTAGGTATAAAGAAGAATAGAAAGAGGAGGAGTAAGGAGTGTAGACCGAGAATTAAGTGGGGCGGCCTGACGTCAGTGAATACGTGGGAGATAGAGGAGAGGTTGGTGGGAATGGGGGTGTGGGAGTATGGGGGACATGGATCGTATGTGGGACAGGGCGGCTAGGTGCATCAGGGAGAATGCAAGTGAGGTGTTGGGTGTTTCTAGGGGCCAGGCCGGGCACCATCGGGGGGATTGGTGGTGGAATGAAGAGGTGGAGAAGAAAGTGGGGACCAAGAAAGGGGCGTATGCTAAGTTGGTGGAAAGTAAGGACGAAGAGGAGAAGTGGGTAAACAGGAAAGAGTACAAGCTAGCGAGGAAGGAGGCGAAGTCAGCAGTCACGGCAGCTAAGACGGCTGTTTTTGAGAGCTTGTATGCAGGGTTACAGGGGAAAAGAGGGGAGAAAAAGTTGTTTAGACTCGCTAAGGCTAGGGAGAGGAAGGGTCGTGACCTCGATCAGGTGAGGTGCATTAAGGGGGAGGACGGTAGAGTGTTAGTGGAAGACGACCACATTAAGAAGAAATGGCAGTCGTATTTTCATAGGCTCTTGAATGACGAAGGGGATAGAGCTATTATGTTAGGGGAACTGGAGCACTCACAGGAGTGTCGGGATTTTAGCTATTGTAAACGTTTTAAGGTAGAAGAGGTTAGACAGGCTATCCGCAGGATGCGAAGGGGTAGGGCGACGGGGCCGGATGAGATACCGGTGGAGTTTTGGAAGTTCGTTGGAGAGGCTAGTGTAAGGTGGTTGACTGGATTGTTTAATGAAATCTTTAGGACGGCAAAGATGCCCGAGGCATGGAGGTGGAGTACCATGATCCCTCTCTATAAGAATAAGGGGGACATTCAAAGTTGCAATAACTATAGGGGGATTAAGTTATTGAGTCACTCTATGAAGATGTGGGAGAGAGTGGTCGAGGTGAGGCTGAGACGGATAGTGTCTATTTCAGAAAACCAGTTCAGATTTATGCCCGGCCGCTTGACGACGGAGGCAATCCACCTGGTACGGAGGTTGGTGGAGCAGTATAGGGAGAGGAAGAAGGATCTGCACATGGTGTTTATCGACCTGGAGAAGGCTTACGACAAAGTCCCCAGGGAGGTGCTTTGGAGATGCTTGGAGGTGAGTGGAGTACCGCTGGCATATATCAGAGTAATTAAGGATATGTATGATGGAGCAAAAACCCAGGTGAGGACGGTGGGAGGAGACTCAGAGCATTTCACTGTCCTGACAGGATTGCATCAGGGATCTACTCTTAGTCCCTTTTTGTTTGCGTTGGTGATGGATGTGTTGACGCGGCATATTCAAGGGGAGGTGCTGTGGTGTATGCTTTTTGCAGAAGATGTAGTTCTGATTGATGAGACTCGAGGGGGTGTGAATGACAAATTAGAGGTGTGGAGGTAAACTCTTGAGTCTAAAGGGTTCAGGGTGAGCAGAAGCAAGACAGAGTATATGGAATGCAAGTTTAATGATGTGAGGCAGGAGAATAAGGTAGTAGTGAAGCTGGAAGCATAGGAGGTATGTAAGAGGGATAAGTTCAAGTATCTTGGGTCCGTGATCCAGAGTAACAATGAGATTGACGAGGATGTCTCGCACCGTATTGGGGCGGGATGGATGAAGTGGAAACTCGCGTCAGGGGTGCTGTGTGATAAGAAGGTGTCGCCCAAGCTTAAAGGCAAATTCTACAGGGTGGTAGTCCGTCCGGCCTTGTTGTATGGAGCGGAGTGTTGGCCAGTTAAGAACTCCCACATCTAAAAAATGAAGGTGGCAGAAATGTGGATGTTGCGCTGGATGTGTCAACTGACTAGAGGGGATAGAGTTCGGAATGAGACTATCCGGGAGAAGGTTGGTGTGACTTTAGTGGAGTGCAAGATGCGGGAAGCACGATTGAGATGGTTCGGACACATGAAGAGGAGGGGCATGGATGCCCCGGTCTGTAGGTGTGAGAGGCTAGCGTTGGATGGTTTTAGGCGGGGTAGGGGTAGGCCGAAGAAGTAATGGGGTGAGGTGATTAGGCGGGACATGGAACAGTTACAGCTCACCGAGGACATAACCCTAAATAGGAAGGTCTGGAGGACGCGAATTACGGCAGAGGATTAGGGCCAGTTTGGGTCGCTAGTGTAGGGAATTACTTGGTGGGCATTTTATTCTTGTTATGATTCCGTGTTCCGTGTTCCATGTTTTATTACGAATCTGTATGCTTTCCTCTGCTTTCCTCTATTTTATATTACTTATGGGTGTCGTATTTATGTTATGTAATCTGCTTCTATGCTTTACTATGTGTTTGTGTGGTATCTCGTGCCTTGAGCCGGGGGTCTATCGAAAACAACCTTTCTACTTCATCAGAGGTAGAGGTATGGACTGCGTACATCTTACCCCCCCCAGACCCCACTAGGTGGGAATACACTGGGTTTGTTGTTGTTGTTGTTGTTGTTGTAGTGTGTTATGCTTGTGGCCAGCCAAGCCATATTTAGAGAGACTTCCCGTCTGCTAGAGGGACCACCACAACAAAAAGGTGCTACTTTAGTCACCGGGAGAAGCCGCAACTGACTGTATGCTCTATAGGCATCACCAAATATGGTCACGGGTACATTACATATTTTCTCCCATGATGTGTATGTGTTACTTGATACCGAGTCTAACTTGTATTATGTGACCCCTTATGTGGCCATTGGTGACTCAACTTTTCACTTCTGTTGGTGACTCAATTGTGGGTAGAAGGGTGTACAAAAATTGTGTGGTGTGTCTATTTATAATCATCATACTGTGGCAGACCTTACAGAGCTTGTTATGATTGACTTTGATGCTATTTTGGGAATGGATTAGATCCATTCATGCTACGCCACCCTAGACTATAAACTCAAAAAGTTACTTTCTCTTTTCCAAATGAACTAATGATAGAATGGGAGGGGTATTCTTTTGCACCTAAGGGGAAATTCATATATTCTCTCAGATCCTGTAAGCTTATTTCCAAGGGTTGTTCGTATCATCTTATTCAGGTCAAAGATTCCACTGCTAAAAGTCCTTCTCTCAAGTCTGTTCCTGTAGTTAATGAATTCCCAGAAGTCCTTCTGGATGATTTCCCATGTATACCCCCTGATAGGGAGATAGATTTTTGCATTGACTTGTTGCTAGATACCATCCAATTTCTATTCCTCCATATAGAATGGCTCTTACAGAATTGAAAGAGTTAAAAGAACAACTGAAAGATCTTTTAAATAAAGGCTTTATCTATCCTAGTGTTTCTCCCTAGGGTACACCTATACTTTTTGTACGTAAGAAAGATGGATCCTTCCGTATGTGTATAGATTACCGTCAGCTAAATAAGGTCAAGGTTAATAACAAATACCCTCTTCCCAAAATTAATGATTTATTTGATCAACTCCAAGGTGCTATGTGTTTCTCTAAGATAGATCTTCGTTCGGGGTATCATCAGTTGAAGGTTAGAGAGGCTGACTTTCCTAAGATAGATTTTTGAACCTATTGTGGTCATTATGAATTTTTAGTTATGTCCTTCGGATTGACTAATGCCCTTGCAGCCTTCATGGATCTAATGAATGGGGTTTTTTATCAGTATCTAGACCTGTTCGTTATAGTATTTATTGACGACATCTTGGTTTACTCTAAGAGTGAGGAAGATCATGCCAGTCACCTACGAACCATCCTTTAGACCCTCAAAGATCATAAGTTGTATGCAAAATTTTCCAAGTGTGAATTCTGGATTAGTGCTATTGCTTTCCTTGGTCATATTATTTCTAGTGAAGGGATTAAGGCCGACCCCCTAAAGGTTGAGGCAGTGAGAAAATGGTCCATACCCATGATTCCAACCGATATTCAAAGCTTCTTGGGTTTGGCAGGGTATTACAGAAGGTTCGTAGAAAGATTTTCCTCCATAGTTGTTCCACTTACCAAGTTGACGTAGAAAAAGGTAAAGTCTATGTGGTCTGACTCCTATGATAATAGCTTTGAGAAATTTATAGACAAATTGACAACCGCACCTGTTTTGAATTTTCCCAAAGGTACAAAGGGTTTTGTTGTATACTGTGATGCATCTCGGGTGGGACTTGGGTGTGTACTTATATAGCATGGTAAGGTGGTAGCTTATGTATCTAGGCAATTGAAGGTGAATGAACAAAATTACGCCACCCATTACTTGGAGTTGGCAGCAGTGGTGTTTACACTTAAGATATAGCGCCCTTATTTGTATGGTGTACATGTTAATATATTTGCTGACCATAAAAGTTTACAGTATGTTTTCTTGTAGAAAGAATTGAATCTCAAGCAGAGGCGGTGGTTACAGTTGATAAAAGATTATGATATTAGATTGCACTATCATTCAGGAAATGCAAACGTAGTGACCGATGCCCTTAGCAGGTTGTTAATTGGTAACCTTTCTTATGTTAGGGAAGCAAAAAGAGTGATGGTAAAAGATATTCATCATCTTGTAAATTTGGGAGTTTGACTCCTTGATTCTAAAAATGGAGGAGTGGTTGTTCATGAGATAGCTAAATCCTCCCTCTGTGCAGAGGTTAAAGAAAAGCAGGTCTAAGATCCTATCTTGTTGCAGATTAAGAATGATGTCGGTCAACAGAAGGTGATAGCATTTGAAATTGGTGGTGATAGGATTTTGAGATATCAAGGTAGGCTATTTGTGCCAAGTATGGATAGATTGTGGGAAAGAATTCTTGACGAGGCTCTCACTTCAAGGTATGTTGTTAACCCAGGCTTTATGAAAATGTAGCATAATCTTAAGATGATTTATTTGTGGAACAATGTGAAACATGATGTTAATAATTTTGTTTCTAAGTGTTTAAATTGTCAACAAGTCAAGGTGGAACATTTGATGCCAGGTGGCATTTTCGAAGTCCCGTAACCAATATAACTCTATCTTGGTGGTTGTAGACCGGATGACCAAGTCAGCTCACTTTCTACCTGTGAGGACTAACTATTCGGGATATGATTATGCCAAGCTATATATTGAGGAAATAGTTCGCTTGCATGGGTCACCTATATCATTATATCCTATCGATGTACGTAATTCTCTTCGCAGTTTTGGTGGTCTTTTCAGAGGGATTTGGGTACTCAAGTGAACCTGAGTACTGCCTTCCACCCTCAGACTGATGGGCAGGCTGAACACGCCATTCAGATACTTGAAGACTTATTGAGAGCCTGTGTAAATAACTTCAAAGGTAGTTGGGTGGATCATTTTCCGTTGATAGAATTACCTACAACAGTAGCTACCATGCCAGAATTCAAATGGCTCCTTTTGAGGTACTTTATGGGAGGAGATATAGATCACCAATTGGGTGGTATGAAGTGGGTAAAACCTGGTTGTTCGGGATTGACCTTGTTCATCAGGCAATAGAGAAGCTAAAGATCATTAGAGAATGACTTAAGATAGCACAGAATTGCCATAAATCCTATGCCAATGTTAGGAAAAGGGAGTTGGAATTTGAGGTTGGTGATTGGGTGTTTCTTAAAGTCTCCCCCTATGAAGGGAGTCATGCAATTTAGAAGGAAATGGAAGCTTAGTCCTTGTTACGTGAGGCCGTATCAGATTGTGAAGAGGATTGATGGGGTTGCCTAGGGGTGGGCATGGTATAGTATATACCAAATACCTGTAATACCCCGCATGTTTCTAAGCTAGGAAGTGAATAAGTATTCCTGCGTATGAAATCTCTTATCCTGTGATTCATGCTTGATTACATGACTTACAATGAATATCCTAGTGATAGTATAGCCTATGATGCATTAATCATGTTCATATGAGTCACTTAAGGTAATACAAGCTAAGAGTTTTTGAATCCATCAAGTTTTAGTGTTCGATTGTGCAAGGGTCATCTTTGAGCAAGTATAACTCAATGTTAATGTGGTATTTTGGTTGATTTAGACCCACCAAATTGTATAGAATCAAATTAGCTTTCCAACGATACCAATTTTGCCTTAATCCAATACCCGAGCGAAAAGTTATGCCCATTTTTGTGAGAGACAGTAAGAATAGGCGATTGGTTAGGCGCCGCCCAACCCAAGCATAGGTGATTGGTTAGGCGCCGCCTAACCTAGCTTAGGCAACCACTTGGGCGCCACCTAAGTCAATTTCAGGTGTCAAAAACACTCTGTTTTGAGTTATTTTAAAGGTAATTAAGTCATTAAACACTCCTTACACGTCCTTAAACTTAACCCTACAAAATATATAGCTTCTAAACATATTACAACCCTATTTTCATATCAAAGCTCATCATCCAAGAGCACTAAAACAGAAAAACAGCTAAGGTTACATAATTAATCTTGAAGATCCGATTTTAAGGAAATTTCTCCGTCAATCATCAAGAATCTTCCTTCTAAGGTATGCGTAGTGTTCATCCACGGATTCCTTTCGTCCGTGGAGTTCAAGAATCAATCTTTAAAATATAAAAGCTTGGTTGATTGTGGTGATATGATCATACCCATGTTGATGCTTGTTTGTTTTGCTATATAATAGTATGCGTGAGTTGATTTATGGATCCCTTTCATCCATGAAGCTCAAAAACCCTATTTTTCATTATAAAGTATGATTTCTATATTGTTGGGTGTTGATGATCATGTTGTTGATATTGGGTGATTCCCAAGATGGAATATTTATATGTTTTTTTGAATTTCATGATATCATATGTGTTGGAAACATGTAAATTTGGTTGTTCATGATGTATAATTTGATGATTTCACCTATGCTTAAGATGTGCATGTAAGGTGTTTGATAAAATGCGTAAGAAACTAGAAATCATGTAATATAGCTAAATTGTGACTAAGTGAAGGGTTCATGATATGCCCTTACTTTCCAATGACTTCTATGTTGATAATGTGCCTTGTAAATGTTGTTGGAATACTCATGAACTATTCTTATGAGATTATGCTATGTTTACTTGCAAATCCTACTTATGAACAAGATGTATGATAACCATGCAATCCACATGAACTTCCATGCTATTCGTGTGTGTTGCCAATATGATTATGCAATGAACATGATATTAAGATTGTGGAAGTAATTCCATTTGATATGAAATCCTTTCCATGTAATACATTGTTGATAACCATGCTTAGTATGAGATCCCTACTTATGATAATATAAATTATGGACTCTACTCTTATGATCAAGTTAGTCATGTGTGTCAGTTTTGTTCCATCGAGTCCTGGGGAAACTTGTACCCGAAAACTATAGCTGTGTGCCTAGATCCATGTCATGTTTCACGATATCCGAACTCAAGCTATGATTCCATATACTTCAGTTAGTCATGTGACTCAGGAAAACCTCATGATCTTAGTTAGTTGTCAGATATCAGTAATATTCCGCTAGTTAATGGAATTCAGTAAGATTAAGTCATGCATAGTCAGTTATTCATGTCAAGTCCCTCCAGATGGGAATAGAGGTTAGCACCGAGTGAACCCAAGGATGGGAACTCACCCGCCAGTTTAGGGTGTGATTCTTAGTAGTCATCCTTGTGTTCCAGAACTACGTAGCCAGTGTAGGTTGAGACATCTTAACCCATTAGATTAGGGTTGATGAGGTGGATTAACCCATCATTTTAGGGTTCCTACCATTCTCATTGAGTACCCACTAGATAATGGTCACTCACAGGCTGTCCTTACTCGTGGCACGGTATTGACACCCCTCCAGTCGGGGCAGAGATTGGACCCCAGTTTAGCCATAACGGCATACATGGGGTATGTCGGTTAAACACTACTTCCTACAGTTTCAGTATCAGTCTCAGTAAAAGAACACAGGCGTTCTTCAGATTTCACTATATATAGGACTGTCAGATACAGTCGTCCATGTTATCAGTTTTGGTATCAGTTATGATAGTTATCAGTAAACCACGTATTAGCTTACAGGTCATACTATCACATATTCACGGTCCCAGTTTCTATATATGTGTTTTTGCACTCCCACGTTCATATTGGTCAGTCAGTGTTGTTCATGCATGAAACCCTTTATGTTCAGCCTACCTTCCTCGTATACTCAGTACTCCAGTTGTACTGACGCATTTGTGCTATGGTGCTTTCTTTTCATGTTACACCATAGGTTCCGAGACACGAGCTCCAGCCCAGCAGTAGCGGTAGCATTCCAGTCGCAGAGACACTGTGAGTCCTCATTGATTCGAGGACAATATGATTTGATTCATTTATTTATTTCTTCAGTTCAGTTTTACGGAGTTAGTTGGAGACATGTTCCTTCAACTCCTTATTCAGATAGTTTAGAGGCTTTTAGATTTATGTTCAGATTTACTTTTAGATTGAGTTCTTTTGGGTATTTTCACCCACATGATTGTATTTAGTTGAACCTTATAGTTCCATGTATTCCGCATTATTATATCATGATTTGCATTATACAGGTACAGATATCAGTCATGGGTTAGCTTGTGGTCCCTCGAGGTCATGACCACCGTGTAGCATTCTAGTTCAGCGAATCAGGGTGTTACAAACTTGGTATCAGAGCCTAAGGTTCAATAGAGTCCTAGGAAGCCTGAAATCCGCATCTAGTAGAGTCTTGTACATGGGTATGTTGCGCGCCACATTTATGTACAGGAGGGTATAAAATGTTTTAGGAACATTCCCCTTTCTTTATTATTCATGTCATGCTAGTGAGCGTAATCACAAGTTAAACTCTCAGTCTAATCCATTCTTCTCTTATTCCATACCATGGCCCCAAAGAGAAGAAACCATCCAGCTCCTCAGCCCGAAGATCATTTGGGCGAACATTTTTCCCATGCGAAGTTTAGAGCCGCATTTACCACACTTGCTCAGTCCATGGTTGCACTGAATGAATGGCCACCAGTCATTCCAGCCAATCCAATAGCCACTCCCAAAGCAACTAAGGTTTGGGACTTCACCCGCATGAACCCTCCATCTTTCCATGGGTCTAAGTCTGATGAGGACCCTCAGGAGTTCATTGACCAAGTCCAGAAGGTCATTGTCATCATGGGTGTTACTTCTATTAAGAGTGTTGAGTTAGCCGCCTACCAGTTACAGGATGTTGCTCATGATTGGTACAAATAGTGGAAGTCTGAGAGGTTAGATGATACAGGCCCTATCCAGTGGGAGGAATTTGTCATGGCCTAATTAAACAGATTCTTTCCCTAAGAGCTGAGGGAAGCCAAATTTCTTGAGTTCATCAACCTCAGGCAAGGAAATATAACGGTTAGGGAGTATTCTCTTAGATTTACTCAGCTAGCCAGGTATGCTCCTCATGTGGTTGCTGACAATTGAGCTAAGATGAGCAAGTTCGTGTCAGGGGTCAACGATAGCATGGTAAATGAGTGTAGGTCTGCGATGCTGATCGGTGATATGACCTTAGCCAGACTCATGACCCATGCGTAGCAAGTAGAAGGGCAGAAGTTTAAGACTAGGGAGAGGCAGAACAAGAGAGCAAGGTCAGGTAGTTTCAACTTTTCTCACCCCATGTCAGATGGAGGAAACCATTCACAGTTTCGCTCTAAGTCAGCTATTTCAGGTCCTTCCTCTGCCGGCGCTCCAGTGCCAAAGTTCAGAGACAAAAATAGAAACAAAGCTCCAGGCTCTAAATCTCAGGGCAGTTTTAGCAGTGCCCGAACAAATCCCCTTTGTCAGAAATGTGGTAAGAACCACAAGGGCATTTGTAGAGCTGATAGTGATGTCTTTTATGGTTGTGGTAAGCCAGGCCACAGGATTAGGGAGTGTCTGCAATCAAGTCTTCAGGGTTGGCAAAATTATTCTACAGCTCAGTCCAGTCGCCCGAACCAGCAGGGTGCCATTTCCAGTGTACCAGTAGGCAACACCCAAACAGACTCTATGTTCTTCAGTCCTAGCAGGATCAGGAAAATTCTCCTGATGTCGTTACTGGTACGTTACAGATTTTCCATGTTCATGTTTATGCTTTGCTAGACCCAGGTGCATCCTTGTCTTTTGTTACTCCATACATAGCAGGCGATTTTAGAATCAGTCCTGAAGTCCTAGCGGAGCCCTTCTTAGTCTCTACCCCAGTGGGTAAAACCATCATAGCCCAGCGGGTATACAGGAACTACTCGATTATGATATCTCAAAAATCCACATCAGCAGATTTAGTGGAGTTAGAGATGACTGATTTTGATGTTATTCTTGGCATGGATTGGCTTCATTCCTGCTATACCACAGTCGACTGCAGAAACAGGATAGTTTATTTTCAGTTCCCGAATGAGCCCATCCTAGAGTGGAAGGGTAGCATTTTAGCATTCAGGGGACAAATTGTTTCCTAACTTTATGCAAGGAAAATGATTTCTAAGAGGTGTGTGTATCATCTCGTGCATGTTAAAGATTCCAGTTCTGAATCTCCCAGCCTCGAAATAGTCCCTGTTGTTAATGAATACTCAGATGTCTTTCCCGAAGATCTTCCAAGATTCCTCCTGAAAGGGAAATAGACTTCGGTATAGACCTTCTTCCAGATACTCAACCTATTTCTATTTTTCCATACAGAATGGCACCAGCAGAACTCAAGGAACTGAAAGATCAGTTGAAGGATCTCTTAGATAAGGGATTCATCAGACCCAGTGTTCCCCATGGGGTGCACCGGTATTATTCGTGTGCAAGAATGACGGTTCTCTCAGGATGTGTATTGATTACCGTTGACTCAACAAAGTAACAGTCAAAAAAAGATATCTTTTTCCCAGGATTGATGATCTAATCGACCAACTTTAGGGTGCTAGTTACTTCTCCAAGATAGACCTCAGATCGGGCTATCATCATCTCAGAGTTAGAGAATGTGACATTTTGAAGACAGCTTTCCATACTCGGTATGGTCACTTTCAATTTTTAGTCATGTCATTTGGTCTTACCAATGCCCCTATAGTTTTTATGGATTTGATGAACCGTGTGTTCAAGTAGAACTTGGACATGTTTGTCATAGTCTTCATAGATGATATTCTAGTCTATTCTCGCACAGAGCGTGATCATACAGACCATCTCAGGATTGTTCTTCAGACTCTCAAGGATCACCAATTATTCGTTAAGTTCAGCAAGTGTGAATTTTGGCTAAGATCAGTAGCATTCCTTGGCCATATTATTTTCGGTGATGGCATTAGAGTAGATCCTCAGAAAACCAAGGCAGTAAGAAACTAGCCCAGACCCATATCTCCATCAAATATTAGGAGTTTCTTGGGTTTGGCTGGCTATTACAGACGATTTGTCGAGGGATTTTCTTCTATTGCATCTCCTATGTCCAAATTGACTCAGAAGAAGATTAAGTTTCAGTGGTTAGATTCATGCGAGAAGAGCTTTCAAGAGTTGAAGACTCGACTCACCTCCACTCTAGTTCTAGCTATTCTAGATGGTTCAGATGGTTTTGTAGTCTATTGTGATGCATCCAGAGTGGGTTTAGGTTGTGTCCTCGTACAGCATGGTAAGGTCATATCCTACGCCTCCAGACAGTTAAGGCCACATGAGAAGAATTATCCTACCCATGATCTTGAGTTAGCAGTGATAGTTTTTGCCTTGAAGATTTGGAGGCATTATCTTTATGGAGTTCATGTAGATGTCTTCATAGACCATAAAAGCCTCTAGTATGTCTTTTCCCAGAAAGATCTCAGTCTTCGCCAGAGAAGGTGGTTAGAGCTCTTGAAGGATTATGACATGAGTGTTCTTTATCATTTGGTCAAGGCCAATGTTGTGGCTGATACTCTCAGTCGACTCTCCATGCGTAGTATTTTTCACATTGAGGATAGTAAGAAAAAGATGGCTCAGGAGATCTATTAGCTTGCCAGACTAGGCATTCGCTTAGCCGATTCTTCAGAGGGTGGCGTATGTGTTCATAGTTGTTCAGAGTCATCTCTAGTTTCTGAGGTAAAAAAGAAACAAGATAGGGATCCTATACTTATCAAGCTCAAAGAGTCAGTTTAAAATCAGAAAGTTGAGGTTTTCTCCCAAGGGGGAGATGGTGTTCTTCGTTGTCAGGGTCGTCTATGTGTTCCAGGTATAGATGAATTGAGGCAGCGAATACCTGCAGAAGCGCATGTATGTGATACTCTATTCATCCAGGGGCCACTAAGATGTACCACTACATGCGGGAGATCTATTGGTGTAGTGGCATAAAGAGATATGTTGCAGAGTTTGTGGCTAAGTGCTCTACATTTCAGCAGGTTAAGATAGAGCATCAGAAACCTAGTGGTTCCATACAATAGTTCACCATTCCTACTTGGAAGTGGGAAGAAGTTAACATGGACTTCGTGATAGGTTTGCCTTAAACTCGTCATCAGCATGATTCAGTCTGGGTCATTATAGATAGAATGACCAAGTCAGCTCATTTTCTTCCTGTTCATACTTCTTATTCCGCCGAGGATTATGCCAAACTCTATATCAGGGATTTAGTCAGGTTACACGATGTTCCACTATCTATCATCTCAGATAGAGGTACCCAGTTCACTTCTCACTTTTGGAAAGCATTCCAAAAGGGTATCAGTACCCAAGTCTATCTCAGCACAGCATTTCATCCTCAGACAGATGGTCAAGCAGAGAGGACCATTCAGACTCTTAAAAATATGCTAAGGGCGTGTGCAATTAACTTTAAGGAAAGTTGGGACGACCACTTGCCTTTGATTGAGTTTGCATACAACAATAGCTATCATTCTAGTTTTCAGATGGCTCCATTTGAAGCTCTATATGGTAAGAGATGTAGATTTCTAATTGATTGTTTCAAAGTTAGTGAGGCATCAGTCATAGGTTCTGACTTAGTATTCGACGCCTTAGAGAAAGTTTAGTTGATCAGAGAGAGACTCTGGGCTACTCAGAGCCGATAGAAGTCCTATGCAGATGTTCGTAGAAAGGATCTCGAGTTCAAGGTCAATGAATATGTCTATCTTAAGATCTCTCCTATGAAGGGATTGAAGAGGTTTGGAAAGAAAGGGAAACTTAGTCCCTGGTATGTCGGTCCCTTCAGAATTCTTTTTTGCTTCGGCAAGGTAGCATATGAGCTTGAGTTGCCTTTAGATCTAGCCTTAGTCCATCCAGTATTCCATATCCCTTTTCTAAAGAAGTACATAGGTGACCCAGCAGTTGTTGTCCCTATTCAGAACATCGACATTCAGAACAGCCTCTCCTATGAAGAGATTCCAGTCGAAATCTTATATTATTAGACTCGTAGATTGAGGACCAAAGAAGTCCCTCTAGTCAAGGTTCTTTGGCGAAATCAGTATCATGAGGGAGCTACTTGGGAAGTAGAAGCAGATATGCGTACCAATTATCCTCACCTCTTCATCGCCAATTCAGATCAAGCTCAAGGTAACAGTTCCCCTTAATCTTATTTAGTTCACGTTCATGTTTCCAGTATAAACTTGGTACCTATTAACCGTTTCATACTCAATCATGCATTCATGTGTCAGTTGTCCGTGCATCAGCTATGCACGAGTTCAGTATGTTTAGCATATCAGTCATGAGATAAAGTTTCAGTTCATCATGTTCAGTTCAAGTTCTATTGTTTTGTATCCCTTCTCAGTAAATTCTCATTTGAGGACGAATGTTCACAAGGGGGAGATATTGTAATACCCCGCATGTTTCTAAGCTAGGAAGTGAATAAGTATTCCTACGTATGAAATCTCCTATCCTGTGATTCATGCTTGAGTACATGACTTACAATGAATATCCTAGTGATAGGATAGCTTATGTTGCATTAAGAATGTTCATATAAGTCACTTAAGGTAATACAAGCTAAGAATTTTTGAATCCATCAAGTTTTACTGTTCGAT
The DNA here is from genome assembly GCF_002878395.1 of Capsicum annuum. Classification (NCBI taxonomy): domain Eukaryota; kingdom Viridiplantae; phylum Streptophyta; class Magnoliopsida; order Solanales; family Solanaceae; genus Capsicum; species Capsicum annuum. Next base: position 111,329,027 of record NC_061112.1, on the reverse strand, counting down.
TTTGCAAGGGTCATCTTTGAATGAGTATAACTCGATGCTAATATGGTATTTTGGCTAATTTAGACCCACTAAATTATAGAGAATCAAATTAGCTTTCCAACGATGCTAATTTCGCTTTAATCCAATACCCGAACAAAAAGTTATGCCCATTTTCGTGAGAGACAATAAGCATAGGCGATTGGTTAGGCGCCACCTAACCTAGCTTAGGAAATCACATGGTAGTTAGTTATTCATGTACAGTCCCTCCAGATGGAAGTAGAGGTTAGCACCGAGTGAACCCAAGGATGGGAAATCACCCGCCAGTTTAGGGTGTGATTCTTAGTAGTCATCCTTGTGTTCCAGAACTACGTAGACAGTGTAGGTTGAGACATCTTAACCCATCAGATTAGGGTTGATGAGGTGGCCTAACCCATTATTTTAGGGTTCCCACCGTTCTCATTGAGTACCCACTAGATAAGGGTCACTCACAGGCTGTCCTTACCCGTGGCACGGTATTGACACCCCTCCAGTTGGGGCAGAGATTGGACCCCAGTTTGGCCATAATGGCATACATGGGGCATGGAGGTTAAACACTACTTCCCACAGTTTCAGTATCAGTCTCAGTAAAAGAACACAGGGCGTTCTTCAGATTTCAATATATACAGGACTGTTAGATACAGTTGTCCATGTTATCAGTTTTAGTATCAGTTATGATAGTTATCAGTAAACCACATATTAGCTTACAGGTCATGCTATCACGTATTCACGGTCCCAGTTTTTATATATGTGTGTTTGCACTCCCACGTTCATATTGGTCAGTCAGTGTTGTTCATGAATGAAACCCTTTATGTTCAGCCTACCTTCCTCGTATACGCAGTACTCCAATTGTACTGACGTATTTGCGCTATGGTGCTTTCTTTTCATGTTACACCATAGGTTCCGAGACATAAGCTCCATCCCAGCAGTAGCAGTAGCATTCCAGTCGCAGAGACACAGTGAGTCCTCATTGATTCGAGGACAATATGATTTGATTCATTTACTTATTTCTTCAGTTCAGTTTTACGGAGTTAGTTGGAGACATGTTCCTTCAAATCCTTATTCAAATAGTTTAGAGGCTTTCAGATTTATGTTCAGATTTACGTTCAGATTGAGTTGATTTGGGTATTTTCACCCACATGATTGTATTCAGTTGAACCTTAAGGCCTTACAGTTCTATGTATTCCGCATTATTATATCATGATTTGCAGTATACAGGTACAGATATCAGTCATAGGTTAGCTTGTGGTCCCTCGAGGTCATGAGCACCGTGTAGCATTTCGGTTCAGCGAATTGGCGTGTTACAATACCAAATCGAAACCAAAATTTTTTATACCGCGGTATGGATGTTATGGTATTTGGTATGGTATTTGGTAGGAATTTTAAATTATTTTGGTATTTGGTACGATATTTGGTATTTATGTAATAAATACCAAAATACCGTATACCGTACTGAAGGTTTTTAATAACATATAAAACCCATATATATAGTATATTTAGGGTTACTAAATATATTTACATATCATCCATTAGCCAATTGAACACATAAGTAGCTTTAGAAATAATTTTTTGGGGAAGCTTATTATTTAGGATTACTATGCTTAATTTTAGGTACTGCTGTTCAGAGTTTTCATCTCAGACTATTCAATTGTGATTGAAATATTATTTTTGTGTAATTGATTAACAAAGATAGTTGTTAGCCTAACATGATTGAGACGTTTTTAAAATTTAAAGTTATAGTTTTTTATATGAATATATGTAATTAGAAATCAAATAAAGTATAGTTACCGAAGTACCATACCATAAAATACCAAAACCGAATTTGAAAATATTGAACCATACCGAACTAATTTAGTATGGTAATGGTATTGTTATTTTAGATATCGAAAACCGAAGTTACCGTACCAAAATTTAAAATACCATACTGTACCATACCATTCCCACCCCTAGGGTTGCCTATCGAGCCTGGCTTCTATTCATCCAGTATTCTATGAGTCCATGTTGAAGAAGTGCATTGGAGATCATTCCCTTGTTGCCTGAAGAGGAGATCAATGTAAAGGACCCCTTTTAGTATGAAAAAGAATCGATTTCAATTTTGGATTACAAAGTTCAGAAGCTGAAAAGTAAGTAAATAGCTTCGGTTAAGGTGTTGTGGAAGAATCAAGAAACTAAGGAAGCTACGTGGGAGTCAGAAGATGATATGCGTACGAGGTACCCGACTCTCTTCCAAACCATGGATGGTGATTTAGAAGGTAAAAACCTCATACTACTCTTTTATTTCCCTTTAGTTCTTGAAATTGTGCTTGTTGAGTCTCAAATCATTATTCGGGGACAAATGATCCCAAGGGGGGATAATGTAACAACCGGCATTTTGGGCTAGAACGTAAATTGTCATTCCTACACGTAAAAGTTTTAAAAGACAATAAATCCTATGCAAATTTAGTGTTTTAATCAATTATATAGCGTGGGAATCTAGTTGAGCATGAATTGAGATCATAAAAGTCCCTTAATCCAAAAACGAGTGATGGTCCGTCACCAGACTGATGGTCGATCAACCAAACTATCAATTGAGGCCGAATCACGCAAAAAGTGCATTTTTAACGGGGTATTTTGGTACTTTTCCTCCCCAGAAACTTCTCACACGAATTAAATTATATTCTAAATGTTATTAATCAATATTTATCAGTTTTAAAACATATCAAATCCTCTCCACTCTCAAGAAAAAGATCAAACTTGGGTTTTCTCTAAGTTCAAGATTTCAAGAAAAAGGGTCAAGATTAGAGTTTCAATTTTCAAATTTAACTACATAAGGTACGTGGGGTTTTCCTATACTACATGGGAAGGGTGAAATAATTTTAATTATGTTTAAATATTGAGAAATGATGAATTTACAAAAAGGGTCTTGAATATACAATTACAATTATGCATTGTGAATCCTTCTTGACAATAATGTTTTGGTCTTGAGGCCTTACCACTTAAACTCGATTTTGTTTATATATATATATGCATGTGGTTTGATGTTTGGAATTTGAATTGAGAGAGAGAAGAATTATAACCCCTCTCTTGTTATAAATCCCCATGTTTTTATATATGTTATGAATTATTCAATTTCGTACTGAGAAGCATATTAGAAATGTCTTTACTGTTGTTTAAGACTTGATTGTAATTATGAATTGAAGAAAGGGTATTTCTTGTTTATATAAAGGAGAAGTGATGATTTTAAAGAGTTTCATGGTTTTTCAAAAAATACTTGACCACCACATGGTTGATGAAATTTTGAAAAGAGAGAATCCCTACACAGTTTGAAATATGTTTTGAAAACAAGAACTCTCTTTCATTTAATTGATTTTGTGATCTAAACATTGTTTTGCTTGAAATGAGTTGTAACTTGATGTATGACTGAGAAATATGACTTGCATATCTTGGTATGATGATACCAAATCAGACAAAGCCATAATAGAATAAGAACAGAACATAAGTTAGATTTCATTCAGATTTTCAGATTTTGAATTTAGAAAGATGCATGTTTAGAACTGGTTAAAAATGGGCACCAAAATATTTAGGTGGTTACAAGAAGTAGGCATGAGTCATATGATTCATTCCTAAAACTGTGTTTTACCGATACAGGTTTATTATATCCCTAACAAGGGATTATACGCTGGCCTAGTGCCCTGTGGCTTATCAGATTTAGATACTCCAACCCTTGCGGCAAACTTGGGTTGGGGGCTTGGTCGCTAGTTAAGCGCGGATCCCATAGGGCCTGTTGGATAATTTCAAATATGTAGGGTGTACCACCTATCCAAGAAGTAAAACAAAGAAATGGTATTTCACTCACAGAATTTGTTTAAGATCACATGAAACTGCCTATGTGTTTTAAAAATTATTTCATACATCGGGTTTTGGTGAAATGCTCTCACTTATGTTATTTATTAATGTACATTATTTTGGATTGCTCTGTGTAGAAGTACATATATATTAACCCCCTTTATGTCAGGATCTGAGGCACAGTCTTGGGGTCCTGTCCAACAATAGGCTTGAGTGCATCAAAAATTGTAGTTGGTGAGCCTTCTCTGTTTCGGAAGGCCTGATTTTTAGATTTTGTTGTTTACTACTATTTATGGTCTACTGGGGGACTTGTCCCAGTTTTAGACAAGATATTGCTTCTTATGTTTTAGAAATTTCGTAGACTATTTTTAGATGTTGCTAGAAGTTATCAATTTCATTTTGAATTGTTCCTTTGAATTATATTATTTGACCATGATTCCGTATCGATATGTATTTCCGCATTGTCTTTTATAGTAAGTGAACATATGTATGATGTCTAGAAAGTGAAGGGCGCTCGGGCCTTCATGGTTTGGAATGCTCCTCGCGGCCAGGGTCTCGACCCGGGTTGTGACACAAACACCATTAGGGAAGAGAATAAATTGAAATACTCCTTTCTAATAGTGTTTAGTTAAAAATCATTAACCTTTTTTCCTTCCTAAATATTTCTTTTTTGTAAATTAACAGTTGAAGTTGCTAGTGTGACCCAAATTACAAAGAAACCTAGGAATAACTGGATAATTCAGAAATTAATCATTGCCCTTTTATCAATACAAAGCCTAATATCCATATATTAAGTAATAATCCTTCATGCAGGGAAATTATGTTACTCAAATGATTTTACAATTAAGAAGTAATGCAGAAAATCCATATGATTTACAATTTATCAACTCTCTACGTAATTTTTCAAGTAATCCCCAACCATCTTATACTTATAATAAGAAGAAACCGTTAAAGGTAGGCTACAATAAATTTGAACTGTTTGCATATAAGAAGCTATAAATTTTATCATGTAAAATGTTGAGCTCTTTTGTTTATTTTCTATCCGAATGCTCGAGTGTTTTCTATTGGTTTCAATTTACGTCTATTCCCTAGACACAACAATTACTATATCACCAACATATGCTAAATGTGTAACAATCGACTTCCTTCAGAAAAGCAAAACATCCATAGGGATAAAGGGACAAACCTTGTTTAATAGTACTCCTAGATGATCTAAAAAACAATTGTATCATATTGTCCTCATATTTAATAAAACACTTCAGTAACATTTTGATAACATTCTTAAAAACCATAATTAACAAGAAACAACTCTAAAACTACATCATATTCTTTAACCATATTATGAGATAGTTTTGGACTTATCATCCGAGTCTTCAATCATGATTACATCCCACCTCACGTGTTGTTTCTGAGTCCTTGTTTGGGATTACCTCCACCTCAGTGCTCTTCTTCCTTGTTTCTTTTAACTGTAACAAGTTAATACTCCTATCAATCATCAAAGTCATTGCATAGACAAATATTTCCGACATCCTAAGCTGAAAAGATATGTGGCCATGGAAGAGGGATTAGGTAGAGACGTGAAACCCTAGAATTTGTTAAAGATTCTTCTCTAGAAACATTATTTTTTATAGTTTGTTTCGATAAAATTGATATTCCAATCATTCTTGCTGATTTGACCCCAGAAACGGGGACCAAAAATGTTGCTAGTACAGAAGGTTAAAAAGTTAACCACACATTAATTTACTTGAAGGCTACATGTAAATATGATTCTTGGTGGAAATTAACCAAAAATCATAAAAGGGTTGCAATTCACTAGAGTAAGGTGTAAAAATAAATTCTTTCAGGGATCATTTGGTTCAATGAATTAACTGGGTTATCCCAGTAAATATTTTAAGATTAAACCTATCTCATACTTGATCAGAAGTATTAGCTAAAATCAATGTTATTTTTATACCAAAGTCCTGATATCACTTATATATAAAAGTGGGATTGATATAATCCCTGGTCCTTCATATAGCATGACTTAAGAATTCAATCATAGAACATCTCCACATAAACAAAGATTGAAATCAAAAAAGGAAAAAAAAATAAATCATTTAGTGATGAAGGAAAAATATCTAGAAAGTGCATGTTGAAATAAATGAATGGACCTAATCCATGGCACTAGCAGGAATATGTGAAATGGCTTTTTTCTTCTTTTCGGTAAGATGATCACTGATCCTGGATAGTATCATTTGATCACAAAACCTAAAAGGATTTGTAAGGGTATGTGGTCGTCTGTTGGATGAAGCTTGAGATGAAGGCCGAGCTGCCAGTCTTTCAAAATTCTTTACACCCCCTTTTGGCAATTGATAAGCATTTGTTGAGCATGATGTTGCAGAAATAACCTATTTCTTGGAAATCGGTGAGGCAATAGCTAAACCTAGCTGCTGCTGATAATAAAAAAGTTTCACAAACTCTCTATTTTGTGGGGTTCCTTTAACCCACATATCTCTAAGCTGACACCTAATATGGCTTGCTGTAGCTTGGCTTGAAGAGAAGTTCTTTTTTATAGTGGATGCATTAATACATCCACATACCCTATTTCCCATTATGTTTCTGTTTTTTTTAGTACTTTCATGTTCATCAATTTAGGGAGAGAGGATGAGGAATATATTTATAAAGTACGAAAATAGAATATGTAGGGGGGAGTTGGGTTTGGTGACAACTCATTTTTAATTCAAATATTTGAATGATTTTTTTTTAAGAAAGGGGGTAGGGAAAGAGGAAATGGAAGAGTAGATTACAAGGTGTGGAGTCAAATCTTCACCAACAAAGTGAAAGTTCAGTATCCAACCAATTGAGCTACTAGGAATCCTCGTATTGGATGTATTAGTAGCCAACCAATTGAGCTACTAAGAATCTTCATATTGGATGTATTAGAAACTTCACTCTATTCCTTGATGACAATCATACCTGAATATGATGAGGCATCATTGACATCTTGTTAAATGAAGAGAATAAGACAACGATAGCAAGTACATGTAGGTTACAGACAAGGATTAATAAAGGATAAGATGAAATGTCTATTTGTAATTTCTTAAAGCAATGGTAGAATTATATTAAGCTGAGTTAAAATTCATCTAGATAAGGAAAAAAAACCCAACTACAATTAAAGAGTCATTAAAACCAAGTTAACATTCAATCAGATAAAGAAACAACACAAATTGCAATTTAAGAGTTGTTAAAGCCTAAGTTAACATTTAACCAGGTAAAGAAAACAACATAGTCGCAATTAAGGAATGTTAAAACCTAAGTTTAAACTCATCCAGATAAGGAAAATAGATGAATTAAACCATCAATGATCAAAACCCTTTGCAAAACCCTTCAACCATTTCAATTCAAAATCCCCAAAGATCAAAAAATTACAGTAAAATTAGCTTAAAAACACAACATTCCCACCAATAAAGCAACATACACATCAAAATGACCGATAAAGCACACAATAATCAACTCAAATTTAAATTTTATGAAAAAACACAAAAATTCTGCCAACTCCAATTCTTTGGTTTTTTTTTGAAAAATGAGAACGACCCAAATAAAGATTAGCACAAACCTTTCTTGTCTACGAATCAAAATTCACAAAGAAGAGATATAAATTCTATCTAAATATATAGATAGTTGAATGAAGAACAACAAAGTAAGAAAGGGGTCAAAGGAAGAGTAAATTAATTTATGGTAAACAAGAGAAGGAGGGAGAGGGACAGAAAGCATGAAGTAGGAGGCAGTCAAAAGATAAAAATAGATCAAGAGAAAGAAAGAAAAGGTTTGAGAGAGAGAGCGAGGGTTATAGAACTTTGAGGGTTACTGATCATAACACAGCACACACACCTCAAAACATACAACAGCACCCAACACTAAACACTAACATGCGTCATGCAAAATGGGTGGTGGATGTGGGGTAGCTTTATGAGAAGCAAGCCTAAGGACAATGTCACTCAGATGATGCCATATGGAGAACTGGACGTATGTCCCCCTCTCTCTTGTTACATTTTTCTCACTTCTCTTCACAGTACTTTTCACATTTCTCTTCATATTCTTGAATGATAAGAATAGACTTAGAAGACTCAAAGAGATTAGTAGAATCTTGTTGAATAATTCTTGTAATTTGATGTTTATATATGTTCCTATCAATTTCTCTCTCAAATATTTATTTTTAAATATATAAGTATTACATTTCTCTAAATATAAATCATCATTCATTATCTTTATTCAAATAAATACATCATGCCTTACACAATGCCCAATTCTCGACTCACTTGTTCACTATTTCTAGCCTATTTCCATTATTTTATTCTTAATTACTTCTTTGTGGGTAGTATAGTCCTTGGTATTGGTTTTTTATTTATCACAACTTGCATCATAGTATATTGGTTTTCTTACTTGTGGTATATGTTGTTGATTCTTATTTATTTCCTATAGATTTATTGATTTTTGGAATATATTGTTGATTCATGTTAATTTTTTGTAGATTTATTGATTTTGGCATATGTTGTTGTATCTTGATTCACTCGTTATTACCATTATGTCGTGTTAGTCTTACCTATTTGTTTTTAGCCTTACCTATTAGTACGTCTTCTTATTTTCTTCTCTCATTGAGTTGTAGTTGTAGTAGTTTATCGTAGACTAGGTTCATGTCATAGGTCGGGGTTAGGGTTGGGGTTGAGTTAACAGTCTAGGGTGAGGTCGGAGTCTACGTCTAGTGTTGGGGTGGGCTTGAGTTTAGGGTTGGGGTGAGAGGTAGTAGGGTTAAGTAAGATGAGGGAGCCTCTAGGTTGAGAATTAGGTCTTATAACATAGTGACTCTTTAAGGTAAGTCCATAGAGCTTGTAAAGATTCTTATAAGGAGGAAGATTAGTATATCTTGTGTTCGGGAGACCAAATGGGTAGGTTCTAAGGCAAGGGATATGAACAGGTTTAAGTGGTGATACTCAAGTAGAATGAGGCATATAGGTTGATGTCGATCAGGCTGGTCATTGGAGGGTCCATGTTGAATGTTATTAGTGCCTACCCTTTGCAAACGGGCTTGGATGAGGAGGAAAAAGAGCTTTGGGGAGGTTTTAGATAACGTGGTGCGAGGTGTACCGAGCATTGAGAAGATTTTCATAGGAGGGAATTTCAATAGGAATATTGGGTATTTATCGAGAGGTTATGTTGATGTTCATGGAGGTTTCGATTTGGAGGGGGGAAGAAATAAAAGGGGAGATTTACTTTTGGATTTTTCTAAGGCATTTGGGTTGTGGATAACAAATTTGAGTTTTTTGAAAGAAGGGGAGCACTTTATTACCTTTCATTGTTCGGTGGCCAAGACATAAATAGACTTTTTGCTCCTTAGGAAGGCTGATAGAATGATATATAAAGACTATAAAGTCATACCTAGCGAGAACCTTTCAACCTCACACAAACTCTTGGTGATGGACTTGGTAATCAAAAAGGCCAGAAAGAAGAAAGGTTTGGAGGATCATCCTAGGATTAAGTGGGGTATCTTTAATTTGGTCAGTACTTTTGATATTGGATAGAATTTGACGACAATAAAGGCTTGAGAGTAGAGAGAATATGAATAGTAAGTAGGAGATGACTACCAGTTGAATCAAAGAGATAGTTAGAGAGGTACTGGGTTTCTTGAGAGGTTGATCTGGCAAGCACCAAAGGGACTGATGGTGGAATAAAGAAGTTAAAACAAAGGTGGATACTAAGAAGGTGACTTAGGAAAAGATTGTAGAGAGCAAGGATGATAAAAAGAAGCGAAGGAATTGGGAAGAGTATAAGTTAGCTAGGAAAGAGGCTAAGTTAGCAATTACAATGGCTAAGACATCATCTTTCAAGAGCTTGAATGTGTTTTTAGAGGAGAAATGCATATATAACAAGTTGTATAGGTTGGCCAAGTCTAGGGAGTGCTGGCCTCGTGATCTTGACTAAGTGAAGCACATCAAGAGAGAATTGAAAAGTGTTGGTGGAGGATGCTCACATTAAGAGGCATTGTAATACCTAAAACTTTTCATAGTTTATTTAAGATTATAGTGCATGCTTAACGGTCTTAGAACCTGTAAATCTTAGCTAAGTGTTGAAGACTTAGTCTTATTTTTGGCTTCGTAACTTCGAGGATTATTAAGTTGACCTTCTAGGCTCTGAGACGATGGTTTTTGAGTTGATTCATGTTCAGTGGTATAAGTAGCATGTGTCAGGTAAGTTTTTGATTTTTTGGACGAGGCTTGGACCATGTTGGGATTTCAATTCCAGCAGCTCAATGCGATTCCACCGCATCGTATCAGGGATAGCGATGAGACATTATTGTGTCATGATGAAGGTATATTTATCATGTTCTTGATCCATAATTTAAGTGCATATGTCATGACCTTTTTCGTAGTATGTGAAGTGCTTATTAGGTGAAGATTGTTCATAGAAATTACTTAGAGCCAAGTTGAGCTAAGAACCTTAGATTCATCCAAAGTTTGATATTCAATTCTATAAGAAAACTTTGAAAGTGTATAACTTTTGATGTATGTAGAATTTTTAAGCTAAATACACACCCAATTATATATAATTGAGTTGTCTTTCCAATGATACCAATTTTTCCTTAATCTGATACCCAGTGAGAAGTTATGGCATTTTTTTGTGAGAGGCGGTAAGCCAGCACGATTACACCACATCGCAGTGAGGCTTCAAAATGTAATCCGGGTTATAAATTTTTTCTTTAAATGATATAGGGTCATTGGGGTCTTTTCCTACTTTAACCCAGGTCATAAAAACACGATCTAAGGCTTTAATTGGGGAATTATTTGCTCTCATTCTCTAATTTTTCTCACAAATAACAAACCATAATCATCCCTCTCAAAGATCATTCATTCCATCATCTTCTCTTCAAGAAAGATTAAGACTTTAAGTTCCCTCATCCAATAATCTCAATAAAGATTTCAAGATCATCTCCATGGCTTTCAAGATCAATCTTTCATCCATCAAATAAAGTCTATCAAGGTATGTAGGGTTATGAAATAGGATACTCTTTCATTCTTGTACCCAAAACTAGTTTAAAAGTTGAATTTACATAAATTGTAATTAGGTTTCATAACCAACCTATCTTGTTTTGAGTTTATGGATTTATAAAGTGATTTAAGTGTTAAAGTGCATGCTTGTTCTCATCTATTTATGCTTTGATTTAAAAATTTTCAATTGAGATTTAAGCATGATATTATGTTGCAAGTTATATAAGAAAGCATGAGATTTAAAGGCTTTAAGTGCATCAAGATTATGCATGCGCATATTTTGATCTATAAGATTCATATTGTAATTTTGATTTCATTATCTTGATGAAATTATTGAAGTATTTTAAGAAGATTATTGAGCATGAAGTATTAGTTTGATTTGACATAAGTTTAAAGCATGGGTTTTAAGCCCTAAGTTTAGGAGCTGCTATTTCAAGAAGATTATATTCCTAAGTTTCTTTTGATGAGTTATATCAAGATTTTAAGTAAGATTTGATCTTTTGATCCTAAGCTAAGATAAGAAATCCACATTGTTCAACTTGATCATGATTTAAAGAAAGAGAAGCATAATTGCTTTTAATTATAAACCCTTGTGCTATTTTAAAGTGGATTCCCTATAGAATAAGCATCCAGATTAAAAGGAGTAATATTTAGTATCTTGGGTATGTGTCCTAGTTCACATGCCCCAAAACTATGAGCCACGTAGGTACAGATTCAGATTATTCCCATTTATATGGATGCAAACTCAAATTGTGATCACTTAGCTCAGGTTATACTCCTTGGCAAAAGTATGATACCTCTTCCCAATGTGAGATTTTCTCCTTAGAGGAACTAGATATTGGACTCCCTGATAGCTCACATGATTTATGTTGGTTATAAGAACCACCCTAACAGAAAAGCTTTTAAAAGAAACTCCCTAAGTCCTAAGACGGAATAACAAAACAACTATTAGAAACTAAGTGAAAAGGCTCACAAGATTTATACAGTATGCTTTATTAATCATGATTTATGATTTTCAGCTTTTAGTTATTCAAGCCAATGTGAGTCATTTACAATTAGCATGCATCTTCTTACAAGTTTATATAAACATTGAGATATTATTTTACTTATGCATTCACCCCACATGCTCAGTACATTCCAAAAGTAGTGATCCACATATATGTCTATGTGCTACATTGTTTAATAATTTAGGTACAGGTTGTAATGTGTACATCATAATTAGACAGTTTATAGCTTCCAATCAGCAGGTGGTGAGTCCTTTTGATTCAAGGGCGTGAGTCATCCATAGTTCAAGTAGCATTTTATTTTATTTATTCATTCATATTGATTCGGGATAGCCGGGGGTCATGTCCCGGCTTCCTAAAGTCAATACTAATAGAGGCTTCATAGACAGTCAGTAGAGTTGATGTATTTGATTTCAGTTTCATTTTTGTATAACCAGAGTTATAATTATTTAATAGTTTTGTTTTGAAGATATTCAGCAAAGACATATTTTTTTCTTATTTATTTAAGACTTATGTATTGTATTTATTTTCTCATGACTTATGCCAGTACAAGGGTTATCTTAGGATCACTTGTGGTCCTAAGCACCGTATGATGATGAAGGGGTAGTCTCGGGTCGTTACAAACTTGGTATCAGAGCATAGAGTTCAAGTGTCCTGGGATGTCTTTGAAGCCATTCTAGGAAAGTCTTACGGAATGGAATGGAGACTTCTGTACTTTTCTTTGAGAGGCTACAAGGCATTTAAGAAATCTTTTTCTCATTCTTTAGATCATTCTATCAAGTTGTTCTCTCATAAACTTCTGTCTATTCTTATGTTACTCCAAAATCCTTCATCTATGACTTATTCTCAGATAGCATAATTAGAAAAGTTCCAATTCCTCCCAAGATAACAATCTCAGATTTACTATTAGTAACTTTGAAAGTTATACAAGGGGCTTGAGAGGAGCTCGCTAGTATGTTATAAGTTTCTCAAATAAAAATTATTTCCTCATCCATATGAGTTGTTCAGTTAAGATAGAATAAGATATGCATTCAGATTCCTAATTATTCCTTCAATACAGATAGTGCTCATAAGAAGAGATAGTATGAACCTAGATTATTGAATAGAGTTTGCATTCGAGGGCTATTACAACCAAGAGTATTATGATTCATAAGTAGTCGAACCTTCTTATAGTGAGAAGTGTGGGTTAGAAATGTAGTGACAATAAAGGCAGGAATAGCGATTGATCAAAAGTATACAGATGAACTTATGCATATTATCGAGTTCGTGTTAAGGTTATATGTCTTTGTGTGTCAACTTAGAAGTAATGAATGTGGTACAGGTTCCTTGGTTGAAGGTAGGGAAAGAGTTATTACTTAAGGTGAATTATGGTTTACTTGAAGTAAGAAAGGCATTATTGATCGTATTTGTTATGTTAGAAAAGTATAGATTTTTGATGAAAGTATTTGGTGGTTGAGCATTGTGAATTTAGGCTTCTCTTAATGTTGCAATGAGTTTAGTTGAAAGTTAAAGAGCTATGAAAGGAATTCAGAGGTATAGATAGGTGAATGGTAGTGATGTGTAGAGGGAGGATGTGCTAATAGATTCTAATAAGATAGACCATAGGATCAGGATCAATTATTATTATTATGAGGCTTTAGAGGATTAGTGTTTCTTGATGTCTTATGTTATAGCTTCCAAGTGAGTATAGTATGGGAAGTTGGGTTGTTAATCATGCCTAGCACTAGACACTAAGTTTTAAGAGTAGATTATCATCAAGGTGGAAGTAATTATTGCTTGGTTAGTGATGCTAGTTATACTGAGGTGACCCCGTAGGCTTGAAAGTGTATGCAAGAATTTAAGTTTATTGATTCGCAATTAAGTATGATGTCATAAGTATGATTTAGATGTGTACTCAAAGTTATATGAGGTTGCATTATTTTTCTAAGGTTATTAAGTGTTGTGTGTGGATACTAGTTTCTAAGTGGAAGGAAGCTAGTTATATAGTATATGGTGTTCTTGATAACGAAGTTAAGGAGTTATGGATAGATGATGTTGAACCTTTTGGTATGATTTTGATTCTCGTGGTTTAAGGGAAAATATAAGTTTAAAGATGTGATATTTGTAGGCTATGATGGAAGTAGTATGGTTCATTAAAGGTTTGGGGATATCCATGATAAGCATTAGAATCTAAGTTTGAATTTTTGAAGATTGAGCTAATAGAAATAAGATTTGAAGCTCTAGATGGTGTGAACTCTGGGTGTGGTGATACTCATGAAGATTCTAAGTTAGTAAGTGTTCAAGTTATTAGACTATACCTATTGGGGCCATAGAAAGATAGATTTTTATCGTAGAATGAAATATTAGCAGAGGGTTTTACACTTTTAGGTGTAGTCTTTTAGGGTTAGTTTACTCTTTATGTGTATTGTTATACCCCAAACTCTAGAGTAATGTGATTATAGTTTAGATTAGAGTTTGGTAAAAGGGTTCATAAACTTAGAATGATGGTAAAAGGGTTCATAAACTTAGAATGATGGCTTTAATCTAAGGGGGATGATAGTAGTGATAAACAATTGTTGAGATGGGCAAGAGTAATTTTTTTCCTTCTTTAGGAAAGATTGTTGCTTACTTGTTGTATATTTGTTTTATATGAGGCTATAAGTGTGGAGTAAGATCAAGACTAAGATTTTGGTAGGCATCATGGTTAGTTGAGATTTTGTGTGTGCCTTCTTAAGAATAATGCATGAAAGTTGTTAATGATAAAGGTTTAGAGATTATGAGGAAGAGGTTTTTATAGGTAGTTACCTAGAAGTTCTTATGTGGTTAAAATGATAGGCTTGAATGTTATGTTGGTATATAAGTGGATAGGTGCATTGTGTGCTAAATATTTCCTAGTAAGAGGTTGAATTTTGATGTTGAAGTGATAAGAAAAATTATCTTAGAGAGGAGAAGTTGTGAAAATGCTTGGGGTATTGAATTTATGGTTCAGACTAGTGTTATAATGTTATGTGTAGTACATTGTGATTCAAGTTAGGCTTGAACAAGATGACAGAATTTAGTTCAGATCAGACATTAGTATATGAAGTTATATGTACCCTATGAGCATGGTATTCAAGGGGAGAAAGTATAGTTAAAGAGAGTATTTGAGAAGTGTTTCTAAGCTTGAAAAATTAGCAGTTGCATTGTCTAAGGCCTAGTAATTCTAAACTAGTTTATGTTTAAAAGGCCTATGTTCCATGTTACAAAGTTATAGCTATATTGAGAATTCCTTCTTTAGATATCTCACTCAAATCATACCCACAATTCTTAATGTTATTAGAACTTCTTGCAAACAGTGCTGAAGAAATATTCCAGTTGAGTATAAGCTTTCAGTATAATTCAGTCCGTATAGCCAGCAATTTAGTTTAGTAATCAGATAGAAAAGTTCCCATGGTTTTCTATCTTTCCTATTCCTGAGATAATTCATTCACATCCATGAAAGTTGTAAATTTAGTTCAGTCCAAGCATCATGTTTCAAATTCAACTATTTAGTCATGACTCAGTTCATAAGTGTTCAGACCATAATCTCAGTTTTCCAAGTAATCCCAAATAGTGTAATACCCCTTGTACAATCTTAGTCTCGTTGTCTCACGGTTCGGGCTTTCATGAATCATCACTTCGAAGCCCAATATGTATGATTGTATTATGAAAATCTCAAGGGAGTTCTAAACTCTTAGCATGAATCATCTCCTTATAGTAAGTAAGGACAAGTTATCTCAGAAATCAGTTTAGTGATGAAAGTTTTAATGTTTTATCTCAATTATATCCTTTCTTAGCAGACATATCATGTCTACATTATTCCATACTTCTAAGACTTCACGAGTTGCTATCCATCATTCGAGGACGAATATCCCCAAGGAGGAGATATTATAATACCCTAAACTTTTCTTAGTTCAGTTAAGCTTATAGTGCATGCTTAAGGGGCTTAAAACCTGAAAAACTTAGCTAAGTGTTGAAGGCTTAATATTATTTTCTGCTTTGTAACTTTGAGGATTTTTAAGTTGACCTTCTAGGCTTCGAGATGATGTCTTTTCAGTTGATTCATGTTCAGAGGTATAAGTAGCATGTCTCGAGTAAGTTTTGGATATTTTGGATGAGGTTTGGACCACGTTTGGGTTTCTATTCAAGCAGCTCGACCCAATTCCACCGTATCGCGCCAGGGATAGCAATGAGACACTCATTGTGTCAAAGTGAATATGTATTTGTCATGTTCTTGATCCATAATTTGAATGCATGTGTCATGACCTTTATCCTAGTGTGTGAAGTGCTTATTAGGTGAAGAGTGTTCATAGAAATCACTTAGAGCCAAGTTGAGCTAAGAAGCTTAGATTCGTCCAAAATTTGATGTTTGATTCTACAAGGGTCAACTTTGAAAGTGTATATATTTTGATGTATGTAGATTTTTTTGGCTAAAGGCCTAACTAATTGTATATAATTGAGTTAGCTTTCCAATGATACCAATTTTTCCTTAATTTGATATCCGAGTGAAAATTTATGGCATTTTTTGTGTGAGGTAGTAAGCTACCGCGATTACACTACGTCTTCAGACGTTGAAAACTCGACTTACTTCTACCCCAGTCTTAGCATTACCTGATGGTACAGATGGATTTGTTGTCTATTGTGATGCTTCTAGAGTTAGTTTGGGTTATGTTTTGCTGCACAGAGGTAAGGTCATAGCCTATGCCTCTAGATAGCTTAAGCCTCATGAGAAGAACTACCCTACCTATGATCTTGAGTTTGTTGATGTTTTTTTGCCTTGAAAATCTGGAGGCATTATCTATATGGAGTGCATGCTGATATGTTCATGGACAACAAAAGCTTGCAGTATATGTTTATATAGAGAGAATTAAACCTCCATCTGAGAAGGTGATTAGAATTGTTAAAATATGATGACATGAGTGTCTTATATCATCCGAGCAAGGCCAATGTAGTGGCAGACGCCCTTATTAGACTGTCTATGGGTAGTGTTGCTCATGTGGAGAATGATAAAAAAGAGTTAGTTTGGGATGTTCATTGGTTGGCTAGATTAGATGTGCGGTTGGTTGACTCAACTGAGGGGAACGTTTGTGTTCAAAATAGTTTAGAATCTTTCTTAGTTTCCAAAGTGAAAGAGAATCAAGATAAAGAATCCAATTTTGTTAAGTTGAAGGAGTCAGTTAGAGATCATAAGGTAGAGGTTTTCTCCCAAGGGGGAGATGGTGTGTTGAGATACCAGAGTAGACTATGTGTGCCATGCATTGGTGGCTTGAGGTAGCGAATTATGGCTGAAGCACATGGTGCACATTGCTCTATTCACCCAGGAGCTACTAAGATGTACCGCAACCTGCGGGGAAGTCTATTGGTAGAGTGGTATGAAAAAACATATCATAGAATTTGTGGCCAAGTGTTTTGTTTGTCAACTGGTTAAGGTGGAGCATCAAAGTCCTGGTGGTACTTTGCAAGAGTTTAGTATTCCCACTTATAAGTGGGAAAAGGTGAATATGGACTTTGTGACAAGGTTACCTCATTTGCGTTGGCAGCATAATTTATTTTGGGTCATTGTAGACAGATTGTCCAAATCAGCTTATTTCTTGCCAAATCACACATCCTACTCAGCCGAAGATTATGCTAAGTTGTATATTAGAGAGTTGGTCAGATTACACGGTTTCCCTTGGTCACGACTCGAGCCGGGGCCCTAGCTGTGACGAGTATCCTGAACTATGGAAGCCCGGGCGCCCTTCTATTTCTGGTAAACATGCACAAAACTCAATAATAAAGAAAAGAATGCGGAAATGAAATAAACGGAATCATGGTCATACTCTGAATTCAATTTAACAATACTGGAAAGAAATCCATCAACATCTAAACAACGTCTATTTTAGTCTGCAAAATCTCTACTACATACGACATCAGTAACTGTCTGAATCTGGGACAAGGCCCCAGTGGACCAATACCATAATGAAATAACAATACTCTAAGAACGGACTTTTGAAATAAGAGAGGCTCACCAATTGCAATTCTGACTGTCAACTCTATGGTTTAGCAAGACGTCTAGACTGAGCCTCAGACTCTGAAAGATAGGGGGTCAATACAATTGTACTAGTATGCAAAGAAATCAAAAATAATGCATTTATATATATATATATATATATATATATAAGATAGATGAGAAAAAGTCATGAAACATCATGCATGATATAGTTTAAAACACATGGGCAATTCTTTGATAACAATAAAACATTCTTGTCAATGTAGTTCTAATCTTTGTATTACTTCTGTGTTAGGTGGTACACCCCTACAAGTCTGATATTCCACGGGCTATATGGAATCTTCCATTGACTCAGCGGGGAAGCCCCCAACCCGAGTTTGCCGCAAAGGTTGGAGTGTCTGAGTCTGATACGCCACAGGGCACTAGGCCAGTGTAAAATCCCTTTAAGGGATGTAATAACCTGTATCGGCAAAATACGATTTTGGGAAATGAGTTATATGAACTCATGCCTTCTTCGAGGAACCACCTAACGTCTCTTTATTCCCAATTTTAACCTTTTTGGAACATGAATCATTCTACGTTCAAATTCTAAAAAAAATCTGAATTAAAATCTGCATTATATTCTATTTTGAATTACTATGGCATTGTCGGCATTGGTATCGTCATACCAAGACTTGCAAGTCATGATTCTGAGCCATAAAATCATATCATAGTTTTCTCTTTCAAAACATAAAGTTCAGACCACCATACTTCAAATAATTCAAGAAGATTCATTCTTCAATACATTTATCAAACTATGCAAAAATCATTATTGTCAATCATTTCAACAAACATGTGGTGGTCATATATTTCTGGCAAACCATGCAATTCTTTCATTATATATACTCAACATTTATCAACACGCAAAACCTCCCTCTCATCAATTTGAAAATCAACCTTAAATCATTCAACACTATTTAAGAACATTGATACCATGCTTCTAAATAACATTCTTCAACTCATAACATTCTAAAATCAAGAAGTATTGCAACATGAGAGGGAGCGTAAATAGTCATGCTCTCAATTAAATGTTCAACTCAATTTCATATACACATATATAAGATTACAAATCAATTTGAGGAAAAGTCTTCAAGACCAAAACAATAATTCCATTTAAGAGTCCATAATGCACAATCGAAATGTAAATTCTAAATCCCCTTTGTAAATTCATGAAATCTAAACTTTAAATCATATTTAAAGTGTTTAAATGATCCCATGTAGTTTTAGGAAAACCGTACGTACCTTAGTTGCGAAGAATTCGTAAAGAAGTTTTGAAAAGATTGGACCTTTACGCTTGATTGCTCAAACCCTAGTTGTTTTCTCCTCTTGTGTTCTCGAAGGATGAACTAAGGATCTTAAGAGAATTTTAAACGTTACTATTAAGCCTAAATTCTTTTAAGTATGATTAGGGACGGTTTAGGATTGCCAAAAGACTTAAGTGCCCTCAAAATAACTCAAAAACAGAGTGTTCCATAAGGTATATGCCGCATTGCCCATCGCCTAATCTAGGCTTTGCGGCGCATTGCCCATCGCCTAAGTTAGGCCGGCGGCACCTAACCCATTTCCTAAGTTAGGTTGGGCGGTGCCTAACCTATGGCATAACGATTCAGTAGACTTAGGTGATTGGCTATGCGATGCACTCCACTTTCCAAAGTCATAACGTTTTGCTCGGTTAACGGATTTGGGCAAAATTGGTATCATTGGAAATTTATTTCAAAGACCTTTCATTTGATATATAATAGGCCCCCTAAGTCATTATATACAAAAAGTTATGGTAGATAGAAATTGACTCAAGTTAAAACATCCACTAAGACTTAATCGATAGAAATGTTTTATACTCATCTTAGACTTAGGGGATTTTTGAGACCTCAATCCATATTCAAAGGTATTCCCACACTATAGGATTAATCACTACACATATATTCACAAAGAATAATCTAGTTTGGGTCTATACGCTTTGGAAAAATGGTCTAAATTCTAGCCCAAAAATACGGGGTGTTACATTATCTCCCCTTGGGATCATTCGTCCCCGAATGATTAGTAGGGATTTCTTGAAGCTCTAAAAGTCTAGAATAAAGAACGTAATATTGATTCAAACATTTTTCGTCAACAAAAAATATGCAAAGGCATCACACGATCTTTATGATAACTCCTCGGAAAATAGGTAAGCTCATACCCGAGATAGTGAAACTTGACATCGACATGAATCTTGGCATGTGTTTTATGAAACATGATCAAAACATTGTAAGACATAACTTTTCCTAAGAGTCCTCGGTCTGATTAAGATTGATACAGGAGATGAGATAATCTCCTCACGGAACATATGAATATTAGCATTCTCCGTCTTACAAGGTACCACGAAAAGACTTAAATTTAGCAACACTACTTGTCTACACCCCAACATTAATCAACATACTTCATCATTTCCAACTTACAATTCTTCCGTAACACATCTAACCACAAGAATTTGTGTCCCATCGTATAATACTTCTATGTTGAAGCCTAACTAGGAGGAAAAAGGTGCTAATTTAAACTACGGGACCCTGTAGCCTACATCTCATTAAGAAATCATCTCACCTCATCTCTATAATCCAACAACCCCAAGTCTTAATTCAAAGAATACTAACCGCATGGCTCATTAGTTTGTGTTTTCATCTATCACAAAATTTCAGCCTACCGCTACCATACCCCACTTTATGGACATCTCCACTAAGACCTACAAATTCAATCATTTTCACTAAGATTCTCGCCATATACTTCCCTCCTAACTATTTCACGTAAAGAATATTCATCTTCTTCCTTCCCCTGCTCTTCTAACTTTAGCTCAAAAAATCACATCGAAATTTTCAACTACAATGGAATCTACTCCCCTACCCAAAACACTTCTACGCCTCCACAACCACCATCATACTAGCATACAGATGTTCATTAAAGGACCTGAGCAAGATCATCATGAAAGGGAGTAACACTATTCAGTTTTAACATATACTTATTGCCATACTCAAGGTGGGACATGAGTTTAAGATACAGTACAATCACAGAGTATTTCATATATCAAGTGTTTGGATCACAAGTGGAGAGTTATTCTGGCATAAACTCAACATAGTACGAGTTCTTAGGACAACCACAGTGAGAAACATGAGATCTTGCATCATGAGTCTTATAACATGAGTGTGGAATTCATGAAGCCGACGATTTAGGCAAGGACTTCTACTCGAAGCTATCGCTTCTCATTTTCAGAACTAAAATAGTCATGAGTTCTCACAACTTTATTATTTTGGCTAATCCTGACATAAAATGAATCGTTAACATATGAAAACATAGTTCCTTAGAACCAATCATGATTTTGGGACACAAATTTGTTGTTCATGAGCAACATAACATAGAGCTTAGATACTTAGAATACTGGATCATAGAGGGACATTATTTCTTCTAGTTTGTAAGTCGGGACATGTCATTATTTACATAGTGTGCTCAAACCTTAGACATAGGTAGGACTTGGATACATAATGTAAGGCATTAGCAGAGTGACCTCGTAGAATGAGTAGGAGGAGTTTGCTTGAATTGTAATAGATTTATCATGAATCTTACTTGAAACTTGACACCATAAGAAAATTTGAGAACTACTTTAACTCATCATCTTCCCCTTGGATCAAAGTCATAATCCTAGAATTGTAGACATAACCTCTCATCAAATATATATCTACAACTCTCAACACAAGAGATATACCAACATACACATTACCGCTAATCTCTCTCGGATAAACTATACTTTGTAGGTCTTGTTTTCCGAAAATATTACTCTTAATTTTGCTAGCCTCTACAACCATCACCCTACAACCCATACTCACGTAAACAAGATGCGCCAACCATTCGAGGAACATGGATACTAGTTGAAGTACTAAGCCTCCCGATATCCACACACCTAATCACAAAGGGGTACCAACATACACATTAACACAAACTCCTCTCCAAGGATTTTCTTTTTTTTTAAAGGACACTAAATTCATTCTAGAACATCCCCTTTAGGTACACTAATCCTAACATCCTCCGAACCCCAAAGTCATCTATTTATGGCTAATGTTATCATGGGCATAGACAACCATGCTTCTAGGCACACAACACTTCATCTTCTACTCCTTAGAATACTTAGCACTACACCTCTAATCACATAACTTGCATCTTAACAAAATTTGTAAAACTATACCAAAGGCGTATATTGCCCTCACATTTTTTCTAAATTTAACTCTAAATAACACTATACAACAACTCCCCAAAGTTCTCCATTCCACAATTTCAAGAACACAAACTAGGTACGCAAAACAATTATACACATAAATGCTGAACTTTCCCTTTTTAAGTATACTATAAAGTCATTGCTTTCCAATTACGCTACTCTTAATTTTTTCTATCCTCTTTCATCATCAACTTACAACTCGCAGTCTCATGATCATACACATCCTCACTCCTTATCACATAAAAGTCCACTCTCCACTACTTAACCTTCTAACACTAAACTGTTAATGGCATAACTTATATCATAAAATCTTACCTAACGTCATACTACAGGGGGCGACTTATTCTTATATACTTACGCTCTTATCCACTTAATGACTCACCCACAATTCATCATTCTAACACTAGTCCTCATATACACATATACCTCATAATTACAACTTAAATCTTTCATAAATTATCAACCTAGGCTGTTTCACACATCCTATCAAGACTGCTAATTAATTCCAACAAAACATGCATCATTAACATTAAGCTACTACTCTTAACACTACATTCTACATCTAAAGTTAAAGCCTATAGTCTAGAAACAATCACGTACCACCGGCGAAGTATGCAACATATTATGCTTGTCCATCAAATTGGGAAATCAACTCAAAATACTCATTTTATTTAACTACTACCTACAATCGCAACCCCTCCAATACATCACTATTACATATCAAAATCCACTACATACCTTCTCACATGAAGTACTTATTTACGACTACCAAAATAAAGATAGTCAAAAAGGGGGGTAAAGTCGTAATAGGGATATTCGATTCTAATCATATAACATAACCTAACCCGATCTTATCTACATATTCTACTTTCTCACCTCATACTTACTTGCCCAAGCATACCTTTAGACTACCTTGAAATTCCATATACCATAATGAATCTATAATCATAACTTATTGGCTAATCTAACCATTTCCATTCACATCCTATAAGAGGTTTATATAACCACCATGACTATCTACTCTAGGCTCCTTTCCTAGTTTTGAATAGATAATAATCACAGCCAAACACTTCATCTATCGAATACCTTACAATATACAAATATTACTACCATATTAGTCTATCACTACAAAATGGCAAATCATCCCTCAATCAACAGTTATACAACTAAATATATTTATATACACAAAAGTCACCCTCACTCTAACTTTTAACCTTGTGACTTCATATCACCAATATCTTGGTCAAATATTATTACCAATAGGTCATGAAACTTTAACATACACTACTACTCGGATGGAAATATAGTTCCAACATTCTACTACACATCATTCCCCTTATGCATGACATCTGCAATAAAAATCTTAAAAGGTACTGAATATACTTCACACCTCAGGATCAAACGCACGATTGATGTAGATAAAGGTATAAGATTAAATAAATAAAATTTATAGCACTCATGGACTCCCCTCAAGTCCTTATGCAATTTCATAATCTTTCATGACTCAATCAGAAAGGACCTTACCATTTAGATTCTAGACTCCTACACTTGAATCACCTCAACAACGAGACATATTTGAGAAAATTAGAGTAGGATTTGGCATAACTTTACTTTCATATAGGTGACACCGTAGCATAAACTAGAGTATAAAAGAGGAATATTCTAACTCCATAGCACGAACTAGAACATGAAGAAAGTGAGACATTCCTAAATGTCTTGTAGCCTCCTGCTTATAAGTATGGCGCGCTACATACCCATAAACAAGACTCTACCCGGCGTGATTTTGCAAACACCCTGGGACCATGAACCATTCTTTGATACAAAAATTTTCACGACCCAAGCTGAGGCCCTAGCCATGACGAGCATCCCAAACCATGGAGGCCCGAGCGCCCTTCTATTTTTGGTAAACATGCACAATACTTAATAATAAAGAAAATAATGCAAAAATGAAATAGATGAAATCATGGTCATACTCTGAATTTAATTTAACAATTCTGGAAAGAAATCCATCAACATCTAAACAACGTTTATTTTAGTTTGTAAAATCTCTACAACATACGACATCAGTAATTGTCTGAATCTAGGACAATGCCCCCAGTGGACCAATACCATAAGGAAATAACAATACTCTAAGAATTGCCTTTCGAAGTAAGGGAGGCTTACCAACTGCACACTTCTGACTGTCAAGTCTACGGTTTAGCAAAACCTCTAGACTAAGCCTCAGACCTTGAAAGATAGGGGGTTAATACAATTATACTGGTACATAAAGAAATCCAAAATAATGAATTTATATATATATAAAATAGATGAGACAAATTCGTAAAACATCATGCATTATATAGTTTAAAACATGTGGGCAATTCTTTGATAAACATAAAAAATTCTTGTCAATGTAGTTCTAATCTTTGTATTACTTCTGAGTTAGGTGGTACACCCCTACAAGTCTGATATTCCATAGGCAATATGGAATCCGCCATTGACTTGAAGAGAAATCCCCCAACCCGAGTTTGCCGCAAGGGTTGGAGTGTTTAAGTCTGATACGCCACAAGACACTAGGCCAATATAAAATCCCTCTAGGGGATGTAATAACTTGTATTGGCAAAACACGATTTTGGGCAATGAGTTATCTAAACTCGTGCCTTCTTTGAGGAGCCACCTAATGTCTTTTTATGCCCAATTTTAGACTTTTTTGAACATGAATCATTCTACTTTCAAATTCAAGAAAAAAATTTGAATGAAAATCTACATTCTATTCTGTTCTGAATTACTATGGCATTTTCTATATTGGTATCATCATACCAAGACTTGCAAGGCATGATTCTGAGTCATAAAATCATATCACAATTTTCTCTTTCAAAACATTAAGTTCAAACATCATACTTCAAATAATTCAAGAAGATTCATTCTTCAATACATTTATCAAACTATGCAAAAATTATTATTGTCAATCATTTCAACAAACATGTGGTGGTTATATATTTTTGGTAAAACATGCAATTATTTCATTATATATACTCAAAATTTATCAACATTCAAAATCTCTCTCTCATCAATTTGAAAATCAACCTTAAATCATTCAACACTAGTTTAGAACATTGATACCATGGTTTTAAATAACATTCTTTAACTCGTAACATTCTAGAATCAAGAAGTGTTGCAACATGAGAGGGAGAGTAAATAGTCATGCTCTCAATTAAATATTCAACTCAATTTCATTCATACACATATAAGATTACAAATCAATTTGGGGAAGAGGCCTCCAGACTAAAACAATAATTCCATTTAAGAGTCTATAATGCATAATAAATGTAAATTCCAAAACCCCTTTGTAAATTCATGAATTCTAAAATATAAATCATATTAAAGTGTTTAAAGCAGCCCATGCAGTTTTAGGAAAACCCCATATACCTTAGTTGTGAAGAATTCATGAAGAAGTTTTGAAAAAGATTGGACCTTTATGCTTGATTGCTCAAACCCTGGTTGTTTTCTCCTCTTGTGTTCTTGAAGGATGAAATAGGGATATTAAGAGAGTTTTAAATGTTACTAATAAGCCTAAATTCATTTAAGTATGATTAGGGACGATTTTGGAGTGTCAAAAGACTTAATTACCCTCAAAATAACTCAAAAATAGAGTGTTTACGTCACTTGGGCCATAAGGTATGCACCGCATTGCCCATCGCCTAAGATAGGCTGGGTGGTGCATTGCCCATCTCCTAAGTTAGGCTGGGCAGTGCCTAACCCATTTCCTAAGCTGGGTTGGGCGGCTCCTAACCTATGGCATAACCATTCCCGTAGACTTAGGTGATTTGCTAGGCGATGCACTCCACTTTGCAAAGTCATAACATTTTTCTTGGTTAACGGATTTTGGAAAAATTGTTATCATTGGAAATATACTTTGAATACCTTTAATTTGATCTATATTAGGCCCTCTAAGTCGTTATATACAAAAAGTTATGGTCAATGGAAGTTGACTCAAGTTAAAACGTCCACTAAGACTTAATCGATAGAAAAGTTTTATACTTGTCTTAGACTTAGGGG
Source organism: Capsicum annuum (assembly GCF_002878395.1). Classification (NCBI taxonomy): domain Eukaryota; kingdom Viridiplantae; phylum Streptophyta; class Magnoliopsida; order Solanales; family Solanaceae; genus Capsicum; species Capsicum annuum. The sequence goes on along the minus strand of NC_061112.1, from coordinate 111,302,861 downwards.
ATTCTTGAGAGGTCAATCCATATTCAAAGTTATTCCCACTTTATAGGATTGATCACCACACATATATTCATAAGGAATCGTCTAGTTCAGGTCTATACGCTTAGGAACAATGGTCTAAATTCTAGCCTAAAAGTACGGGGTGTTACACCCTCTGACCATCATTTTTGATAGGGGTACTCAGTTTATCTATCAATTTCAGAAAACCTTTCAAAAGGGTCTTGGTACCCAAGTTCACCTCAGTTCAGCTTTTTGCCCTCAGATGGATAGTCAGGCTGAGAGAACCTTTCAGAACCTTGAGGATATATTTAGGGAATATGTTCTTGACTTCAAAAGTATTTGGGATGATCACTTTCCATTGATTGAGTTTTCCTATAACAACAACTACCATTCGAGCATTCAGATGGCCCTATTTGAGGATCTCTACAGGAGAAGGTGTAGATCATTGATCAATTGGTTTGAAGTGGGTGAGGCCACTTTGATAGGGCCAGATGTAGTGTTCAAAGCCATGGAGAAAGTTCAATTGATTTGAAAAAGGTTAAATATAACCCAAAGTTTTCAGAAATCCTATGCGGGTGTAGAAAGAAGAGATCTTGAGTTCGAAGTAGATAACTTAGTTTACTTGAGGGTTTCACCCATAAAAGGGTGAAGAGATTTGGAAAGAAGGGAAAACTAGGCCTTTTTAGAATCTTGAGTCGTGTTGGGAAAGTAGCATATAAGCTTGAATTGCCCGCAGACTTGACATCCATTCATCCAGTGTCTCATATCTCCATGTTAGAGAAGTGCATTAGTGATCCAACTATTGTAGTACCACTAGAGGGATCAGATATTTGAGATAGCCTTTTATATGAAGAAATTCTAGTTAAGATTCTTGATCACCACGTTCGTAGACTAAGAAACAAAGAAGTTCCCTTGGTTAAGGTTCTTTGATGGAATCAGTTCATTGAGGGCGCCACTTGAAAAGTGAAAGAAAAAATGTGAGCCAATTACCCTCACATTTTCTGCACAAGTTTAGACTCAGTTTAAGGTAACAAGTTTCTCCAGATTTTCCTCTTTTCCATTTTCAGCTCTAGCTTTATATAGTTTGTTTCATGATAGTTCATGCAATCACCGATTCATTTAGTCATATAGTTATGTTTTGAGTTATGCAAGTTTAATACGTAATCTGAGACCCTTAGTATTCTCAGTTTAGCTAATCTCATTCGAGGATGAATGTCCCCAAGGGGGAGATATTGTAATACCCCATATACTTCTAAGCTAGAAAACATACCATTGTTCCTACATGTGAAATATTGAATCCCATAATTCATATTGAGATGCATGACTTATGATGATTAAACAAGTGAGAATAGAGCTCATGAAGTGTAAAATATGTTCATAAGAGTCACTTAGAGTAATGTGAGCTAAGAGTTTTTGAATCAATCAAATTTAAGTGTTTGATTTCACAAGGGTCCTCTTTGAACGAGTATGACTTGATGTATTTGTGTTATTTGGAAGATTTAGACCCACCAAATTGTATATAATCGAATTATATTTCCAATGATACCAATTTTTCCTTAATATGATAACCGAGCGAAAAGTTATGGCTTTGGAAAGGGGAGCGCGTCGCCTAGCCCATCGCCTAAGGCTACTGAAATGTTTGAGCAATGGGAAATTCACTACCCAGCCTTTCTTAGGCAATGGGTAATGATATGCCTAGTCTATTTTAGGTGATGGGCAATGCGCCGCCTATCCTAGCTTAAGCAATGGGCAATGCGCCGCATACCCTATGGCCCAAACGACGTAAACACTCTTTTTTTAGTTATTTTGAGGGCAACTAAGTCATTTGTCGCTTCTTAAACGTCCCTAAACATAACCTTACGAAATTAATAGATTCTAAATACATTTTAACCCTATTAACATCATAATTTCATCATCTAAGAACTCAAGAGGAGAAAAACAACTAGGGTTGCACAATCAAGCTTGAAGGTCCAATCTTCCAACAATTTTGTTGCCATAAAGGTATGTGGGGTTTATGAACAAGGATACCCTTTCATCCTTGTACCCAAAACTTGATCTTTATTTAATATTTCATATTTTGCAAATTAGGGTTCATACCCAATTATCATTGTTTGAAGATTATGATGTTACAAGTGACTTAAATGTTGAATTGCACATCTATTTTCACATCTTTATGCGTGTGATATGATTTTACAGATTTCTAAATATGTTTTAAGCATGATATTGTGATTTTGATTTATTTACTTTGGATATTGTTGAAGTATTTCAAGAAGCATATTGAGCATGATGGTTTTATATGAATTTGCATGAGTTTAAAGCATGGGTTCTAAGCCCTAAGTCTAAGTATTATTATTTTCAAGAAGATTATGATTTTAAGCCTCTTTTATGAGTTGTGTACAAAGAATTAAGAAAGAAATTGATCTTTTGATCCTAATGTAAGATAAGGAATCCACATTGTTCATCTGGATCATGATTTAAAGAAAGAGAAGCATAATTAGTTTCATTATAAACCCTTATGTTGTTTTAAGGTGGATTTCCTAAAGTTTTAAGTGATAAGTAAAGGAGTAGTGTTTAGCACCGAGTTGGGTATGATTCCAAAGGTCTCATGCCCCATAAATACGCGCCACCGTAGGTTCATGATTTGCCCATAGTGGGCTAAGATAGTGATTACTTAAGATAAAGTTCTATTCTTGTGGCAAGGGTAGAACAGCTCTCCCCAACGTGGGTAAGATGTTGGACTCCATGACAGCTCATATGGTTTATGTCGGTTAGAAGAACCTCCCAAAGTTCCTAATTCCTAAGAAAGAATAACAGAATAGATTTTAGAAACTAAGTGTAAGGGCTCACAATTTCAGATAGTGATTTGCATCAGACTTTAGTTATGAGAATTCAGTTTACAGATGATAAAGGTGACTCCTTTTTACACTTAGCCTGCATGATTTGAAAACATATTTACTTTTAGTCTTATTTAATTCACTAATAGAAGGAGTAAAATTACAGCTTTTAGAACTAAGTGTTATGGCTCACAAAATTTATACAGTATGCTTTGTTACTCATGACATGATTTTTAGCTTTCAGTTATTCAAGCCAATATGAGTCACCTACACTTAGCATGCATTTGGAAAGTGTGTTTAAACATTTCATTACTATTTTTACTTATGCATTCAGCCCATATGCTCAATACATTCCAAAAGTATTGATCCACATATACGCCTATGTGCTACATTGTTTAATAATATAGGTTCAGTGCTTAATTCCAGTAGCATGATTGATCACAGGCATCTCTATCTATATCCCTACAGATGGTGAGGCCTCATGGTTTGAGGACCCATTTATTCAGACTTTTAGCTTTATGCAGTATTTGCTCAATTATTTTCTATTTAGTTCGAGTAAGTTGGGGGCCTATCCCAATGACTCTCAAGTTATTAGAAGTAGAGGCTTGTCAAACTGTTAGAAATATTTCAGATTTCTAGTATTGGTTATTTAGATTTTTAAGTTAAGCATTTTCAGACTTTATATTCATCTAAACTAAGTTTAGTTAAGACGGTAAATGTTGTATTTCAGTATTTCAGTATATTCACATACCTAAGTTATCTATATTATGAGCTTCAAAATCAAAAGAAGGCTCAAAGGGTTTGCTTGGGGATACTTGTAGTCCTAAGCACCATGTGACATCTCGGGACACATTTTTAGGGCGTTACACTAGAGTTGTAATCATTTAATAGTTTTGTTTTGAAGATATTAAGCAAAGATATATTTTTTTCTTATTTCTTTTAGACTTATGTATTTTATTCAGTTACTCACGAGTTATGCCAATACAAGGGTTAGCTTGGGATTACTTGTGGTCCTAAGCACCGTGTGACGACTAGGGGGTAGTTTCGGGTCATTACAGTCATTGGCAATCCTATTTCCACAAACTTTTGAATGATGAGGGAGACAAAAGTTTTGTGTTGGGGGACTTGGAGCATTTAGAGAGGTGTCATGATTATGATTATTATAGGCTTATCAAGGTTGAGGAAGTCAAGGGTGCTATTCGTAGGATGCGGAGGAGTTAGGCGACTAGGCCAGATATGATTTCGATGGATTTTGGAGGAGCACTGGCAGAAAAGGTTTGAAGGGCCTGGAAAGTTTGTTTAATATCATTTTTAGGGTGGCAAAGATGTTTGAACCTTAGAGATAGAGCACGATGGTTCCTTTATATAAGAACAAGGGGGACATTCGGAGATGCAAAAACTATAGGGGTATCAAGTTGTTGTGTCATACTATGAAGGTTTGGAAAAAGGTGGTAGAGTTCAGGTTAAGGAGGATCTTGACTATTTTTGAAAATAATTTTGGTTTCATGTCCTTGATTAGTGAGGCCATTCACTTCGTGAGAAGATTAGTCGACCAATTTAGGGAGAGGGAGAAGGACTTGCACATGGTGTTCATTGATCTTCAGAATGCATATGAAAAAAGTCCTCATGGAGATTCTATGGAGGTTCTTGGAGGATAGAAGGGTGCCAGTGGAATTGTAAGACCCCGCAAATTTTTTGAGTCGTTAAAACTCTTTAAAGCATGTCAAGGGAAGCTTCACACTTAGAAAATTTGGCTAAGTGTTGGAACTTCTTCATTTCATAAGCCTTCGAACTTTGATTATTTATTTCATGACCTTCCCAATCTTCGGTATTTGATATTTTAGCTAATTCATGACCCAGAATATCAATAGGGGTTTCCGAACAAGTTTCAAAGTTTTTGCACCTCATTTAGACCACGTTTGGGGTCTCAAAATAGTAGACAAATGCGATTTTGGCGCATCATGATGCAACACGTCGGGTATTACGTCAATACCATCGACGTGCTGCGTCGACTAGTGCGTCGGCACCCAGTTTTTCAGTCATTAAAATAGCCATAACCCCAGGGTTATTTTAGTATTTTGACCACTCTTATATAACCCTAAAACATGTGATTCAGCCATATTTCACCCAAACTATAGTGGTTTCTCTCAATTTCTCTTAAGAACAAGTTTAGGGTTTCCAATTGATGATCCAAATTAAAGAAAATTCCACCGTCTATCTTCGTAAAATCAAGAACTAAGGTATGTAAGATGTCGATTCTTGGGTTCCTTACCCCCAAGAATTTCAAGAATCCTTTTCTAAATTCAAAGATTATATATTTATGAGTTTTCATGATTCATGTGAATTGAAATTGAAGTTCATGTTGTTAATGAGTTTTAATTCATGTTTTATTTACAAAGTTCCAAGCTTTGATGCTAGTAAGTGATATTTATGTGATGTTCATTATAAACCCCTTCAAGATGCATGTTGATTGATGTAACCATGTTAATTAGGTGTACTGAATAAAGTATGCTCCCCATTTGTTTGATAAAATGCTTATGTGAAGGAAATGGAGTCATTATAGCATGTTTACAAGAAATCCCTAATTGTGTATAAGTTAATGCATACCAAGTGTTTGTTGAAAGGCCTTAGTGAATGAATTATGATATGTTGCATGAATTCCTACTCATGTGCATTCCTTATTGAATGAACTATGAGATAATAGTATGCACTCCCTATACATTTACATGTTTAAGACTTCCAAGTGCTTGAAGAGATGCCTCATTGATTATGTTGTCAATGATATCCTATTTCCATGTTATGTATGAGTTGTCCTATCTTGTATTATTTATGTTATCGAGTCCTGGGGGTATTTATACCCAACAAATTAGCTATTTGTCTAGATCTAGTGTCAGTTTCATGATAATCTCAGTCATGCCATGATTAGTAGTACTCTCAGTTAGTTACAGAACTCAGTAGAACTTAGACAATTATAGAACTTAGGAAAATCTCATTAATGTTAGTATCAATAGCATTCCAGCTTCAGTTCAGTAATCGATTCAAAACTCAGTAATATTTTGTCAGTCACTGGAACTCAGTGAATTCAGTTTATCTCAATCAAACAAGTACGATGAGTAACAGTTCAGTCAATCCTAGTATGAATTAGTAATCATTTTAGTGTCTTTCAGTTGGGAGTAGGATTCAGCATCAAGCAAACCTAGGGATGAAGGCTCACCCGCTAGATAGGATTGAGATCGCTAGAAGTAATTCCTAAGTTCTAGAACTAAGTAGCCAGTGTAGGTATGAGATGTCACCCGTTAGATAGGACTGACATACTCTGGGATCACTCGCTAGTACAGAACTGGTCTCAGGGGTCACCCGCTAGAATAGGACTAACCCGATAGTAGTTGTTTTACCCGTGGCATGGTACTAATACCCTTCCAGTTAGGGTTATAGGTTGGACACCACTAGTTCAGATTCAGGGCATTTTAGTTAGATGACTACCTCCCATAGTCTCAGCTTTAGAATCAGTCTCAATAAAAGAACTCAGCTCAGTAGCACAGATTCAGGATTGTTAGATATAGTCACTTATTAGTATTATCAATGGATTTAGAGATCACCTGCTAGATAGGACTGATCTCCGATTTAGTCAAGCAGTATCAATATCAGTACCAACAGATTCAGAGATCACCTTTTAGATAAGACTGATCTTAAATGCAGACAATTAGTATTAAGTACCATAATATTCAGAGATCACCCACTAGATAGGACTGATCTTAGATTTAGTTAATCATCTTTATTATCAGTATATTTAGAGATCTCCAGCTAGATAGGACTGATCTCAACCCCATTCAATCAGATATCAGTATCAGTAGACTTAGTTATTAGAAATTGAGTTATTAGAATTTGGTATTTAGAGTTCCTATGATTTCAGTTATAATTTGTGCATTCATGCATGTATCCTTATTCAGTATACTCAGATTATTTAGTCAGTATTGTTCATACATATGAACCCCTACATTTAGACTTACCTCATCTAGCATACCAGTACATTCCATCGTACTGATGCATACTTTTCTGCGCTATGGTGTTTTATACCATAGGTTTAGAAGCATGAGATCCATAGCACCCTTAGTAGTTCAGATTCAGCCAGAAACTGTAGACTTAGCAGTGAGTCCTCATCATTCGAGGATGTTTTATTATTTCATTATATTTCTAGATTCAGTATTTTAGTAGACGGAGTTAGTTGGGGCAATTCCCCATCAACTCCTTATTCAGATAGTTTAGAGGCTTTCAGAAAAGATGTTCAAACAGTTGCTTTAGTATTTTTGATACTTTATTCAGTTTTATTTTAGTTTTGAACCTTATGGCAAATTTTCGCCAATTGTTTTCCGCATTTTTATAGTATATTATGCAGTGCTTAGGTATAGGTACCAGAAAAGTGTTAGCTTATGGTCCTTTGGGATCATAAGCATCGTGTAGCATCTGGGGTTCAGAATCCAGGGCGTTACAGGCATGCACTAATATTATTCAAGACAAGTACAATGTTGCAACTTATGTACGAACGGTAGGAGGATATTCAGATCACTTTTATATTTTGACTGGGTTGCACTAGGGATCAACTCTTAGCCAGGGTGGTTGATATGGAGGCTCACTTTGGGAGTCTTATGTGATAATAAGGTGCCTCCTAAGCTTAAAGGTAAGTTTTACAGAGTATCAATTTGACTATCTATGTTGTATGGAGTAGAGGGTTAGGCAGTTAAGCACTCCGACGTCTAAAAGTTGAAGGCAACGAAGATAAGATATTGCATTGGATATGTGGACTTACCAGGAGGCATGAGGTTAAAAATGAGATTGTTCAGAAGAATGTAGGAGTGTCTTTGGTGGAGGACAAGATTTCAGAAGAAGGTTGTGATGGATTGGGAATTTGATGAGGAGAGGCACAGATACTCCTGTACAGAGGTGTGAGAGGCAATCTATGGATGTTTTAGGTGGGGTAGAGGTAGTCTGATGAAATATTAGAGGGAGATAATTAGGCATGACATGGAGTAGTCACAACTTACGGAGGACATGATCCTTAATAGAAAAGTGTGTGGTACATAGATTAAAGTAGAGGGTTATAGGTAGGAGTACGTTCGTAAGAGTAGGGAAGAGTTATTTGTTTGTATCTAGTCTTGTAGTTTCTTGTTCGTGGTGTTTTGGTGATGTTTATAATTTTTGTATAGCTAGTTTACAGTATTACCTTGTGTGTTTATTGTTTCCTTTATTATCTAGCGGTGTGGTATTCCTTTTTGTTGTTTGCTTTTATGATTTTTGTTTTCTAAAATGTCATTTGTTCTGAGTCGGGGGTCTATAGGAAACAACATACATTTTACCCCCAGACCCCACTCTGTGGGAATACATGAAGTATTGTGTTGTTGTTATACCTTACACAATGCATACACTGTATCAGTAATTAGTTCTTGATGAAGTTCTCTTGTATTTATTAAATATACTAAGAACAATAGGTAGTAAATATACTTAAGCATCAAGAAAATAAGAACAATTGATTGTTCTTGAGTAGTTTTCATATTTGGATATGCACATACTAAATGTGGTCAATATACTTAAATTACTTTGGCAAATAAAGAGAAATGCTATTTAATTGGGATAAAATTTGAATTGATTTGAATTTTATGATCTTTATTTAAGGCTCATCGAACTTAATTCACATGTTATTTTTTCTGTTAACCGTCTTTTATACATTATAGCATTAACTATTTATAGTTTAGTCGTTTACGAGTGAACATATAATTTCATGATTAATAAAAATAATATAATATCTAACTGCAAATGCTAGATGACTTCAGTTCACAAAATCATCAAATATAAACGAAAAGGAAAAAATAGAAAGGCAAAAAAATAACAAAAGAGAGGGAAAAAGCTCTGGTGAAACTACTACGCTAGATTAAAGAACAACAGTCAAAGACTACTTCCAAGAATATGTGTGAAAGATAAGCAAAAATGCAGTAATTCATGGTTGAGTCAACTGGAAAATTTGTAGGTTCCATTTATTTTCTCTATTTAGATATTATCCCTTGAAGTAAAGGATATTCCACATACATGGGTTGCCTTTGATCCCCCATGGTAAAATCATAACACAGTTACAAGACATGTTCCATCCATTACACTAATCATCTCAAATTAGTAATAACATGCGATATAGATAGAAAAAAAATGATTGAACTAGGATCTCATGTTTCATTTAAATTTTGAATGTATTAGAATATATGTTGATTATATTATTTCATTTCTTCATTTTGTAAGAACCCTAGGTGGTTTTCTCCTCTATTTCTATTTGGATGATGAAAAATGAGATTTTCCGAGGTGTAAAGTCATTTTAAGGCCCTAATCATGTACATAAAGAATTGGGAATGACTTAAGGGTGTGAAAAAGGCCCTAGTGCCCTTAAAATATAACAAAAAGGGAACATTATTGATGAAAAAGGGAGGGGATGAGGCATGATACCCATCGCGTGGGTCAGCATTGCAGTGCAGCCCCCATCGTGAGATGAAGGATACATAATGTGACCCCTATCGTGATCCATCCCCTCCACGATGAGTAACCCTTCGCATGGGAAAGGAAATAGCCTAGGGCGGTGGCCCTCGCGGCGCGGGGCTTTTGCATGGTGCTCCTTTCGCATCGCACAGATCTTTTCTAATCCTAAAAAAGCCCCCAACCCGCTCAAATCAACCTAAAGTGGGTTACCTTTGATTTAGGGGTCTCGTGGGCTCATTTTATGCCCTATTCAAGCATCAAAGAGAACATATTTTTATAGTTTTTAACCTACCCATCCTTCATGTGCCGCCTAGTATGGAATTCTATAGCTTTGCTTGAAGAAAAGTTCTTTTTACAGTGGATGCATTTGTACATCCACATACCCTTCTGCCCATTGTGTTCCTCTATTTAGGGAGAAGAGGATGAGGAATATATATATATATATATATATATAGAGAGAGAGAGAGAGAGAGAGAGTAGGAAAATAGAAGATGTAGGGAGGAGTTAGGTTTGGAGACAACTCCTCTTTTATTTAAATATTTGAATGTATTTTTTTAAGAAGAAAAGAGGGGAAGAGGAAATAGAAGAGTGGACTATACGGTGGGGAGGCAAACCTTCACCATGTTCAGTAGAAAACTAACTGAGCTACTAAGATCCCTATATTCGATGTATTAGAAACTTCACTCTATTCATTGATGACAATCATACCTGAATCTGATGAGGCATCACTGACATCATGTAAAATGAAGAAAAGAAGACAACTATAGCTAATATCTATAGATTACAGGCAAGGATTAGTAAAGGATAAGATGAAATGTCTATTGGAAATTTGTTAAAGCAATGGTCGAATTATATGAAGAAGAGCTATAATTCAACCTGATAAGGAAAACAACACCATTGCAATTAAAGAGTCATTAAAACCAAGTTAAAATTTAACCAGATAAACAATTGAATTTTAAGAGTCATTAAAACCTAAGTTAAAATTCAAACAGATAAATAAACAACATAACATTCCCAAGATTCAAGCAACACACACACCAAAATGAACAATAAAGCATACAAGAATCGGCTCAAATTAAAACTAAAACAAAACACAAAAGTGCTACCAACTCCAATTATTTTTCTTGAAAAATAAGAGAAACCCAGATAAAGATTAGCACTTACCATCATACCTATGGATCAAAACTCATAATAAAGAGACAAAAATCCAATCTTTATATATAGATAGCTAAATAAAGAACAAAATGTAAGAAAGGGGGCAAAAGAGGAGTAAATCAATTTAGCGTATACAAGAAAAGGAGAGAGAGAGAGAGAGAGAGAGAAAGTGGTAGAAGGTGGAAAAATATATAAATAAAGCAAGAGAAATAAAGTAAAGGTTTTAGAGAGAGTGTGTGTCCAGCACCCAAGACTATCATTAACCCGAGTAAATCACAATACAAACTATTTCATCACATGTAATACCCCAAGTTTTAGAGGTCTAGACCCACCAACATATTTACAATTGAATTAGATTTCCAACTCCACCAACATCGCCTTAATTTAATATCAGGGTAAAATGTTATGGCTAATTTACTAAGGCACTGTGAAGCTTCCAATGATGACACCTCTGATGATGACTCTTTTTCAGACGTAATGAGTTGTCAAGTGGAGTCTTTGTCACTATAGTGGGAAATTAAAGTTCCAATCTCTTAGGCTATGACCCTTGGTGACGACTCATAATCAGAATACATGAGTCATTGTCATAGAAAGAGCCAAGATTTTGTTCCTCTGGTCATGACTCCTAGCCACGCTCGTGGTCAGACCCTACGAGTCATATTGTGAGTCATTGTGACTACTTTCAGACATTAGCTGAACATTTTAAAAAGGGTGTTTTGATCCTTTCCCATTCTCTTAACATCTAATCCATGTCATTTTGGGTATCCCAAGACAAAATATTGGGAGTTAAAAATTACCCTAAGACCTCATTAATTAAAAATTCATCCAAAACACAATTTTAAACAAACAAAAGAAGCGACTTTCCTCTCAAAAGTGCAATTAGGGTTCTTTAACTTACAACTCCAATTCCTAAGAATTCTTCAAAAATTTCATGTTCATGTATGTGGGTTTCATGAATGGGTTCCTTCCACCCATTAAGTCAGATTTCTCTAATACACAAGTTAAATTCACCCTTCAAGTTTAGGGTTCCATGGAAAGCATGAGTTTCATAATTCATCATTTTATTTCTTGAATTAAACCATGAATATGTGTTTTCCATAAGTATAAGCATCTTTCCATACTTAGAAACATGAAATCCCATTGTATTGATAAAATTGTTAATTCTTGGATTTGAGTTATGAAACTCCCTATCATGTTTATATTTTGATAATGTAATGTTTAGTTGCATTCTTTAGAGCAGGTGGGTTATGAACACGTGATACCAATAAATTCATACATACATCAATTTACATGTTCTTGAGTACTTTAGATTATACATATATATTGTTATTTTCAAAATACTATTATATTGAGGATATCAGTGTAACACCCCGAGTCTATACCTTGGACGTTACACGGTGCTCATAATTCCAAAGGACCACAAGCTAACCCATAACTGGTACCTGCTGCAATAACTGTGCAATAAATACTGTAATGATTGCAAAAATAGGCAGAAACATGTGCCATAAGGTTCAAATCAATAAATATCTGAATGCGGTATCGAAATACCAAAACTAAATATAATTACTAAAAAATTGAACAACTGTCTGAAAATACTCTAGTCTGAAAAAAGCCTCTAACTGTCAGAACTGTGGAGTCAATAGGACAAGCCCCTAACTAACTCCATATACTAAAATAAAACTAAAGTACTATAAATAATAAATATGTCCTCGAACTATGAGGACTCACCACTACTCTGAAAGCTGAGAATCTGAATAACTAAGGGTGCTCTGGCACCCGTGCATCTGAACCTATGATATAAGACATCAAAGCACAAAAAGCATGCGTTAATACTTTGAATGTACTGGTATGCTCAGTGAGGTAGGCTGAAATGCATGAGTTCATATGCATGCATAATAATAACTGAATAATATAAGTATGACTAAATAAGAGTACATGCATAAATACATAAACTGCAACTGAGATCGTGCTAATACTGAATACTGAATCAGAATATTGATAACCGATAATAGAGTTTATGAATACTGTATTAATAATTATCTGATTGACTATATCTGATAGTTCTAAATATTGTGGAACCATACTGAGTTCTATACTGAGCTAAGTGACTATGTCTGATAGTCTTGAATTTGTAGAACTAAACTGAGTTCTATTCTGAGACTGAGAATGGAACTGAGACTATGGGAGGTAATCATCAACTGACATGCCCCTTCTCTAACTAATTTGGGGTCCAACCTGTAACCCCAATTGGAAGGGTATCAATATCGTGCCATGGGTAAGGACAAGTTATAAGTTAACCCTCTTTGACAGGAAGCTCTTTCATCATCCCTCGTTGGTAGGATAACTCGGATGAGAAGTATCAACCCTCATAATATCTGTTAGAAAGATACCTCAACGTACACTAGCTACGTAGTTCTATAACACAGGGATTTCTGCTAAGGGTCAAACCCTCTGCTGATAGGAATGCCCACATCCTTGGGTTAAATCGGTGCTGAATTCTATTCCTAACTGAATAGACACTGAACTGATTTCTAGTATGTACTAGGTTGGACTAAATGGTTACTGAGATTACTATCTGAACTGAACTGAGTTCACTGAGTTTCGTTGACTAACGGAATACTACTAAATTTTGTTATCTGACTAAGTTTATTGAGGTTTGAACTGGATAATGAATTAGACTAGACTAATATAAATTTTACTGAGTTTTCCTGAGTTCTGTAACTGACTAAGAGTACTACTGATTGTGTCGTGACTAATACTGTTCTATGGCTAACCATAGCTCTAGGTAATCAGCTAATTTTTTGGGTACAAGTACCCCTAGGACTCGATAGCATAAATTAAAAGACATGGTATAACATGAAATATGTAAACTATGAACTTGATCATCATTTATTCATTGGGGCATTTTGACAAACACTTGCATGATATAAATTGCGCATAAGCTAACTTGACATGATTTCATTCTCTTAATAGTTCATATGGACAATTTATCAAGCACTTTATGAGCATAGTATATGCACATAGTATTGAACAACAAGTGAGCATCATAACTCATCTCTAATTTCACAAGTCAAGGGTTTATCATGGATTAACATGAATCTACAAACATAATGATCAATTTCACATGATATATATATATGTATATATGTATGTATGTATATATATATATATATATTTATATATGTATATATATATATAAATCATGAATTGGGAACTTAATCCAAATAGCAATCATGGTTATACTTTAATTCCAACCATGGAAATCATAAAATCAATACTTGAAGGTCAAAAGAGATTCTTGGACTCCAAGGGAGGAAGGAAAACTTTGATGAATACTTCACATACCTTTGTTGAAGAATTTCTGAAAGCTTATGGTTGAATTTTGAGTTCTTGATTTGAAATTGGATCTTCTACGGTTTTATTCTTAAGCAAATTTGAGAAAGCATGACTATATTTGCTCTATAGGGAGTTTAATTGTGTTTTGGGGGCTAAGCTTCGAGGTAAAAATACCTAAATACCCCCAATAATGCGTCCCTTTATTGACTAAAAACTGGGTTACCGACATGCAGGTCGACGCGGCGCGTCGATGGCATCGATGCGATAGCCAATGCGTCACGCCATGTTCATGTCGATTCACTATAATTGGATGCTGGTAGCTGGGTAAAATAGTAATCAATGCGATATTCGATGCAGCGCGCCAAGATTGCATTGATTCACTATTTTGGGATTCTAAAGAAGCTTCAAACGAAGTCTAAAAAATCCAAAGCTTATCCAGAAACACCTACGGACATTCCTGATCATGAATCAACCTAAACGTCAATATTTAATAGACGTAAAGGTTTCAAAATAAGACTTCCATTAAATGACACTAAGTCTGAGTACTTAGCTAAAATATTCTAAGTCTGGGACCCCATGACAATCCTAAAGGACTGAATTAAGCTTAGGATTTTGCAGGGTCTTACAATCAACTATCATCAGTTGGGAGTAGTACTTGGCACTAATCAAATGTATGGATGAAGGCTCACCCATCAGTTATAAATGATACCTTTAGTATAAGTCCCTAATTTTCAAAACTACGGAGCCACCGTAGGTTATAAGAGGCCACCCACCAGATTTTAACACCCTGCATTTTTAGGCTAGAATTATAACCATTGTTCCTATGTGTATAAGCTCTAATCCATATAATTCTCATGTGAATATAAGTATCATTATCATTATCCTAGTTTTAAGAGTAATTATAAGGTGAAAAATATTCATAGGATACACTTACATCAAAGTTGAGCTAAGAGCCTTTGATTCGGCCAAATTTTGGTATTCGATTCTACAATGGCCAAATTCAAATGTGTATAACATTTGAAATATGTGGAATTTTTCATCTCAAGACCCATCAAATTATAGAAAATTGAATTATCTTTCCAAAGATACCTATTTCGCCTTAACCCGATACCCGAGCAAAATGTTATGAGCATTTTTGTCAGAAACAACAAGGTTCTATGGTAGCTCCACAAAACGGACCTTAGGATCCGCGTTAGCCTCTGCGAAGCGGAGGATATGTTTCATGCATTCGTAAGTACAAGGCCAAAAGGCGTTTTAGGTATTTCACCTTGCCCCCAATCACTCATGCGATGGATTAAAGCCCTAAAAGGGAATTAGTTGCTCACTTTTCATGAGATTAACTCACATAAACCCTTCCCCTCTGCCCAAGAACAAAATTCAAGTTTCTTCCCTCAATAACTCAAGAAGTTAAGTTCCAATTTCAAGTTTTCTTCAAGAATTCTTCCAATTGAGGTATGTGGGGTTTATGAACAAGGTTATTCTTTAATAATTGTTCCCAAAGTTCATGATTTTAAGATTTAATTCATTTACTTTGAGTTAGGGTTCATACCCAAATTGCTATATTCTTGAAGTATTTTACTACCATGAGATTGAAAGCTTTATGTGCATCAAGAATTGCATATATTCATGTTTTGACTTATATGATTCATATTGTGATTTTAATTTCATTATCTTGACTTGATGTTGTTGAAAGATTTCAAGATGATTATTGGGCGTGAAGTTTTGTCATGAATTTCATAAAATTTAAGCATGTATTATAATCCCTAAGTACAAGTATTGATTTTACAAAAAGATTATGCTCTTAAGCTCCATTGATAAGTTTATACTATGATACAAAGCAATGATTGATCTTTGATCTTAAAATAAGATGCGAAATCCACATTTGTTCATCTTGATTAAAAGTAAAGAGAAGCATAACTGGTTTTCATTCTATAAGCCCTTTGTTATTTTAAAGTGTATTTCCTAAAGTATGAGCATATAAGTATTCTAAGAGTAGTATTTAGCATCGGGAAGGAAATAAGGATGAGCATATCCTAAATTCTCAGAAACTATGAGCCACCGTAGGTTATGCTTTTTTCTTAATATTGATGACGTTCAGTGATCACTTAAGTTAAGTTTCTATTCTAATGGAAAGGGTAGAACAGCTCTCCCTAATATGGGTAAGACGTTGGACTCCATGGTAGCTCACATGGTTTATGTCGGTTAGAAGAAGCTCCCAAAAGAAAGAATAAAAATTAAAGATTTTAGAAACTAAGAGTTATGGCTCACAAAGTTTATTCTTATGCTTTATTACTCATGTTTATGATCTTGTAGTCTTTTGTTTTATTCAAGTTCAAGGTGAGTCATTTACGCTTAGCATGAATCATTGAAAGTTCATATGAATATTCAGTTATTATTTTACTTATACATTCACCTCCATATACTCAGTACATTCCAGAAGTACTATCCCACATATACGTCTGTGTGGCTACATTGTTTCATAATGTAGGTACTAGTTATAGCCCAAACATCATAATCAGATAGTTCACAGTTTCCATCCAACTGGTGATGAGTTTTCTTTATTCTAGGACTCGAGTCCATTCTAGTTTTAGCGTTATATTTTTATTTGGTTGTATTGATTTGGGATGTATGGGGGTTATGTCCCGACTACCTATAGTCAATACCAGTAGAGGCTTCCTAAACAGTCATTCAAAATTGATGTATTTACTTTCAATTTTATTTTGTATATCCAAAGTGTAAATGTTTTAAATAGTTTTGTATTGAACATATTAAGCAAATACATATCTTCCATTTATTTCTTTTAGATTTATATAACATATTCAGGTGCCCATGAGTTATGCAAGCATCATGAGTTAGATTAGTATCAAAATCTATGAAGTCACAAGCATCATGAAGTCACCGTGTGATGTCCAGGGGGTAGTCTTAAAATGTTACAAACATGGTATCAAATCAAAAAGTTCAAGTGTCCTAGGGTGTCTATGAAGTCATGTCTAGTAGAATCTTATAGAACAGTATGGAAATATTTGTACTTCTTTTTAAGAGGCTACAAGGAATTTAAGAAATGTTTCCCTTATTTCATATCTCAGATCGTGTTGTACATATGTTCTCTAAGAAACATATATATAGATTCTCATCTTGCTTCCTTCATGTTGAATCTATCTTATTTTTAAGGTAAATGAAATAGTCAAGCTTAAATTCCTACTCATAGAGTTTTCTCAGACAATCTCTGCAGACAGTTATAACATTTTATGTAGGCTCAAAATGATCTCATTAGTGCCTTTATGTTTCAAAGTTTTAAATATTTTATTTATGTTTATGAAAATCGTGCACTACAGAATCCTATGATAGCACATGACCTAGAGTTAGAAGCATGAACCTAGAAGTTTAGCAGTAGTAAAGTGGGTATAGTGTTTATCTATATTTAGTAGATTATGTATCCATAGGGCTAGTTGTATGAAAGGGGAACTAGTTGGCTTGAAACAATTTATGCAAGAATTTAAGTTTTTTGATATGAAATTAAGTATGATAATATGGGTATGATCTAGAGGTGTAACCAATGTGATATGGGATTATATTATTTCTATTTTCTAAGTTCTTAATGTGTGCGTGTTTATATAGTACCCTTGAGTTACTAAGTGCAAATGAGGCTAGTTGTGTATCATATAATGTTCTTACCAGTCATGTTATGGGCTATAGGTTGTTGATGTTAGATTTTTGGTTTAATAATAATTCTCATGAATTATAAAAAGAATATATAAGTTTAGAGATATGATATTAGTAGGCTATGAATGAAGAGAGGCATACTATGTCTTTAATGAGGCAAGTATGTTGTCCAAAAGGGTTGTAAGTATGTAATGATGATTGTTGAAGCTAAAGAAGGTTAAGGATAGTATATATTAAGGGAGTGTTCAAGGATAAATTTAGTATAGTTCATTAGAAGTTTGGTAATATCTATGTTATGTGTTAGAATCGAAGTTTGAACCTTGGATGATTGAGCTAATAGAATGAAGAGTTGAAATTCTAGGTGGAGTGAACTCAGGATATAGTGATACTCATGAAGATTCTAAGTAAGTCAGTTTTTAAGTTATTATATGATGAATATTGAGGCTATAGAAAGATAAGAGATGTATCTCAGAAAGAAGTATTAGAAGTGGGTTTTACACTTTCAGGGTGAGTTTCTTATTTATGTGTATCATTATATCTTGGACTCTAAAGTAGAGTGGTTCCAGTTTATTTTAGAGTTTATTAAAGGGTTTCACCAACTTATAATGATGGCTTAAATCTAAGGGAGATATGAAAGAACAAGGAACAAAGTCAGGCTCTTAGATTTTAGTAGTGATGTCCGTGTATTGTAGAACATTAGTCAGGGATGAAGATGCCTAACCCATTCTTATCTAAGTGTGAAGTTTTATACTTTAGTCATCATGACATCTACTCAAGCCTTACAAGCTCATGACTCATGTACTCATGTTTTATAGTATGCTCAGTTCCCATACTCATGGTGCACTATTAATGACCAGTGAAATTCTGATTATGTCATGTATGTCCTCATTTAAGTGTCAAAGTTATGCATAATATCCTTTCATCTTTGAGGTCCTCATGTTTTAACCTTTTAGTGAGATTTCCTTATGTAAAGATAGTGGTGATGAAAATTTATGAACAATTATTTATATGGGAGAGAGTAAATGTTTCTTGTTGGGGAAAGATTGTTGTATGTTGTTTTATCTAAGGCTATAAGTGTGAAGTGAGATTGAGGCCTAGATTTTGGTATATGTCATGGTTAGTTTAAAATTTAGTGTTTGTTCTTTGGGATAGTGCATGGAAGTTTTTATTGATAGAAGTATTAGAGAATATGGTAAAGATGCTTTGGTGGGTTGTTTACCTAGAAGTTCATATGTGGTTATAATTATTGGCTTGAATTTCATATTGATATATACGTGGAGGGGTGAATTGTGCGCTAGTGAATTCCTAGAAATAGGTTGAATTTAGTTGTTGAAGTGGTAAGAATAATTATTCTTAAGATGAGAGCTATAAAAATGCATAGGGTGTTGAATTCATTGTTCAGACTAGTATTATGGTGTTATGTGTAGTACATTGTGATTTAGAGTTAGTCCTGAACATGGTGAGAGTATGTAGTTCAACTCAGACTTTGGCTAGAGTAGTTATATGTGCCCATGTGAGAAGTACTAAAGGGGAAAAGTATAGTTGAGGCAGTATTTTTGAAGCGTGGCTAAGCTTGAAAGTTAGCAGTTGCATTGCCTAAGGCTTAGTAATTCTATCCTAGCTTATGTTTCATAGGCCTAGATTCCATGTTATAGAGCTGTAGACATGTTGAGATTCCTTATTTATATTTCTTATTCTGATCATGCTCAAGAATTCTATGCTTCCTAATGTTACTAGAACTTTTAGCAATAGTGCTGAAAAATACTCCAGTTGAGTATAAACTGTCAGTATTATTTAGTTCGTATAGCAGCAATTTAGTTTGCACTCGAATAGGTATGCTCCTATATTTTTCCATCTTTTCATCTAGTATTACTATCTGAAGTTTCATAAATATGTCTAGTCTATGAGGTAATTTGTTCACGTCCATGCAAATTTCTAATTAAGTTTAGTCCATGTATCATGGTTACGATTCAGATATTTGGTCATGATTTAGGTCATAAGTGTTCAATGAATGATCTCAATTTTCCAAGTATTCCAAATCAGTCACTGTAATACCCCTTGTACGACCTTAGTCTCGTCGTCTCATGATTTGTACTTACACAATGTAGTTGGTGATGCCATGAAGCCCTTTTCTTTTGATTCTTATACGTGTTTTGCTGAGGGGAAATTTTGAATGAGAAGTTACATAGTTTATTCCATCCTTAGTAATTTTTGGAATTATATTGCATCAGTTATCACTTCGAAATTCTATATGTAAGATCATATCAAGAGAATTTCATGTGAGTTCTAAACTCTTATCATGAATCAGCTCTTCATAGTTAATAGAGTCATATAAGCTCAGAAACCAGTTTCAGTATAGAAGTTTTAATGTTCCAGTGCAGCTATATCCTTTATTAGCATACGTATCATGTCTACATTATTTCATTCTTCTAAAGTTTCAATTAGTTCCTATCCATCGTTCAAGGATGAATGATTCCAAGGGGGAGATAATGTAACACCCTGTATGTTTGGGCTAGAATTCTAACAATCATTGCTATGTGTATAAGCTCTAATCCAAATGATTCCCATGTGAATATCAGTTTTATGATCATTATCCTAGTTTTAAGAGTGCTTATGAGGTGAAAAATGCTCATAGGAAACACTTAGAGAAAAGTTGAGCTAAGAGCCTATGATTAGGCCAAATATTGGTATTCAATTCTACAAAGGTCAGATTTGAAAGTGTATACCTTTTGAAATATGTGTAATTTTGCATCTCAAGACCCACCAAATTATATAAAATTGAATTATCTTTCCAACTATACAACTTTCGCCTTAATCCGATACCAGAGTGAAAAGTTATGAGCATTTTGGTCAGCTATAGTAAGGTTCCGCGATGCAAACTTTAGGCTTGGGCATTTTGGTCATTCCCCTTGCCCCCAAGCATCCAAGTGACAGATTAAAGCCCCAAACGGACATTATTTGCCAACTTTTCATGATATTAACTCACATAAACCCTTCCACTCTTACCAAGAACAAAATTCAAGTTTCTTCTCTCAATAACTCAAGAAGTTAAGTTCCAATTTCAAGCTTTCTTTAAGAATTTGTCCAATCGAGATTTGTGGGGTTTATGAACAAGGTTATTCTTTCATCCTTGTTCCCAAAGTGCATGGTTTAAGATTTAATTCATTTATTTTGAGTTAGGGTTCATACCCAAATTGCGTTATTCTTGAAGTATGTTACTACCATGAGATTAAAAGCTTTAAGTTTATCAAGAATTGCATATATTTGTGTTTTTACTTATAAAATTTATATTGTGATTTTAATTTCATTATCTTGATTTGATATTATCGAAATATTTCAAGATGATTATTGAGCATGAAGTTTTGTCATGAATTTCTAAGAATTTAAGCATATATTATAAGTCCTAAGTACAAGTATTGAGTTTACAAGAAGATTATGCTCTTAAGCTCCATTGATAAGTTTATACTATGACACAAAGCAAAGATTGCTCTTCTAATCTGAAGATAAGATATGGAATCCACATTTGTTCATCTTGATTATGATTTATAGTAAAGAGAAGAATTATTGTTTTTCATTTTGTAAATCCTTATGCTATTTTAAGGTTGATTTCATAAAGTATGAGCATATAAGTATTCTGGGAGTATAATTAGCACCGAGAAGGGAATGACAATGAGCGTATCCTAAATTCCTAGAAACTAAAAGCCATAATAGGTTCAGATTTTGCCTAATATGGATGAAGTCCAGAGATCACTTAATTTATGGTTCTATTCTGATAGCAAGGGTTGAATAGCTCTCCCTAAAGTTTGTAAGATATTGGACTCCATGATAGCTCCCATGGTTTATGTAGGTTAGAAAAACCTCCCAAAATAAAGAATAAAAAGTAAAGCTTTTTGAAACTAAGTGTTATGTCTCTCAAATTTTATTCTTATGCTTCATTACTCCTGTTTATGATCTTACAGACTTTTGTTTTATTCAAGATCAATGGGAGTCGTTTACACTTTTATGAATATTCAATTATTGTTTTACTTATGCATTCACCCCACCTACTCAGTACATTCTAGAAGTATTGACCTACATATATGTCTGTGTGGATACATTATTTCATAATGTAGGTACTAGTTGTAGCCCAAACATCATAATCAGATAGTTCACAACTTCCATCCAACAGGTGATGAGTTCTCTTGATTCCAGGAGTCGAGTCCATTCTAGTTTTAGCATTATATTTTTATTTGGTTGTATTGATTTGGGATGGACGAGAGTCATGTCCCGAATACCTATGGTCAATACTCGTAGAGGCTTCACAGACGGTCATTCAAAGTTGATGTATTTACTTTTTGTTTTGTTTTGTTTATTCAAAGTGTAAATGTTTTAAACAGTTTTTTAGTGAACATATTTAGCAAAGACATCTCTTTTGCTTATTTCATTTAGATTTATGTAACATATTCAGTTACTCAAGAGTTATGCAAGTATCATGGGTTAGCTTAGGATTACTTGTGGTTCTAAGAACAGTGTGACGTCCAGGCGGTAGTCTTAGAGCGTTACACATATTAGGACAGACACCCTAATCATTTTGGAAATTAGTTTAGTGGGCCCACATCATCCAGTGTTCATACCTCTGGTAAGGTACTGATCACCCATCCAACTAGGGTTACAGGTTGGACCCCGATCAACTCAGATTTGGGTATGTTGGTTAATGTTAGTTGTCATAGTCCAAAGATTAGGTTTCAGTTTTTGGATGACCTTGTATTTTGTTATTTAGCTTATCACTCATTAAATCCTTATACTTGGTCTTGCATCAGTTCACCGTGTTTCATGCATTATGCTCAATTCATGTTAGTTATTTCCCATCTTAAATACTCAATACATTTAAAGTACTGATCGCATACACTTTCTGTACTACATTGTCTTATATTATAGTTTCTAACATTTTGTATTCCGATCGAGTTTATTATGTTTTCGTATACTTTTGTACTATCACCTATAATATTTTGTGAGTTCTTATCATTCGAGGACTAGTTATCAGTAGTATTTTACATTATTCTTTTAGTTTCAGATAGTTGGAGTTAGTTGGGGGCTTAACCCAACATCTCATATGAGTTAGAGGTTTTTAGACAAATGTTTAGGTTTTTTAGCATGTGGGGTATTTTCAAACAGTCTTACTTTTGATATTCAGTATTTGATTTTACTATTATTTATTATCAGTTCATTTCAGTTTAACCTCCACTCAATATATAACTTCTTGAGTATTCTTAGTGTTATGCCAGACCATTTATTATCTTGACGTGTGTGTATATATATCTCTGTGAGTGTGTTTATGTCTTGGGGTGTTAAGTAGAGTCTTGTCCATGGCTGTGAAGCGCGCCACACTTATGAGAGAGACGCTATGAAATATTTGAGGAAAGTCTTACTTCTTTCATTATTCATGTCATGCTATAGAGTGTGAACTCTATTAAAATTCTCCTTCTAACTTGTCATTTACCCATTTATAGAAAATTCCTCCAAAGACACAAGGAGGAATAGGAATTAGAAAGCCCCATTATCAGTTCCAGAAGACCCTCTGAATGAGAAGATCTCCTATGATATGCTTAGGGATGCC
The DNA here is from genome assembly GCF_002878395.1 of Capsicum annuum. Classification (NCBI taxonomy): domain Eukaryota; kingdom Viridiplantae; phylum Streptophyta; class Magnoliopsida; order Solanales; family Solanaceae; genus Capsicum; species Capsicum annuum. Next base: position 111,279,764 of record NC_061112.1, on the reverse strand, counting down.
TTCAAAGAATTAGCCCAGTTAATGATACGCCAGAATAACTAGAAAGTTGTTGTACCGGCTAACCCAGCTGTGAATACGGCAGCAACTAGAGTCTGAGACTTCACCCGAATGAATCCTCCGATGTTCTTTTGGTCTAAGCTCAAAGAGGACCCACAGGAGTTCCTAGATAGTATTCAGAAGTTCATTGCAATCATGGGTGTTACTTCGACTAAGAGTGTTGATTTGGCTGCTTATCAATTGCAAGAAGTGGCATACACATGGTTCAAGTAGTGAAAGGAGGATAGAGGTGCTAGTGCAGGACCGGTGGAATGGAATAAGTTTGTTGTTGCATTTTTGGACAAGCTATTCCCACTTGATTTAAGGAAAGCCAAGGTGCAGTAGTTTATAAACTTGAAGCAAGGCAATATGAGTGTGAAAGAGTATTCACTCCAGTTTACTCAGCTGGAAAGGTATGCTCCGACTATGGTTGCTGACTCTTGGGCCTGAATAAGCCAGTTTATGTCAAGTGTTTCTGAGAATGTAGTCAAGGAGTAGAGGATAACCATGTTGGTTAAGGAGATGGACATCTCTATATTGATGGTCCATGGTCAACAGATTAAAAAAAATCAAGGAGAAGTAATGTAAGAGTAAGAGGGCCAAAACTGGTAGCATTAATTTCTCTCAACAGAAGATATATGGTGGTAATTATTCTTAGTTCCACCAGAAAACTCAGTCCCAGTCCCATCTTCTGCTAGTGCTCCAGTACATCTTCTTCTAGTGCTCCAGTACATAAGTTTAGATAGGATACTCAAGATAGAGGTCCAAGCTCTAAGTCCTAAAGTAGTGTGAATAGTATTTGCACCAACCCAGTTTGAAAGAAATATGGTAGGAACTACAAAGGTGAGTGCATAGTAGGTAGTGATACTTGTTTTGGGTGTGGAAAGGCATGCCACAGAGTGAGAGGATTACCAATAGTTGTACTGAGAGGTAAGGATATTCATTATTAGATCCAGTCTAACTCTTCAGTAGTTCCAGTAGGGCACCCGACTCATCAGGGTGCCACGTCTAATACTGCCAGTGGGAAAAATCATAATAGGTTTTATGCACTTTGGACTCAATAGGATCAGAAGGGTTCCCCTAATGTAGTTACGGGTATGTTACAAGTTTTTCATATTCATGTTTATACATCGTTAGACCCCATAGCTACACTTTCCTTTGTGACCCCCTATATAGCAATAGATTTTGGTGTCAGTCCCAAAGTCCTCATAGAACCTTTCTTAATTTCTACTCCATCTTGTAGTTCAATCATAGTCAGGCAGGTATACAAAATTTCCCAGTCACAATATCCCAGAAAGTTACTTTAGTTGATGCTGTAGAGTTAGACATGACCAATTTTGATTTCATTATTGGCATGGATTGGCTCCATTCTTGCTATGCCTCAGTTAATTTTAGAAATAGAATACTTCAATTTTATTTTTCCAATAAGCCAGTCTTTGAGTGGAATAGTGGTACCTCAGTGCTTATAGGTCGATTTGTCTCTTTTATTAAGGCAAGGAAAATGATCTCCAAAGGGTACATCTATCATCTGGTTCGATTAAGGACTCAAGGTACGAAACCCTGATTTTTGAGTTAGTTCAAGACATAAAAGAATTGTCAGATGTGTTTCTTGAAGATTTTCCTGGAGTTCCTCCCGAGTGGGAAATTGACTTCAAAATAGATATCCTTCTAGATACCCAACCCATTTCAAATCCACCTTATAGAATGGCTTTGGTCTAGCTTAAAGAATTGAATGATATCCTAGACAAGGGTTTTATTTTGCCTATATCTCTCCATGGGGTCCTCTATTTCTCTTCGTGTGCAAAAAGATAGTTCTCTCAGAATGTGCATTGACTACCATTAGTTGAACAAAGTCACAATCAAGAATAAGTATCCCATCCCTAGGATTGATGACTTATTTAACCAAATTCAAGGTGCCAATTATTTCTCCAAGATAGAACTCAGATTAGGCTATCATCAGCTCAGGGTCAGAGAATGTGACATTTCAAATACAGCATTCAGAACCCAGTATGGTCAATTTGAATTTGTTGTTATGTCTTTCGAGCTAACAAATGCTCATGTATCTTTTATGGACTTTATGAACGGGGTGTTCATGAAGTACTTGGACATGTTCATTATAGTCATCATATATGACATCCTTATTTATTCTCGGAGTGAGGATAAATACATAGATCACTTAAGGATTGTCTTACAAACTCTTAAAGATCACCAGTTATTCACTAAGTTCAGCAAGTATGAATTCTAGTTGAAATCATTAGCATTCCTTGGTCATATTATTTTTAGTGAAGGCAATCGAGTTGATCCTCAAAATAATAAAGTAGTGAAGGACTGACCTAGACCCATTTCTCTATCAAATATCAAGAGTTTCTTGGGTTTACCCAGCTACTGTAGATGCTTTATTGAAGGATTTTTCTTTATTTCTTCTTCTATCTCCAAACTGAATTAGAAAAAAGTCAATCCAATGGTTCGATTCTTATGAGAAGATTTTTAAGGAGTTGAAGATTCGACTCACCTTTACTCTAATTTTGACTCTACCAGAGGGTTCATATGGTTTTGTGGTTTATTATGATACTTCTAGAGTTGGTTTTGTCTGTTTGTTGATGCAACAGAGAAAGGATATATCATATTTCTTTACATAAATCAAACCTCATGAAAAGAACTACCTGACTCATAATATTGAGTTGGCAGCAGTTGTGTTTGCTAAGACATAGAGGCATTATATTTATGGGGTTCATATGGATGTGTTCACTGCTTACAAGATCCAAAAATTCATCAGAGAAGGTGGCTGGAGTTGTTGAAGGACTATGATATGAGAGTTTTGTACCACTCGGGTAAGGCTAAATATTGTGGCCGACGCCTTTAGTAAATTGTCTATGGAAAGTGTTTCTCACTTTAAGAATGAAAAGAAAGAGTTAGTTCATGAGGTTCATCAGCTTTCTAGGTTAGGATTTTAGTTAGTTGTTTCATCCGAAGGTAATGTCTTAGTTTAGAATAGTTCGGTTTATTCATTGGTAACTAAGGTAAAGAAAAAGCAAGATAGTAATCCTATTTTGCTTAGGCTGAAATAAGCAATCCGAATCAAAAGGTTAAGGATCTCTCCCAAGGGGCAGATGGTGTTCTTCACTATAAGGGCAGATTATGTGTTCCGGATGTGGATGACTTGAGACAACAAATGTTAGAAGAAGCTCACAGTTCTCAATATTCTATTTACCCAGGAGATACTAAGATGTACCATAATTTATGGAAAGTTTATTGGTGGAATGGCATGAAAAAGGATATTACAGAATTTGTGGTTATGTCCAAATTATTAGCAAGTTAAGTTTGAACGCCAGATACCTGATGGTGTGCTTCAGGAAATCAGTATTCTTACTTGGAATTGCAAATTAGTGAATATGGACTTCATTACAGGGTTGCCTTATACTCGTCGACAACATGATTTTATTTGGGTTATCGCGGACCAAATGACAAAGTCAGCCCACTTTTTTCAGTTAACACATCATATTTAGCCAAATATTATGCTAAACACTATTTTAGGGAGTTGGTGAAACTGCATCGAGTCCCTTTGACTATTATTTCAGGTTGAGGTACTCAACTTACTTCTCGATTTTGGAAGACTTTTCAGAATGGTCTTCATACCCAAGTTCATCTTAGTACAGCTTTTCACCCACAAATAGATGGTAAGACATATAGGATCATTTTGAACTTAGAGAATATGTTGAGAGCGTACTTAATTGATTTAAAGGGTAGTTGGGATAATTATTTTCCTTTGATTGATTTTACTTATAATAACAGCTACCACTTTAGTATTAAATGGCCTCACTTGAAGCACTTTATGCTATGAGGCATAGATATTCTATTAGTTGGTTTGAGGCTGGTGAAGACATTTTGATAGGGCCAGATTTAGTGCATAAGGTAATGGAAAATTTTCAAATAATAAGAGAAAGGTTGTAAACTGAATAGAATCATTAAAAATCTTATGCAGATATGAGGAGAAGAAAACTTTATTTTGATATTATGACTTGGTCTACTTGAAGGTTTCACCCATGAAAGGGATGAAGAGATTCGATTAGAAGGGAAAGCTCAATCCCTGCTATGTTAATCCTTATAAGATTTTGAGTCATCATGATAGTGTGGCCTATGAGTTGGAGTTGCTGGTAGATTTAGCATCAATGTATACACTCTTTCATGTTTCCTTGTTAAAGAAATGCATTGGTGACCCAGCGTCAGTCGTTCTTTTAGAAAGTGTAGGCATGAAAGATTGTCTTTCTTATGAAGAGATCACATTTGAGATCCTATATCATCAGATTCGTAAGTTGAGAAACAAAGAGGTCACTTGAGTAAAATTTTTGTGTTTAGTTAGTTGGCGGAGCTACTTGGGAGGAAGAGGCGGATATGTTGACCAAGCACCTCCACCTTCTCCTTCAAACTCAGTCCCAATTTAAGGTAATTGTTTCTCATAATTAATTAATTTTGTCTATTCTATCTTAGTCTACCTAGCTATTTTCACATCATAACATGTATTCATAAGTTTGGTACAATCCATGTAACAGTTATAGATTCAGTTATCAACTTATTGTACAACTCATAGGAGTTCAGTGAAAAATTACAGCTTTCTTCGTAGTGCTTCAGCTTACTCAATTTCGTTAGGGGACGAATGATCCCAATGGGAGATATTGCAATATCCAAAGTTTTAAAGATCTAGACCCACCAACATATATATAATTAAATTAGATTTCCAATGTCACCAGTCTTGCCTTAATCCGATATCAGGGTAAAAAGTTATGGTTAATTTACTAAGGCACTATCAATCTACCAGTTACGACGCCTCTAACAATGACTCTTTTTCATGCATAATGAGTCGTTAGGAAGAATGATTATCACAATAGTGGGAAACGAAAGCTGCAATCCCTTGTAATACGACCTTTAGTGTCAACTTGTTATCAAACTACAAGAGTCGTCAAAAAGACTCATTGTCATAACAGTTAGGAGCCAAGATTTTGGTCCTCTGATCACGACTCCAAGACAAGACTCGTGATCAAACCCTATGAGCCGTAGCCTAAGATATTACGACAGTTTCCAAAAAATTGTTGAACGTTTTAAGAAGGGCCTTTTTGTATTTTCCGATTCTTTTAACATCTAACCTACGTCATTTTGGGTATCCCAAGGAAAATATTAGGATTTAAAATTACCCTAAGAGCTCAATAACTCAAAATTCATCCAAAACTCAGTTTTAAACAAACAAAAAACGCAACTTTCCTTTCCAAAGTGTAATTAGGGTTATTCCACTTCTAACTCCAATTCTAAAAGATTCTTTAACGAATTCATCTCCAGATATATGGGATTTCATAATTGGGTTCCTTCCACCCATTGGTCCCAAAGATTTCTCAGATACTCAAGTTAAATTCGCTCTTCAAGTTTTGGGTTCCATGGAAAGCATTAGTTTCATAATTCTTCAGTTCATTTCTTGAATTAAACCATGAATATGTGTTTTCCATAAGTTTAAGCATCTTCCCATACTTAGAAATATGAAATACCATTGTATTGATAAAATTATTAATTTTTGGGTTTGAGTTATCAAATTTCCTATCATATTTATATTTTGATATAGTCATGTTTAGTTGCATTCTTCATAGCTGATGGGTTATGAACACATGATACCAAGAAATTCATGCATATCAGTTTACATATTCTTTTGTACTTTTGATTATGCAAATATATTGTTATATTCCGAATACTATTATATTGAGCATATCAATTAATATTGTGTCTTTTAGTTAGGAATAATACTCAGCACCGAGCGAACGTAGGGATGAAGGATCACCCATCAATTAGTACTGAGACCTTTAGTAAAGGTCCCTAAGTTCTAGAACTATGATGCCACCTAAGGTTATAAAGGATTACCCTCCAGATTAGTACTGACACCCTAGTCCTTTTGGACAATAGTTTAGTAGATCCACCTGTAATACCCTGCATTTTTGGGCTAGAATTTTAACCATCATTCCTACGTGTATAAGCTCTAATAAAAATAATTCCCATATGAATATAAGTTTCATGATCATTATCCTAGTGTGTGGAGTGCTTTTAACGTGAAAAATATTCATAGAAATCACTTAGAGTAAAGTGGTGCTAAGAGCCTTTAATTCGTCTAAAGTTTGGTATTCGATTCTATAATGGTCTACTTTTAACATGTTTAACTTTATATATACATATAATTTTGCAACTCAAGACCCACCAAATTGTATATAATTGAGTTAGATTTCTAATGATACTAATTTTGCCTTAATTCGATAACTGAGAAAAACGTTATGACCTTTTTTGTGAGAGACAGTAAGCTATCGCGACAGCCTTGCATCGCAAGGTATACTTCACCTTTCTGGGGGTCATGTCACAAGGTGTACTCCACCTTTCTGGAGGTCATGGCACGAGGATCATTTACATAGGAAAAAGAGGCCAAGGGTAATTGGGTCTTTTTTCCCCAACCCAAGACGTCCAAAACATGAATTGGAACTCCCAAAAGGGCATTATTTTCCCCTTTCACTCCAAATTGCTCTCAAGAGACCCTCCTCCATTCCCAAGAACAAAAATCCAAGAGTCATCTTTCAAGAATTGAGAAGTTAAGTTCCAAATTCAAAGTTCCCTCCAAGGATTATTTTAAGCAAGGTATGTGAGGTTATGAACAAGGATACTCCTTTCATCCCTGTACACAAAACTAGTTTTAAAGTTGAATTTACAAGAAATTATATGATGTGCAGTATAGGGTTGATACCTAAAGATCATTATTTGAATATTTTGATATTATAAGTGATTAAATGTTGAATTGCATCTCTACTTTTGAATGTTTATGTGTGTGAGATGATTTTATATACATTGAGGGTTGAATTTCACTATCTTGACTAGAATTGTTGAAGAATTTCAAGCTTTTGATTATTGAGCATGACTTTGTGATAATTTGACATGAGTTTGAAACATAGGTTACTAAGCCCTAGTTTGAATATTGATATTTTAAGAAGATTATGTTTTTAGGCATCCTATGATTAGTTTATATTCAAATTTTGAACAAAACTTGATCTTTTGATCCCCAGCTAAGATATGGAATCCAGTTTACAATTTTGATTATAGTTTAAATTAAACAGATGCATAACTGGTTTTCATTGTAAACCCTTATACCAGTTTTAAAGTGGATTTCCTATAGAATGAGCATACAAATTAAAGGGAGTAGTATTTAGCACCGAGTTGGGTATAGAGATAGGGAAAATATTTGTTTTAGGTTGCTAAACACATTTCACAAGAAATTTACCCAACCTGGAAAAACTACAGCCAAAATAACTTTCTTTCCTTGTTCACATGCCCCAGAACTATGAGCCAACATAAGTTCAGATTATCAATTTATTCCTATTTATATGGATGCAGATACAAATTGTGATCACTCAGCTCAGGTTATACTTTTTTTCAATAAATAGTATGATACCTCTCTCTAACGTGAGGTTTTCCCCTTAGGTGAACTAGAGGTTGGACACCATGATAGTTCACATGGTGTATATCGATTAGAAGATCCTCCCTAAGTCCTAAGAAAGAATAATAGAATAGCTTTAGAAACCAAGTTAAAGGCTCACAATTTTATTTAGATATTGTTTTACATAAGATATTAGCTATGAGCTTTCAGCTTACAGATGATAAAGGTGAGTCCTTTTTAAACTTAACCTACATGATTTTAAAATAGAACAAAAGTTTTTCCTACTTATTCCACCAATAGAAAGAGTAAAAGTACAGCTTTTAGAACTAAGTGTTATGGATCACAAGATTTACACAGTATGCTTTATTATTCATGATTTCTAATTTTTAGCTTTCAGTTATTTAGGCATAAAGTGAGTCATGTCTATTTAGCATACACTATTTGAAAGTTTATGTGAATATTAAGTTATTGTTATACTTATGCATTCACCCCCAAATACTCTGTGCATTCCAGAAGTACTAATCCACATATCTGTCTATGTGTTATATTATCCCATAATGTAGGTACTAGTTGTAGCACACACATCATAATCTGACAGCTTGCTACTTCTATTTAGTAGGTGATGGGTTCTTTTGATCCATGGACTCGAGTCAACTTTAGTTTAAGTAACATCTTATTTTCTTTATTCAGTTGTATTAATTTGGGATAGCTGGGGTCATGTCCCGGCTACTATAGTCAATACTAGTAGAGGCTTCATAGACAATTAGTATAGTGATGTATTTTATTTCAATTTTGTTTTGTATAACCAGTGTTGTAATTGTTTCAATAGTTTTGTTTTGAAGATATTCAGCTAAAGATTTACTTCTGCTTATTACTTTAAGTTTTATGCTTTTTATTCAGTTGCTCATGAGTTATGCCAGTACAAGGATTTTCTTAGGATCACTTGTGATCCTAAGCACCATGTGACGGTAGTTTCGAGGCATTACAAATTTGGTATCAGACCACAGAATTCAAGTTTCTTAGGGTGTTTGTGAATCCGTGTCTAGTAGAGTCTTGTGGAATGTTACGAAGACATCTATACTTTTCTTTGAGAGGCTACATGGCATTTAAGAAATGTTTCTCTCCTTCATGCTCTAGGTCGTGTTGTAAAGTTGTTCTCTCAGAAACTTCATGAAATTTATGTGTAAATCTATAATTTTCCATCTATGACTTATTTTTTAGATAACATGATTAGAAAGTCCCAATTCCTCCCAAGATGATGCTCTCAAATTTACTATCAGTAACTTCAAAAGTCACACAAGGGGATTGAGAGGAGCTCGCTAGTGTGTTATAAGTTCCTCAAGTTGAAAGTTATGTTCTTATCCTTATTATTTGCTCAATTAAGAAAAAGTAATTCCTTATTAACCCTTCTATACTGATTGTGCTCATGAGAAGAGATAGTATGAACCTAGATTGTTAAATACAGTTTGCATTTGAAGGATATTACAACCTAGAGTGTTATGATTTATAAGTGGTAGAATATTATTATAGTTGAAAGTGTGGTCTTAGAAGTGTAGTGACAAGAAAAGTAGAAATGGCGATTGATTTGAAGTATATAAATGAACTTATGCATGTTATCGAGTTTGTGTTAAGTTGATATATCCTTATGTGGTAGTTTAGAGGTAATGAATATGCTACAATTTCCTTTGTAGAAGGTAGAGAAGGAGCTATTAATTAAAGTGAATTGTTGTTTGTTTGAAGTATGAAAAGAGTTATTGATGGCATTTGTTGTGTTAGAAAAGTATAGGTTATTAATAAAAGTATTTGGTGGTTGAGTATAGCTAATTTAGGCTTTCCTTGAGGTTACAAAAAAGGAGTTTAGTTGAAACTTATAGAGCTATGAAAGTAATTTAGGTGTATGGATAGGTAAATAGTCGTAATGTGTAGAAGGAGGATGTGCTAACGGATTTTAATATGGTATAGATCAAATATTATTATTATGAGGCTTTAGTGGAACAGTGTTTCTTGATGTCTTATTTTAGAGCTTCAAAGTAAGAATAGTATGCGACCTTGGGAATAGTATGCGAGCTTGGGCTGTTAATCATGCCTAGCACTAGATACTAAGTTTGAATAGTAGATGATCAAGTTGAAAATAATGATTTCTTGGTTAGTGATGCCAGTTATATGGAAGTGTGTGAGTTGGCTTGAGATAATGTATGCAAGAGTATAAGTTTACTTATTCATAATTGAGTATGATGTTGTAGGTATGATTTAGAGGTGTACCCAAGGTGATATGGGGATTGAATTATTTTCTAAGATTAATAAGTGTCATGTTTGCTTAGATAGTGCCCGTGAGTTTCTAAGTGTGAATAAGGCTAGTCATAGAGTATATGATATTCTTGATGGTTATATTAAGGAGCTATGGATAGATGATGTTGAGACTTTTAGTATGATTTGAGTTAGTAAGGCGGATTATGTGTTTAGTGAGGTAAGCATGTTTGTCGAGTTAATAAAGTATAAGTCTGTGAGGATGATTATTGAAGGTAAAGGAAATTAAGGGTGGTATTTACTAAAAGAGTATCCAAGAATGAAGTTAGTATTTTCTAGATATAGATTATTCAGGTGAGGAAGCATTCATGTGTAGACTGTTAGAGCAAAGAAATTATAGCTCAGTCTCGAGGATATAGAGCAGACCCATAAGCTTAGAATGTCAGCTTTGATCTAAAGGGGAGATGTAGAGTGAATAACTGAATTAAGTTTTGATATTTAAATTGTGATGCATGTCAATAAGAGTTGTGATGAGATAGTTATACCTTCTTACTCTATAGTATTCCTTGGATTTTAGTTATTATCACACCATATTCATATCTTGCATGATAGATCCATGCCAAAGTCCAATGCTTATACACTTCATGCCTATTCAAGTTCATTCGTAACTTCTAGTAAGTAAGTAATGGATTCACTTTGTGATTCAAGTAATCCATTAAATTTATGCACTCCAGTCTTATGTTGAATAGCTTATGATACGTATGAATTCATGTTTCAGAATATGATTAGTTCTCGAAACTCATGATACTGATAAAATTCGCATTATATCATGTATGTCATCTGTTTAGATCTCTTTAATGAGTCCATACCTTTGACATTCTATTCCTCAGGCCTTAGTTAAGTGCCAAAGTTATGTACAGTATTCTTTTATGCCTTAGGTCCTTATGCGTTAGCCCTTCAGTGGCCTCTTATTATGTTAAGATAGTGTCATAATAATCGATAACCAATGTTTTAGATAAGAGTGAGTTGATAACCCTCACTAAGAAAGATTATTTATGCTTTTTATATCTAAGCCTAAAGGATGAAGGAATGTTAAGGTAAATCTTCAGTATATGTCATAGTTAGCTGAGAATTCTGGGTATGTCTTCTAAGAATAGTGCAAGAAAGTTGTTATTGATTGAGGTTTAGAGAATATGAGAAGTATGCCTTTATCAGTATTTTCCTTGAAGTTCATATGTTGTTATAAATATAGGCTTGAATTTCATGATTGGATGTAAGTGGATGAATGCAATATGCTAATGAATCCATGGTGAGAGTTTCGAGTTAGTCATTGTAATACCCTGTACTTTTCCTAGCCTAAATTCGTTCCTAGAATGTTAAGGGATAGCTTTCAAAATGAATAGTTTTTAGTTAGTGTGTAATTTTCCAATTTCGAACCCACCAATGTATAGGAAATTGAATTAGCTTTCCAACGATATAATATTCGTCAAAATCCGATAACCAAGTAAGAAGTTATGGCAATTTTAAGTTTCAGTCATAAAACAACGTGATTTGGGCCCGTAGTGCGTCGCGAAGAAGTGTAAAATCACAATTGTCAAATTCCAGTGAGACTCCGTGATTTCACCGCATCGCGGTGATGTCCCATCTCACAATTTTCACTTTTTAGTGAAGCTCCGATATCATAGCGCATCGCGGAGGAGTCCCAATTCATATTTGGCAATTCCAAGTGAGCCTCCATGATAATGGCGCATTGCGGGGTATCCAAAATAACATCCAAAGGGGCACCGTGATAGTGGTGTATCGCGGAGTCTGCCTAGTTCCCAATTGTCCAAATTCCAGTAAGCCACTGCGATAGTGGCGCATCGCGGTGGCCACCCAAATTGGAAAAATTTTACATTTTCAGTTCCGTCCAGAAGTTTTAAGAGGGCATTTTGGTCAATTCCCAAGGCCCCAATTCGTCCAAAACAAGGAATTAAACCCATTTTAAGCACTTTATGTGCAATTTCATCCATTCTCTCCCAAAGCAAAACCCTAAAACTCCAAATCTTCTTCTCCAAGAAATCAAAAATCCTCCATAGATTCTCTAAGAAAGCTCTAAATTGAGGATTTCCAAGTCAAGGTAATCAAGAACTCATCCCCAAGAACTCAAATAGGAATCCATAATTCAAGAATCTCCATCTAATCATCAATGAAGGTATGTGGAGTTTATGAACAAGGATCTTCTTCCATCCTTATGCCCGAAACCAATCTTTTACATTAAATTCTTATGATTTTGAATGATATTACATGAGTTTTGAATTAAGGTTCATACACATTATTGCTATTTGCAAAGTTATGAGTTCTTGAGATGTTTTGAAGATGAATTGCATGTCTATTTTCATATTTTCATGACTATTACAGAAAATTACAGATTTTGAGATGAATTATCATTTTTTTCACTATCAAGCATGATTATTATGATGTTTTGACATGAGTTTGATACATGGGTTATCAAGCCCTATTTTATATATCAATATTTCAATAAAGATGATGCTTTAAGCATCTTATGAGCTGATTATATCAAATTTATAATAAAGTTTTGATTTTTGATCCTCAGATAAGTTTGGGAATTTACTTTACAGATTACAAAAAGAAAAATAGCATTATTTACAGATTGATTCAGATAAATGCATAGCTAGTTTCATAATAAACCCTTATGCTAGTTTTAAAGTGGATTTCCAACAAGATGAGCATAGCAAATAAAATAGGAGTAGTATTTAGCACTGAGTTGGGTATGATTCCAAGGTCTTATGCCACAAAACTACATGCCACTGTAGAATTGAGATTAAAGTGCCCATAGTGGGCTGAGATAGTGATCACTTAAGCTAAGGTTATATTATCTGGCAAGAGTATGACATATCTCCCCAATGTGAGGTTTTTTTCTTAGGAGGACGAGACGTTGGACTCCATGTAGCTCGCATGGTTTATGTCGGTTAAGAGAACCTCTCTTCAGATAAAGTGTCTTTCTTAAAATTTTAAAGCTTGCAAACTACAGATTTTAAAACAAAAAGAGTAACAAAAAAGCTTTCAGAAAACTAAGTGTAAAGGCTCACAAATTTATTCAGACTATGCTTTACAGAAAGACTTTAGCTACAGTTTTCAGCTTTCAGATCTCAGATTTAAGAGTGAGTCCTTTCTACACTTAGACAATATGATTTAAATAGAATACAAGTATAGCTTTTAGAGCTAAATATTATGGCTCACGAGATTTATAAAGTGTGTTTTACTCCTTATTACCATGTATTTCAATACTTCAAATATTCCATCTTATGTGAGTCATCTACATTGTTTTATAAATGATGATTATGAGATGATGTTTTACTTATGCATTCACCCCCATATGCTCAGTACATCCTTAAAGTACCGATCCACATATAAGTCTATGTGCGACATTGTCTCATAATACAAGTTCAGGTGCTCAGTATCAGCAGCATGAGTAGTTCAAGCATCTACATCTACATCCGATAGTTGGTGAGTTTTTATAGTTCGGGGACTTATTACTCAGATTTTGTAGTTTATCAGTTTATGAGATTTTAGCATTCCTTTCAGACATTTCAAGTTAGTTGGGGGTTTGTCCCAAAGACTCTCTTGGATTAGTAGTAGAGGCTTGTCAGACTGCCAGATTTGATTCAGATTATTCAATATTGATGTTTTAGATATTATTCTCAGATATTATAGTCAGTTTCACATTCTAGCATGACTTTTATATCTATACTTCCATCATTATGAGATTTAGGCTCAGTAGTATGCAGACAGGATTAACTTAAGGCTATTCATAGTCTTAAGCACCGTGTGACATTTCAAGACCAGGCTTCAGGGCGTTACAGTCATTGAAGTGGCAAGGTATGTTATGATTAGGGTGTGAGATCTAAAAGATACATAGAAGATAGAATCATGTCGTTAGACTAGTATTATGGTGTAGCGTGTTGTACCTTGTGATTTCGAGTTAGGCTTGATCATAACGAGAGAATTTAGTTTAGATTAGACTTTAGTAGGTGGATTTATCAATGCCCATGTGAGTATTATAAGTTGAATCAAATTAATATGGTATTTAAGGGGAATAGTACGGTTGAGGAAGTATTTGAGAAGTGTTGCTTAGCTTGAAACTAAGGAATTGCATTACCTAGGGCCTTGTAATTCTATCCTAGTTTATGATTAATATGTCTATGCTTCATGCTATAGAGTTGTATAGAGGTTGTGATTCCTTGGTCAGATGTCTAGTTCAGATCATGTCCAAAATTCTTTGCTCCCTACTATTATTTGAATTTCTTAGAAAAGTGTTGAAGAAATACTCCATTTGAGTATGAGCAGTCAATATGATCAAATCCATATAGTATGCAATCTATTTTAGAAATCAAGTAGATAAGCTCCTATAAATTTCTAACTTTCCATTCAGTCTTACTACCCAAAGTTTTACGAGTAAGGCCATTTCATAAGGTAAAACATTTGCATTCATGCAAATTACTAATTCAGCTCTGTTCATTCATCATGCATGAGTTTCAGATTCAAATATTTAGTCACGATTCAGTTCTTAAGTGTTCAGTTAATGATCTTAGTTTTCCAAGTATTCCAGCTCAGACAGTGTAATACCCATTGTACTCTCTTAGTCTCATTGTCTCATGTTTCGTGCTTACCTAATATATTTGGCGATGCATTGAAGCCTTCTTCTTTTGATTCCTATACATGTTTCGTTAAAGAACAATTCCTAATGAGAAGTTACCTGCGTTATTGATAACGCTCAAACTACACCTCTCAATGAGAATGTAAGCGATCATTGTCAAAATAAAACCCAACTAGGTTGGGATTGAATCCCACAGGGAATATGGTGTGAACGTAAGTCATTTGCAAATCAGTCAACTCATAGTTGGATGTTTCCAAAAATGGGGAGTTTTTAGTTTAACAAGCAATTTTTGGTAACGTTAGTTTCAGTGTTCGTAATCAAGAGTTTATGAAAAACCAGAATTATGTTCACTAGGGATTTTGGTACTTGACAGATGCTACTAGTGATTCAGGATTCTCACGGTAGGTAAGACAACAAGTTATCTTTATCGAAGTTATGCTTAAATGTCTCTCGACCTACTTAAGCATTTAATTACCTAATCTTCTTGGACTTAGGGAATTTATATTCACTGCCCAGATTTTTCCTCAGGTTAACCAACCTTGTTACAGGGCTGGTTATTAAATGGAGTATTTCCAATTCCCTGTTGATAATTCACTTCCTACTATATTTGATTTCTTTCTCAAGCAAATCAAAGTAGGTTTTATCTATTGTTTGCAACCAATAGACGTTAATTAAAACCTCAGAATTATCAAGAAGTCCTACCACCTTTCAAATCCTGATCACTCAGCACCTTATCAAGACCTAACCCTAGATCCCAGCACCTTATCAAGACCTAACCCTAGATCCCATAATTCAGGTTAAAGGAATTTAGCCGCTCATGATGTAAAAATCGAAGCAACTAAATGAATTCATGCTTTGAAAGATAAACTTACCACAAGATGAATAGAAACTAGAGATTCTCAGCTAAATCACAAAGGAAATCCCAAAATAATGAATATAATATCTTCAAAGTACATGTTTTCTCAAGCCAAAAGTAGAGATAGAAAGTATCAAAGTATATTGCTCAAAACTCTATGTGCGGAACTATCCAAGAAGATAGAAAGTATCAAAGTATATTGCTCAAAACTCTATGTGTGGAACTATCCAAGAAAACGCTAAACAAGGCTTTAAATAGTTCACCCTAAATAAGGAAACAAAATAATAAAATTTCAAAAATCCTTCGAATTAGGTGACGATATTTGTGATAGCCTATCATAAGGCTGACGACTTGTCACAAATGTCGTCAACTCCTTCTTCAGTTTTGGCTCTTCCTGATTAAGGCTGACGACAATCTTGGTGACTTATCAGCTCCTTGATGACCTATCACAAAATGTCGTCAAGGCTCTGCTTCAGTTCTTCTATGCTGCCTCAGGCTGACGACATTCTTGACAACTTATCAAACCCTTGACGACCTATCACAAAATATCATCACAGCTTTCAACTTAGGCCAATTCTCTGTATACTGTTGATGATAAAGCTGATAGCTTATCACGGGGCTGACGACTTATCACAAATGTTGTCAGCCACGCTTTTCTTCAGATTTCTTTAGCTTTCAACTTCCTTGCTTCCATTGTTGTTGGTTCTCTATCATATCAGCTTCTACTGCAAAATCAAACATAAAACAATCAAAAATGATAAAAAGTTGCTTAAGACTTAGCAATTATTCTTAGTTAAAAGCCTCAAATGTGTTAGCATCTGCCCACACATCAACACCCTCAACTTAAAACAATTGTTTGTCCTCAAGCAACTAAAACACAACATTATGATGCTTAACCAAGAGACATATAAGATACCTATGACAATTAATCATCAATTTTAGTTCAAAACACACTACGCTCTCCATTTTCAATTACTTTAAACCCATCTGTGTATATCCATGAAGATCAATAATGTGACAGAAAGGAATCAAGATATGGCATCAACTTAGCAATAATAACTATGCCTATATACAAATTACGCTACCCAAATAAGTAGGCAACTAGCAATGCAATCGATATGCCCTTATAACAAAGAAGTCCTTCTTCACTCATATATGAAATCAAGTATGTAAATGTAGGGATGGTCAAGAGACACTCACTCTCAGTAAGAAGTTCCAGTCAATGTATGCCAACTACCATAAGCTTGCCCTTATTTTCATTACCAAAGCTTTCAGACAGTTAAGTTAGGATCACTATAGGACTTTTCTTCAGTTTGTAATGTAGGCTTGGGGCTGGTATGATACGCAAGGATATTTAAAGTAACTAAGCCTCCTTGGCACTACACTATTTTTTGGGGGGTCTCACTTATCAACCTTTACCTATATTCTCCCTTTCTTGACTAAGCAAATTCAGGATGGGTGTGGTCATTTAATCAATCATTTTCTCTTTTGCACAACTTTTCTTTTCTCATTCTTTTTCTACCACACCCAGCCTTGCATATATATATTTTTTTATTACCCTTCTTCAACTCACTTTACATCACGCACCCCTATGATAGCCACCCTAAACTTAGGCTATTTACCTAAGTCAAAGAGCACAATATCCAAGGAGGATCAGGGCCAAAATAGGTTTATTGTGATACAAATGAGAAGGTGATAGGTATAATAAAAAAAATAGGCATTCAGGCTCAAAATTAGGAACAAGGGATATTATTCACACATGGAAGGTCATTTAGGATAAAAGTGGACTAATATCAACAATGGCCTATGATCCTTTCCTAACCGCTATCCTACAACCAAGGCAAGACCAACCGGGCAAGTTCTGGATTTAACACATAACGGGAACTAGGTAGCATCTCACACACACATGGCGCAAAAGTACATCATAAGCTACTACCCACTCAGTTCATGCAATTGTTAGCAGTAATTATCATGTCCCTAATACTAATGCCATAAAAAGATTCATAATAGTCACATATAGATGCTCATCACACAGTTACCAGATAGACAATTGGAGACGTATTTATCATTCCAAGAAAAATCAATAAAAATATGTCAACTGTCCTAAATACTTATTTTTTCCCCCAGTTAACCACAACACATCACAAAACAAACACAATACATCTAAATATGCTGGCTCTACTAGGAACAAGACTCCGAGGAAAAGAGGCACGGCAACAAAAGCCCCAAGAGGACATCAACATCCACAAGTAGCTCCACCCTCAACTTAAAGTCATGCAATGTCCCCAATGCGTTAAACCAAAACGAGAGAGTTAGAAATATACCTGTGACACTATGGGTGCAAATATCTGATGTCAATCATATATACGAATACAAATAACAAAATACCTTGGGTTGCCTCCCAAGAAGCACCTAATTTAGTGTCGCGGCACGACAACATTTAGTCATACTTTATCCCTCCACTTTGATGATATGAATTGTCGGCCCATCTTTAGATCTTTACATCTTTTAGGTCCTTTGGGCTATAGGGTGTGATAAGGAGTGTTCATCATGTCACTTCGAAGACTTGAACTGCTTGCCCAATTTTGCATCGAACTTTCGTGCTGGCTCATTGGGCAATAGTAAGGATCTTAAAAAGCCACTAAATGGACATCGATCTTTAAGCTTCTTGGCCTTCAAGATTGGGGTTGTAGTAAACCTTTTTGGAATGATAAACTCCAAAATGTAAGAATTTTCTTCCTCATTTTCAAAATTCATCATTTGCTTGGGTGATTCAACTTTCATCACATCCACCAAGCATAATGTTGAAAAGTGGTTCGAATGAGGACTAACTCTCAATTTTGGAGTAGCATCCATAATAGTATATTTACCCCGAAATGAACTAGAATCTTCACAAGAATTGTGCTTGATTTCTTCTTTTAACTCTAGTACCATTTCTTTATCTTTGGCATATTCGTTCTTGAATGGTTCGGTTGGTTGGGAATCACCAAGGGTTTCTCAATATCAAGCTCAATATCACTATAGGATTCTTGTTTCTCATCTTCACACTCTTTGATTAGTCTAAATGATTCCATATAAAAGATATCATCTAAACATAATATAGAAGAATACTTTGGATGATTGACCTCGATATCCATATCCCCTATCCTTTCTTTTTCCTTGTTAAATGCCCTAATGTCTTGATGTATATCATATATGATATCATTCGTTATGTCCATATGATCCAACATTAGTTGAAGAATAGCTTCAATGCCACTCTTTTCGGTGCTTCGTTCTTCCTTTTTTGACCAAAACACCTATCAAAATCATAAGAAAAACTAGAATTTGGGTTAGCACAATGAGGGGAGGGGGAATTTAGGCAATCACTCCAATGTCCATCTTGACCACCACAGAAAGAACAATCATACTCCCGGTAGGATGGAGATGGTGCACACATCTCTCTCAGAAAAACATATCTACAATCTTGCCAAAAGTGAGGTCGATCACAATATGGATATGGATCATCAAGATAAGATTTCCAACCACCAAGATCATGTTCATTCCACGATGCCATAGTAATAAGTAAACTAAAATAAAAATCTACCTAATATAAGAAATAAAAGAAAACTAAAATCAAATATTTACAAGTTTGAATTCAAGAAAGTAGGCTAAAATTCCAAACCAACTCAATACGCTAAATTGTTCCCAGGTAACGGCGCTATTTTTGATAACACTCAAACTACACCTCTCAATGAGAATGTAAGCGATCGTTATCAAAATAAAACCCAACTAGGTTGGGATCGAATCCCACAGGGAATATGGTGTGAACGTAAGTCATTTGCAAATCAGTCAACTGATAGTTGGATGTTTCCAAAAATGGGGAGTTTTTAGTTTAACAAGCAATTTTTGGTAACGTTAGTTTCAGTGTTCGTAATCAAGAGTTTATGAAAAACCAGAATTATGTTCACTAGGGATTTTGGTACTTGACAGATGCTACTAGTGATTCAGGATTCTCACGGTAGGTAAGACAACAAGTTATCTTTATCGAAGTTATGCTTAAATGTCTCTCGACCTACTTAAGCATTTAATTACCTAATCCTCTCAGACTTAGGGAATTTATATTCACTGCCCAGATTTTACCTCAGGTTAACCAACCTTGTTACAGGGCTGGTTATTAAATGGAGTATTTCCAATTCCCTGTTGATAATTCACTTCCTACTATATTTGATTTCTTTCTCAAGCAAATCAAAGTAGGTTTTATCTATTTTTTGCAACCAATAAATGTTAATTAAAACCTCAGAATTATCCAAAAGTCCTACCACCTTTCGAATCCTGATCACTCAGCACCTTATCAAGACCTAACCCTAGATCCCATAATTCAGGTTAAAGAAATTTAGCCGCTCATGACGTAAAAATCGAAGTAACTAGATGAATTCATACTTTGAAAGATAAACTTACCACAAGATGAATAGAAACTAGAGATTCTTAGATTAAATCACAAAGTAAATTCCAAAATAATGAATATAATATCTTCAAAGTAATTGCTTTCTCAAGCTAAAAGTAGAGAGAGAAAGTATCAAAGCATATTGCTCAAAACTCCATGTGCAGAATTATCCAAGAAAACCCTAAACAAGGCTTTAAATAGTTCACCCTAAATAAGGAAACAAAATAATAAAATTTCAAAAACCCTTAGATTAGGTGACGATATTTGTGATAGCCTATCAGGAGGCTGATGACTTATCACAAATGTCGTTAGCCACACTTTTCTTTAGATTTCTTCAGATTTCAACTTCTTTGATTCTATTCTTGTTGGTTCTCTATTATATCAGCTTCTACTACAAAATCAAACATAAAACAATCAAAAATGACAAAAGTTTCTTAAGACTTTGTAATTATTCTTAGTTAAAAGCCTCAAATGTGTTAGCATCTGCTCACACATCAGTTATTCCATCCTTAGTAACTCTTGGAATATTATTACATCAGTTATCACTATACAATTCTATAGTTAATATCATATCATGATTATTTCAAGTGAGTTGTAATCTCTCAGCATGAATCAACCCCTTATAAATCAATAGAGTTAAGTTAGCTCAGAAAATCAGTTTCATGATGGAAGTTTTAATGTTTCGAGTCAGCTATATCCTTCAGTAGAAAAGATGTCATGTATACATTATTTCATACTTCTAAAGTCTCAATAAACTACTGTCCATCAGTCAAGGACGGATGATTCCAAGGGGGAGATAATGTAACACCTTGCATTTTCGGGCTAGAATTCTAACCATCATACCTACATGTATAATCTCTAATAAAAATTATTATCACATGAATATAAGTTTAATGATCATTATCCTAGTATGTAGAGTGCTTTCGAGGTGAAAAATATTCTTAGAAATCACTTAGAGCGAAGTGGAGCTAAGAGCATTTGATTCGTCCAAAGTTTGGTATTTGATTCTACAAGGGTATAATTTAAACTTGTATAAATTTTTATATACGTAGAATCTTCCGTCTCAACAGCCACCAAATTGTAGAAAATTTAGTTAGATTTCCAACGATACTAATTTCGCCTTAATCCGATAATCGAGCAAACAGTTATGACCTTTTTCGTGAGAAGCAGTAAGCTATCGCGATAGACTTGCATCGCGAGGTCTAATCTAAATTTATGGAGGTCTCCTCTTGAGGTGTACTCCACCTTTTTGGAGGTCACACCACGAAGTACATTTACACGGGAAAAAGAGGCCAAGGGCAGTTGGGTCCTTTTTCCCCAAAAGTCATCCAAAACACGAATTGGAACTCCCAAAAGGGCATTATTTTCCCCTTTCACTCCAAATTGCTCTCAAGAAACCCTCCTCAATTCCCAAGAACAAAAATCCAAGTGTCATCTCTCAAGAATCAAGAAGTTAAGTTCCAAATTCTAAGTTCTCTCCAAGGATTATTTTAAGTAAGGTATGTGGGGTTATGAGCAAGGATACTCCTTTCATCCTTGTGGCCAAAAATAGATTTTAAAGTTGAATTTACATGAAATTATATGATGTGAAATCTAGGGTTCATACCCAATGATCATTATTTAAAGATTTTGATATTACAAGTGATTAAATGTTGAATTGTATTTCTACTTTTGCATGTTTATGCATGTGATGTTATTTTATATACATTGAGAATTGAATTTCACTATCTTGACTAGAATTGTTGAAGAATTTCAAACTTTTGATTATTGAGCATGACTTTGTGATAATGTGACATGAGTTTGAAACATGGGTTATTAAACCCTAGTTTTAATGTTGATATTTCAAGAAGATTATATTTTTAGGAACCCTATGATTAGTTTATATTCAGATTTTGAACAAGATTTGATCTTTTGATCCCCAGCTAAGATATGGAATCCATTTTACAATTTTGATTATAGTTTAAAGTAAACAGATGCATAAATAGCTTTCATTGTAAATCCTTATGTTAATTTTAAAGTGGATTTCCTACAGAATGAGCATACAGATTAAAGGGAGTCGTATTTAGCACCGAGTTCAGCATGTATCCTAGTTCACATTCCCCAAAACTATGAGCTAACGTAGGTTCAGGTTATTAGATTATTCCCATTTATAAAAATATAGATATAAATTGTGATTACTTAACTCAGGTAATACTCCTTGGCAAGAGTATGACACCTCTCCCCAATGTGAATTTTTCCCCTTAGGGGAACTAGATTTTGAACACCATGATAGGTCACATGGTGTATGTCGGTTAGAAGAACCTACCTAAGTCCTAAGAAAGAATAACATAACAGCTTTAGAAACTAAGTGTAAAAGCTCACAATTTTATTCAGATATTGTTTTAAATAAGACATTAGCTATGAGATTTCAAATTTCAGTTTATAGATGATAAAGGTGAGTCCTTTTTACACTTATTCTGCGTGATTTGAAAACAGACTAAACCTTAGTCCTACTTATACCACCAATAGAAAGAGTAAAAGTACAGCTTTTAGAACTAAGTGTTATGGCTCACAAGATTTATACAGTATGTTTTATTATTCTTGATTTATGTTTTTCAGCTTTCAGTTATTCAAGCTCAAGGTGAGTCATGTTCACTTAGCATGCATTATTTGAAAGTTTATATAAATATCCAATTATTGTCTTACTTATGCATTCACCCTCACATACTCAGTACATTCCAGAAGTACTGATCCACATATACGTCTATGTACTACATTGACTCATAATGTAGGTACTAGTGGTAGCACACACATCATAATCAGATAGCTTATAGCTTCCAGTCAGCAGGTGATGGGTTCTTTTGAATTAAGGACTCGAGTCAACTTTAGTTTAAGTAGCATCTTGTTTTCTTTATTCATTCGTATTAATTCGAGATAGCTGGGGGTCATGTCCCGCTACCTATAGTCAATACTAATAGAGGCTTCATAGATAGTCAGTAGAGTAATGTATTTTATTTCAGTTTTGTTTTGTATAACTAGAGGTTTAACCATTATAATAGTTTTGTTTTGAAGATGTTCAGCTAAAGATTTTCTTCTTGTTATTACTTCAAGCTTTATGCATTTTATTCAGTTGCTCACGAGCTATGCCAGTGCAAAGGTTAGCTTTGGATCACCTGTAGTCCTATGCACCATGTGACGTCTAGAGGGTAGTCTCAAAGCATTACACCACACCAGCCAGTGTTCGTACCCTTAGCAAGGTACTGAACATCCATCTAACTAGGTTAGAGGTTGGACCCTGAGGTATGTCGGTTAAAGTTAGCTTCCCTAATCAACAGATTAGGTTTCAGTTTTAGATTTTGCATGATCTTGTATTCAGCTATACAGCTTATCATTCAGTACATCTTTATACTTGGTCTTGTATTAGCTAACCATGTTTCATGCATTATGCTTAATTTGTGGTAGTTATTTCACATCTTACAAACTCATTAGATTCTAAGTACTGATTGTATACTTTTTCTATGCTATAGTGTATTATAATATAGGTTCTGATATTCAGTATCTGAATCGAGTTTAGTCTGTTTCCATACCATCAGCTACAGTATTTGGTATGTCCTCATTATTCAAGGATCAGCTATTAGTATTATTTTTAATTATTCTTTTAGTTTCAAATAGTTGGAGTTAATTGGGGGCTTATCCCAACAACTCATGTGAATTAGAGGCTTTCAGACAGATGTTTAGGTTTTTTAGCATGTTGAGTATTTTCAGATAGTCTTATTTATGATATTCAGTATTTGATTTCACTATTATTTATTATCAGTTCATTTGGTTTATCTTCTTCTCAGTATATAACCTCTTCAATATTCTTAGTGCTATGCCAGACCATGGTTAGCTTGGGTCACTTGTAACTTTAAGCACCGTATTATGGCTAGGAAACAGTCTCGGGTTGTAACATCACGTCCTAATATAATACTAAAAATTTTAAATAATGTTAGTAGGAAGGATTTTTTTTTAGATATTTGGCAAGTTGGCTGCAGGAACGTATCTACATGTTGGGGCATAGATTCACATGAACTTAAATGATCTTCTCCCTAGACCATGCATAACAACGTTATATTTTTTAAAAATTATTTAAATATGTGTGTAGGCAAGCTTTAAAAGTCCTATAGTACATTATTTATTGGGTGCATCTTTACAAATAAAATAGAAGTTTCATGTCCAACATTTATCTTATTCGTTTTTCTAGAATTGCCCAAAGGTCAAGTCTCATATTTGTCATGTTATTAATCACTTTCTTTTTCTTATAATTGGGTCACTTAAACGAAAATATCATATCTTATATCTCTTCTTGCATTTAATAAGTATGTACCATTTTTTTATTTCTTTATTATTTCTAAACTCCTAAGGTTAATTATTTTGAGCGCATTTTCTCATGTCCAATTAAATGCGCTTATCTAGCATTGTTTGTTTTGTACTTCCCTTTGAATTCATGTTGACCTTTAATGATAAGTATGAGAAGATAAAATTTAATGTTATTTTTCTTTGTTAAAAAATAAGAAAAAAGACATAAAGTCATGCTGAAGTTGTCTCGAATTCGTCAAAAGTCACATTAAGTTTGTGGGCGTCCTATTACATCATTATTCTTAGTCAAAGTGGGTGTATCACCCCCTTAGAAGCCCATGTGTCACATAAGTGTATTACACTCATTATTGGCGAGTGAGACAATCAAAAATATAATTTTTTTATTTATTTCAATATTTTTTAATTAGAAATACTATTTTCTTTTTATTCTGGTTGTTTTTTTGTATTCTACACTTCTGTCTCATTCTTTATCTTCTTTTATCAAGACCGTTGGAGCATTCGAAATAGACTTCTGAGAAAAAGTGAAAATCGTTGCTTATACAGCCCATCTTTGATTTAAAGGAAAACGAAAGTAGAGTGCACAAAAACAAAATTAATTATGGAGAAAATAGAAAATATTTTGCTCCGACAACTTTGATTAGCCATTGATTTGATAGCATTTTTATTTTCAATTTTCATTTTAATTTGATAATAACTATCATGAAGGTGGTGTTATAGCAATGGTTGTGACTGTGGCTAAGCAGAAAAATTATGGAGAAGAGGAACAAAGGATCGGAGTTGTGAACATTGAAGAAGGAAAGAGAAGAAAAAGAGAAAGATTAAAGCTAATGAAATAAGAAAATCATAAAGATTAAAAACTAAATAATTTACACATGTTTAGTAGCAATTGGTATGTGTTTGCACTTGATTTCTTTTAATTGAGATTGCCTGAAATGAGATATTTATATCATTTTTAAATTGTTTAAGGAGGTATTAAGACCCTTGTAAATTTTAAGCATCTTTTGAAAAAATTGAGACAATTTTAATGATATTTTTATATCTTTTCTCAAAAAATAATAATAATCCAAAATTGGTCAAAGTTGTTCAGAAAAAGAAAAATGATAATTATTAATTTAAGAACGTACGAAATATGATTTGAGATTCCGAAACCTTGTTAGAGTCTAATAAGAAATAGTGAATAAAAGAAGAGAAATCGAGAAAAACGTTGCATGTGAGATTTACAAAATCTAAAAGGTCAGAACTAAGTTGTCTTTTAGAAAATTCAAGAATTACCCCTAAACCATATCAATACATTTAACTTGTTGCCTTATCTATGCAAAAAGTGTTAACAATTTATTGAAAATTCTTATCCTATATATTTTATGGATATTTCTTCAATTCCTCACCAATACATTTCACAAATTCTTCAAAAAAAAAAAATTCTTTATGAAACTTACAGCAATAACCACCAACAAGAGAAATGACTCACCAAGATATCACAAAGGAGCCTATAGGAATTGTGTGCTATTGATGCAGGACTTGTCAAATGGTGTTCACCTTGAGCCAAGGGCTCGTTGGTCATACACATAAGCACCTATCGTAAGGAACTTCGATAAAAGGTGGGCACTATCAAAGATTTTTATGGCAGTCCACTAACCTCCCTTGCCTTTCCTGTGAATTGGGTAGATGTAAGTTGACTCCAACAATTTTATCCAGGAAAAGTCGCTTTTATCATCCTTGTACGAGGAAATCAGTGGCGCAGAGACCTCAGAGGCTTCCTAACGATGTGGAAAAGTTTTTTGACCACGCGCAACAGGCCATAGTACGGGTGCCTTAGGTTGTTGCACCTGCACCTACACCTACACCTGCATTTGTGCTTGCACCTTTAATTTTTAGTCATCTGCTTATTCAAGCAATTGTCAGCCATCTTAATCAACAGAATCCGAATGAAATCTCATTCAATCCAATTGCAGCATTGGCTACTAGGCCTCTTGGATCAATTTATCCATCAATTTAGAGCACCAATATTTAAAATCGGGAGGAGAAGCTTGACTTAGAGCTTAGACTTTAGCTCTAATTAATCAATTTTTATTAGTTGTTTATTTTGTTATCGTTTTCTTCTATCTTATATTTGTCCTAATATTTATTTTTTGTTTAAGTTTATATTTTGAATCAATTTTTGTTTTTACTATAGTGTACTAATGAATTAAATCTCATTCAATGAAATCATATAAAATAAAAA
Organism: Capsicum annuum; assembly: GCF_002878395.1. Classification (NCBI taxonomy): domain Eukaryota; kingdom Viridiplantae; phylum Streptophyta; class Magnoliopsida; order Solanales; family Solanaceae; genus Capsicum; species Capsicum annuum. The sequence goes on along the minus strand of NC_061112.1, from coordinate 111,253,530 downwards.
AAATTAACAAAATATTATTATTTGTGACAATACTAGATACAATGACAATGATAGAAGTAGATTCACTAACTGTTGTGAATTATATAGGCCGGGCTTTATGTTATAACTTGAAACTAAAAAATAAAGTACTAGATTAGGAAGATCCCGTAGTTGTTCCTAGAAAAAAAAGAATATTCCATTGCAATAAATAGTCATGGAATGTCACCCAATAAAGTCTAAAATTAAAGTGATATATAGATATATATGATGTAAAAAAGTTAAAGGGAGAAGAATTTATTTATCACAACTCCTAAAACGTCAAAACACAAAATTAATAAGGAGTCATTGAATTACTGGAAAAAGAGTTCCTTTTTAATTAAATAGTCTGTCTAAAATTGTCAAGTCAATAAATAATTGACATAGTAAATAAACAAAAAGTAACATATACTAAAGATGTTTTGATTATTGAGAAACTTCTTATAAGATTCTTATGGTAATCAATATCTAAAATATACAAGCATGTCCATGACATGGCCAACTAGAATCAACCAATCATTCAGTGGAAGCTCGATGACGTGCATCAATGGCTCTACATAGTCGGATATAGACTTGACATCGTTTGAATCCTTAAAATGCATGATGTAAGTGTCCAAATCAAGAGTGATGGCCTTGTAAACTAAGAATATTGTTGTTATTATCTTGTACCAACACCATGCTATGTGCCCTAATCCACGCGTGAACAAAAAATGAGTGTTCATTACACATCTTAGGCCTCTTTCAATATGTGTAATCATGGGCGGCTCAACCCTTTTGGAGAAAAGGCGGCCGCCTAAGGCCACCAAAATTTGAGGGGCCTCATTTTTTTTTAATAATAATAAATTACAAATTTTAAGAAATATATTAAATACTATTTATAGAAAAAAGAAAATTTTTATATAGAAAAATTTAGGAGTTTGATATAGTAAAAACTTTTTATTGCATTGATTATATTATTAATTAAAAAATAATTATGAAATACGATTATATAATTTAAAAAATAGACTTTATAAAAATAATTATTTTTTCTTAAAATATATGGCCTCCGTTTAATTTTTATCTTAGTGTGTAATTTTAATTTATTTTAACAGTTCCTGAAATTGATTGTAGAGTTTTTTTTTTGGAGGGGGGGGGAGATTTTCCATCTGGTGTTCGGTACCCATATTGGAGCATGACTAATTCGGATTCGCTCCGCGTAGGGCCCCATTTGGGGGGAAACGCTCCCTAACAAAGTTTTCTCCGTATCCAGGATTGAACCCTCGACATCTAGTTAAGGGTGGAGCAGCTCCATCCACTGCTCCACAACCCATGTTGGTGATGGTAGAGTTACTTTCTATTTGACAAAATTAAAGGGAAAAAAAGAAATCAACTAAAACGATAGACCATGAAGCAATTATTTTCTGGACTTGTTGACTATCTGATTAGTAACTCTTTATTTGATAGCTGGCTTGAATTTTATTTAGTAGATAATATTGAAAATTTGATCATGCACAATTCAAATTTGTAATAAAAAAGATATGTGATCAATAAAAATATAAATCATATTTGAGTTCAGAGTAGAATAATTAAGAAAAGCTATTTTGAAAATTCTACGTTTTACTCCCAAAGCAGTAATACTTCTAAATTTACTTCCAACATAATAAATATGAAATTTACTCATGATAAATACTCTAACATTTACTTTTGAGTTCTGAAGTAGTAAATACTCTAAGATTTTCCTCCAAAGTAGTAAGACTGACAAATTTACTCCTATAGTTACATTAATTAATAGTAGAATTTCAAACTTTATGCTAAAATTAGTAAAACATTAATTATACTCTCAAACTAATAAAGATCGATCCGTTAGGACTAACTCATATCTTCATCATTTATCGTATATTTAATTGTCATAATTAGTTTTCACTAATATGAATTACAAGGAAAGGAAAAACCTTCTTGAAACGCATGGATCTAGGATAAGGATGAGAATAAAATATTATATAGATAGATGTTTTTCATATATTTGCAGTTGTCAAAAGATTAAATCAATTAATAGCAAGGCATATGCTTGTTATGCCTAGTTATAGACTTTCTTTGATTCTTCATAGCTATCCCATGAAATTATTAATTTATTTAAAAAAGAATTATTATTCCAAATTTTGTTTATCTTCTTTTTCTTTTCTTTTTTTGTTTCTTTTCTCTTTGTCTAAATAATCCTATTTCTTGTGCATTCTAAGTCATTCTCTATCTAGTCTTTTTGTATATTAAGATTAGAGTGTTAGCTATTTATGGTCATGAAATATCAGTTGTTTTACTTTTTTTTTATATGAACAATTATGATATCATCCTAATCTATTACTTACTTTATTTCTCAATCTAGTGATAACATTGAGCTCGGTCTGTATACATGGTAATTAGAAGATCTACTCTTTTTATTATTACTATGTCTAAATTTGTCACAAAAAATAATATTTTTTATTCTTTATTTTACACGCTTTCATTGAAATGAGATTTAATGCATTTGTTGTAGTAAACACATAATATGAATTTAGAACATAAACTTAAACAAAAGACAAATGCTTCAATGAACATAAGACATAAGAAAACAACAATAAAACAAGACAACCGATAAAAAAATTGATTAAGACCTAGAGCCTAAGCTCTAAGCCAAGCTCTTTCTCTTGATTGTTAATATTGGTGTTCTCAAATGATGGGTGAATTGATCCCAGAGGCTTAGTAGCCAATGCAGCAACTAGATTGAATCGTATTCCATTCGGATTCTGTTGGTTAAGATGATCGATGAATGTTTGAGTAAGCTGAGGACTAAAAATTGAAGGTGCAGCCATAGATGCAGGTGAAGGTGTAGGTGTAGATGTAGGTTCCGGGCCAACAACATGAGGCACACGTATCATGGCTTGTTGTTTCTAGTCAAAAAACTTTTGCGGATGGCCAGGAAGTTTTTGAGCTGATTTCCTTGGACGAGGATGATAAAAACGTTCCTGCCCAGGTAAAACTGTTGGGGTCGATTTATGTCTACCCAATTCACGATAGAGGGTGGGGAGGTCAGTAGATGGACACAAAAACTTTTAAGGGGGCTCACCTTTCATGAAAGTTCCTTGTGATAGGTGCTTGCGCATGTTCCCAACTATCCCTTGGCTTGAGGTGAACACCATTTGACAAGTCTTGCACTGATAACACAATTATTGCAGACTTTGTTGTGATGTCTTGGTTAGTCATTCCACTTTTTGGTAGTTGTTGCTGTATGTTTTGCAAAGTATTTGTTTAAAGAATTTGAGAAATGAATTAATGGAAAATTGAAGAAATGCTCATCAAAATATATAGGATCAGATTTTTAATAAAACGATAATAATGCTTGCACAGATAACAATAAATTAAATGCAATATTTTAAATACCTCGTTTGGGATACTTCTTAAGAAACAACTTGGTTTTGACTTGTTTTAAATTTCGTAAGTCTCAAATGCATCATTTTTCTCGCTTCCTCTTCTTTTTGACTCTTTGGCTTATTAGATTAAAAAAATAGATTTGAATTAAGATTTCTAACCTTCTCCATATTGATAATTATTATTTTTCATTTTTTGAAAAAAAAGTGGAGTTTTATAGATTGAAATAAAATTCATACTTGTAATGGGATTTCTTACCTTCTTCATATTGATGATTATTATTTTTCTTTTTATGAAAGGAAGTTGAATTTGATAGAATCTATACATCAAACTAATAACCATATCATCAACATTTTTTTTTTATTTAAACAAAGGAAATAGAATATAATTTTACTAACTTCTTGTATTTAATTATTAGGAAGATCAACACGAATTTAAATGAAGAGATAAATCAATGCTAGTGCTAGGTAAGCAAATAACTAAATGCACACAAAACTTAAAAAGTTTTAAAGTTAATTCTATATTCTATCTGCAAGCTTTGAGTAGTTATTTTTGTAAGCTGAATAAAAAAGGAGAAAAGATATTTTTTCCCCTCTGAACTTGTCCGCTCAACTTACTTTAGCACTTCAACTAAACTTTTATTTATTTAGCCCCCTTAACATCTTTAAAGCATATTAGTTTCTGTAACACCTCGTACTTTTTCTAGTTCAATTTAACATTGAGAATGTCAAGTGTTAACTTCAAGAGAGAACGAATTTTTATACATATAGAATTTTCTATATTTAGACCCTCTAATGTGAAGAAAATTGAATTAGCTTTCCAACGATATAAGATTCACCTAAATCCGATAATCGAGTAAGAAGTTATGGCTATTTTAAGTTCCAGTCGTAAAGCACCATCATTTTGGTCACTAGCGCATCATGGAGACAGTTTAAATGATGATTGTCAAATTTCAGTGAGGCCCCACGATCATACCACGTCGCAGAGAGTTTCAATATCCTAATTTTTAATTTTCAGTAAGACTTTGCGATTCCACCGCGTCGCGGTGATGTCCCATTTTACAATTGTCACTTTCTAGTGAGCCTCTATGATAATGGCGCATCGCAGATGTGGCCAAAATGGCAATTCAAAAGTGTACCGCGATTTCTCCGCATCGCGGTGATTTTCTACATCCTAGTTGGCATTTTCCAGTAGGCCACGCGATAACGGTGTGTCGCGCAGTAGGCCAATTTTGGGAAATTTTTCAGTCCAAGTAAAACTTTTAAAGGGTCTCTTTGATCTTTTTCTAGCCCCAATTCATGAATAACAGATCATTTAACCCATCCCAAGCATATTATACTCATTTCCCCCAAAAAATACTCTTAAACAAAACCCTAGATCATCAAAGCTCCCCCCCTAAAAAATTCAATTCCTCCACTAATTCTCCAAGGTAATTCAAGATTAAGGATTTCCAACTCAAGAACTCCAAGAATTCAAATTTAAAAGCATCAATAGGGATCCAAGATTCAAGTCTTAGCATCTAGTTCATCAATTGAGGTATGTGGGGGTGGGGGGTGGGGGGGAGTTCAACAAGGATAATCCTTTCATTATTGTGCCTAAAACTCATTTTAAGTACAAATTTACTAAATTTTATGTGATTTCCCATGAAATTGAAGTCAGGGTTTATACCCAATATTGCTATTTATAAGATTATGAGATTTCAAGTGATTTAAGAGTTGATTTACATGTTTATGTTCATATTTTCATGCATATTGCAGGAATTTCCAGATTTTAAGTTGAGTTCTAGATGTCATGTTTATGTTTATATTACCAAGAATAAATATTATGATGTTTTAACATGAGTTTGAAGCATGGGTTGTTAAGACCTAATTAAAGATTGCTATTTTAAGATTTGTTGTGATATGAGCACCTTATGACTAGATTCTTTTCAGATTATTGATAAAGATTTGACCTTTTGGTCTCAAGAATAGATATGAAATCCACTTTACAGATTCAGATTACAGATTTAGCTTTACAGATATACAGTTGGTTTCATTATAAAACATTAAACTATTTTAAAAGTGGATTTCCATCAGAATGAGCATACAGATTTAATGAGAGTAGTATTTAGTACTGAGATGAGTACGTTACTACAGTTTATACCCCAAAACTATGTGCCAACGTAGAATTTAGACTGTTCCCACTTCTACGTGGATGATAGATATGTGATCACTTAGATAGGTTATACTCCCTGGCAAGACTATAACTCCTCTCCCCAATGTGAGGATTCCTCCTTAGGGGGATAAGAACGTTGGACTCCATGAATGCTCACATGGTTTATGTCGGTTAGAAGAATCTGAGTTTTCAGATTTCTAAACCCTTAAGATAAAGTATTTTCTCTGCAGCTTTAAAGTTCTTGAGTTTAAAATATTGCTTTACATAAGCCTTTAGATACAGACTTACAGATTTCACTTAGCCTGTATGATTTAAGAATAAGAATAGAATACAATTTCAGAACTAAGCGTAATGGCTCATAAGATTTATACTATATGCTTTATTGCTCATGATTTATGATCTTCAGTTTTCAGATTGCTCAAGCCTATGTGAGTCTTTTACATTTAGCATGCATGATTTTATAAATTGTGATGATATTGTTTACTTAATGCACTCACCCCCATATTCTCAATACATCCTCAAAGTATTGATCCACACATACATCTATGTGTTACATTGTCTCATAATGTAGGTTCAGATGCTCAGTCTCAGCAGCATAAGTGATTTCCGAGCATCTTATCTACATCTCTGCAGTTAGTGAGTCCTCATAGTTTGGGGACTTAGCTATTTAGATTTCCAGTTTATTAGTAGATGATTCAATATTCATTTCAGACAGTTGATTCAGTTGGGCCTATCCTAGTGACTCTTTAGATTCAGTCAGTAGAGGCTTGTTGGACTACTAGATTCAGTTTTAGATTTTAGTTGCAATATTCAGATTTTTAGTATTTGCTTTATCAGACTGATGAGATTAGTATTTTAAAGATATACTCAAATAATTAAGACAGTTTCCACAATTATTATGATTTTCCATTAATATTTCCTCTATTTTGAGATTCAGATTTAGTAGAAGGCAGTCAGGGTTAGCTCAGGACTACTTATAGTTCAGAGCACTGTGTGGCATCCAGGGAACCAAATTTTGGGGCGTTACAAACTTGGTATCAGAGCCTAAGGTTTAGAGAGTTCTAGGGAGTCAGACAAGCCGCGTTATGTAGAGTCTTGATCATCGGTGTGAAGCGCACCATATCTATGAGCAAGAGGCTATGGAGTGTTTTAGGAAATCATCACTTTTTTCATGATCTATTGTGCATTCAGTGTCTCTATCTGCTTCTAATTCGTACTTTCATGTGACAGAAAATGCCTCCTCATCGAGCTAAAGCAGAAACGATAACCAGCCACCTTAGCCCGCAGATCCTTTGAATGAGAATGTGTCACATGCAGAGTTTCGGGCTGCCTTTCAGGTGCCACACTACAACATTTTAGTCTTTTGGCCACATTAAATCTGGACCATGCTTGTAAAGTATGGCCTATACCATTTAAGACCACACTTTTAAAGTGTAGCGAAATGAGGCCACCCTAGCCTATTGAGTGCTCTACCTCGGGCCATCGACATCATACGCTCTACTGAAATAAATTTCGAGGAAAACCAACTATATCCGATCTTGGTTGGCCTTTCACCTCTAGCCAAAAGTCATCCCTGTATTTTGCCACATACGTGGGTTCGATCCTCCAAGGCCTGTTACAGCTCTATTTAACCTGCTCATGGCTAGATCGATCAGTTTTGGGTCAAATAGAAAGAACTAAAAAATTCTACCTCTGTTAGCTTCTGGCCACATTATTTTTTACAACACTTAGAAAGTGTGGTCTTTAATGATACAAACCGCAATTTATATGTGTTGCCAAATCACGATATAATTGACAACACTTATTTATCCATATGACTACACTTTTAAACATGGTATTATTATAATTCAAAGAGAAAATAGTCTATTACCCCTAACCTTTAGCCGAAATCCCAACTACACACTCAATCTTTAAAGATGACCTATTACCCCCTGAACTATTTTAAAGTGGAATTATTACCCCCTGAATGCTGACATGACAAGAGAATGTGTTTCACTCTCTTTAAAGAGAGTGAGGACGATTTTTTTATTAAAGAATTATTTTTAATATTTTTTTATTTTTTTTATTCATTTTTAATTATTCTTTTTCTTTATTCATTTTCGTTCTTTCTTCTTCATCATCTTCTTCTTACAAACAATGACATCCAACAACTCATCAATGGCATTGAAAATTAACTTATCATTTTTCTTATCTCCAAGCACAAAATTGATTGGTTTCGACTTCAAATTTGTCGAAAATTTCAAAATGAGTATTGTTTATTGTTTCCAACTTCAATATTGTCGGGAATTTTAAAATCGCTATTTTCCATTAGTTACGACTTCAAAGTAGTCGTAAATTTTAAAATGGGTATTGTCCATTATTTCCGACTTGAAGGTCGTTGAAAATTTCAAAATTCTCTATTGTTTCTGACTTTAAGGTTATTGAAAATTTTAAATTCGGTATTGCTCATTATTTCCGGCTTCAAGGTCATCGAAAATTTTGAAATTGGTATTCTTCGGTGTTTTCGGATTTTAGATCGTTGGAAATTTAAAAATTAATATTGTTCATTGTTTCCCACTTCAAGGTTATTGGAAATTTTAAATTCGATGTTGTTTACAACTTCAAGATCATCAAAAATTTTAAAATTGATATTGCCCATTATTTTCGACTTCAAGGTCATCGTAAATTTTAAAATGGGTATTGTTCATTTTTTCCAACTTCAAAGTCGTCGAAAATTTTAAAATTCTGTATTGTTTTCGACTTTAAGCTCATTGAAATTGCAAATATCCCTTTACGAAGCTCCTGAAGTGCAGCGACTTTTCACCTTCAATACGGTGAAGGTGATTAACACCTTCAATACGGTAGCACCATATCAATCGAAGTGCAAGTCGAAAAAGTCATTCAGTACGGTAGCACCACTTCAGATATAGAAAACTTAAAGTTTCAACAGCTATAATTTACCCTAGCACCATTCATTACGGTAGCATCACTTTAGAGAAGCCCCTGTTTTTCACCTTCTGAAGGTGATTAACACTTTCAATACGGTAGCACCAACGGAGCTTTTCACAAAGGATCTTCGCTTTTTCAATGTCCACCCACTTCTCTCTCACCAAATGCTCTCTCATTTCAAAGAAAGCAACCGGATCCTTATACGGGTTATTCGGGTCGAAGTCATCCGGTGCTCCGTCATCGAACTCTACTCCCTTCTTCTTCCCCATTCTCTACTCCCTTCTTCCTCCCCATTCTCTTTTTGTCAAATTCCTCTTTTCTCTAGACTAGAATTGATTTCTCTAGTCTAGGGATTCGAGTGATGAGTGAATTTGCTAAAAATAGTGTATTGATTTGAAAAGATAAAATAAAAAGAAGGAAATGTAGAAGGAAAGATGAATAAAATAATGAAGTAATAATTGTAGAAGAAAATGAATAAAAATTTAATTAAAAAAATTAAATATATTTAACATGTGTCAAAAACACGCGTATCTCACCCTCAACATAAATGTGATTGTGGATTTTTAGGGGTGTTATAATTTCTATTTTAAATAGTTCAAGGGGTTATAAATTCGGTAAAAAGGGTTCAGGGGTAATAGATCACATTTAAAAATTGAGTATGTAGTTGAAATTTCGACTAAAGGTTGAAGGATAATAAACCATTTTCTATAATTCGAAAGACCACATTCTAGAAATATAGCCTAAATTTTCATTAAATTTTTTCACACTACCTCAAAAATATTTTACTCTCCCTTCTATTTATAATTGACAAAAAAAACAAATAAGAACAGTAAATATTTAACAAATATATTGATCTCTTTTTCCCAAATATCTCACAGATCACAGACTAACTCACAAAACTCTCTCGGCTCCTTGCCCAAATATCTTCTCAAATCCCTCAAATTCATCGATCTATTGAAGATATTTGCCCAAAATCGTCAAATTTCTTGCTCACTCAACTCAGTTAGCATATCAACCTAGAACCTAGAATATAGTGATGGTAGGAGTTTTAGTGGGTTAATTATGAGAGTTTTTTAATGGTGGATTAATTCGAGTTTTTTAACGGAGGGTAAATTGAGTGAGCTGTTGTCATTTAATGCTAATTCCTATGGCTCTTTCATGCTTGTTTCCTGCAATGTGCTACTTATAGGGATTGCTGGTATGTTGTTCTACTCTTTATTCGCGTCTTTTTTAACATTTCCCGGGTTCAATTAGCAATAGATACTTGATCTGATAAGTAGAGTACAATAGAGATTTCAGGTTGTAGGAACTCTTTAGCTGTACATATGATTTTCATAGTTCATAGCAAAATGCCATTTGTAGTGTCAGCCGGGAGAACTTTATTAATTCGTTTCTTGCGATAGAGTCTAACAAAGTAAAATTCAGCGTGATGACCTAAAACGTTCATCGCGCTGAATAGATTGCCCATAGTTACTCATTGAAAGGGTAATACATTTTGAAAGCCATATGTGAGAAGTTTCCCAAATGTGCTTCTCGGAGGAAGGAGGAGTACTAACTTAGAAGGAATCTGAATTGAGATGGTGGATAAATCAAAAATCTCTTTTATTTTCTCTACAAACAAAGATAATGGCAAATTTCAGATATATTAGGATAAGTGGAATTGAGGAGACAGAGAAATGTTAGTGTCTACATTGTTGGTCAAGTCATTTTTCTGTAGATGGTGAAGATGGATTAGAACACTTACTAACTTCTTAGCTACAACATCAAGAAAGAAGATTTCCTCTAGCTCATATACATTCGTTTAACAGGATTCAACACTTATCACTTATAATTGACTCTTTATGATCTTTATGTGAAGAATTTTCTACAGCAAGAGTCCTATTGATGCAATTAGGAACTGCTGACTCTTTATGATCACTGCTGTGCTTTACTATGTGCTTGTGTGGTATCTCGTGTCTTGAGCCGGGGGTCTATCGGAAACAGCCTTTCTACTTCTTCAGAGGTAGAGGTATGGACTGCGTACATCTTACCCCCCCCAGACCCCACTAGGTGGGAATACACTGGGTTTGTTGTTGTTGTTGACTCTTTATGATCACATGCTATGTTGCGAGGACACTTCCAGGTTACCTTTTGATGTTTTAAACGGCCATTGAATTTACACGACACTCTCTTCTCAGTCGCAATCTAGTTTTGATTTAGATTCTAACTAGATTGCAATCTATTGAAAAACATTTCCTATAGCAGATATGATCATCTCAGTTTCCTAAAACAGTTTGTCATAAGTAAATATGTAGCACTATTTGCACTTTCAGTAGAACAGAAAAGTTCCTCTTCTTTGTTTTTCTTACCTCCAGTGAATAACTTGTATCCACCATAGAAAAGCAAGCCCCAACCGGACAAAGATACAATCACAAACTATCTTGTTACCAAAACTATTCTTGATGTTGTCCAGGTAATATATGTAATCCCTTACACTGACGATATATATAACTTATAGACAATTGATTTCATAGTTAACTTGCAAATTCTAAACAAAATCATTTACGTCTGGTGATAGGTATGCCACAAGCATGGAGTAATTCATCGAGACCTCAAACTTGAGAACTTTTTATACGCCAATGCAACTTAAAATGCTCAACTAAAGGCCATTGGTTTTGGTCTTTCTATTTTCTTTGAACCTGGTAAGTCTTTGGAATTTAAGAGCTCATATCCCATATTATATACTGTATTGTTTCAATTTGTCTTTGTGATCATTCCTGTTTATTTGTGTTGGACTTAAGTTATATATACATCATCACACTATCACGGTAATATATACTATGTTTGGTTACTCAAACTTATTTATTTATTTGAGGTTTGGTCAGAGATTTGGTGAAATAGTAGGAAGTCCATGTTACATGGCTCCGGAAGTTCTTAGACGAAATTATGGACTAGAAGTTGATGTTTGGAGTGCTGGCGTTATACTTTTACATTTTGTTATGTGGTGTTCCCCCTTTTTGGGCAGGTAAGTTACAATTAAAAGTCCTTATTATTTCCTTGTAGTTATTTACTAATTGAGTTTATGAATAGTCTAGTTGTGTTTCCTTGATTTATGGGGTGTGATTAGCACAGAAACTGAAGAAAGGATTGCACACGCAATAGTGAAGGGAACAATAGATTTTAACAGATATCCATGGCCAAGAGTATCTGATGTAGCTAAGGACCTTGTCAAAGGAATGCTTGATGCTAATCCTTATAACAGATTTACTGTTGAAGAAGTCCTTGGTAAGCACTTTAATCTCCATAAATGTGTTTGTATAATCGGCGTATTTTAATCCGGTGTATGTAGCAGATAACCTACCTTGTTTTCAACTCTTGTTTACACTATGTGTGTGTTAGGCATGTACCGTCTTATAAATTAGTTATCTTAGGTGGGGGTTTGCGAGGTGATTAAGGTAGAAAGTTAGTACGCAGTCGAGGGTCTGTCTTTGTGCATTCCAATAGCATTAGTACTAATTTTGTAGTTTTTGTCCTTCGATTTCTGATTCATACATGTTGTTCTTTGCTACGGTTATCACATTATTTGACGTTATTATATTACTGTCCCTTTTTCTGATACTAAATTTCGTTATAATTTGTTATGTTTTCTTTTATTCTCTTGTCTAGTTACTCTAGCTTCCTTGCTATTTGTTTTTTTCTATTTATTTTGTGCAACTGCTACACAATTTTGAGTATTTAATGGCGAGATCATTAATGTAAAGCCTAAGATCACATGACTGTTTAGTCTATCAACATTGATATTTCCAGTTAAGTGCTTCCTGTAGTTTTTTCTTATAGTTTTCATGTTCTGGTTGACAGCCTCGATGGCAGAGATCAAACTTAGAGTTTTCTTGTTCTGGTACCAGGCGTGATTAAGTTTCTTACCTCTATTAACGAACATTTCCTTGACGTTAGGTGCGATTTAGGTGTTTGGATTGCCAAAGTGGACATTTTGAGAGGGGAGTTTTGGTTCAAGTTTGGTGAATTCCATCTTAGTTGGTGAGATCTATCGAAATCATAATTTTGATGCTCTATTTTCATTTTTCTTAAATTCCAGCCTGCCTGATAATTTACCAATAAATCTTTGATCGTTACTAAAGTATTCACCACCCATTTTTGGTGTATAATCTGAATACTGAACACTTAGTTGAGTTCATAATGCATTTCGGTATTAATTTCAGGGGTCCAGTGAAGTTAATCCAGTAAAAATATTTTTAAAAAGAATGATCTGATTCGGTACTAAAAAAGAATATGTTTTGTGACTTCACACTTCTCGAATTCATATATCCTATCCCAACTTGTTTGGAATTGAAGAGTAGCTGTTGTTGTTGATCATTTATCCTGAATCTGTAAGTGAATCTACTCGAACTCCAGTTTTAGTAGTAGAAAAGTAATATCCGGACTCCATATGTTTAGTAGCTTTGCTTGTTCACAGTTTGGTAGTTAGTCATTTATCCTGTATTTGGTCTATCCCGACCTTATGTGGTGATCTGTGTGGTTCATAATTCATTGTTGGTTGCTTGATTGACCACCTATAGTTGGGATTCGTACAAGTCCTATTTAAAATATAATCCATGACACTTTTTGTAGCATAATGTGGAATTTCTGGTAGCTGAAACATGTAACACAGAGCAAACAGATCATTGGGAAATCTTGGTTGCTCACTGTTTGTGTTATTGTTCTATTTGGTATTCTATAGCATAGGACAAGCTATAATTATTTTCTTGTTTTCTCATATGGGTAGCTCATTGTTACATGTTCTTTCACTCTCTATGTTGATCTTTCATTATCAGAACAAAAAGATCATTGTATCTTCGCCAGTCTTTATCCCAATCTGGTTTCATTAGGTTCTCTTGCATAGTGTAGTTCAATTTTTTTTACTGTTTTTGCAGAGTATACACATAAAGAATGACGTGTATCAGCCAATTAATATAATTCTCAATGTTTTAGAATACATTGGTATCTCATGTGCTTTATGCAAAAAATTCTCCTTTTAGTATTCTACCAATGTATTCTTTTCTGTAGGCATCTCTTGTTGAGGTGAAAAAGGATAACGGATCAGAACCTGTATGCTTGTCTGTGACTATTCTTTTCTTTAGTTTGTCTGCATTGTTTCTTAACTGTATTATTCATTTCCACTTATCATCTCTTTCTTAAAAATAAAGCTACTGTACATTTGCTGATCCTTGAAGGTCCAACACTACCTCATTTTGTTTGTCCTGGTTACTATCTGAAGAACAACAAAAATTCCTCTTTGATCATAGTTCCAGCAGATGTTTTCAAGTACTTTTCACGTAACTTCTGGAATTATCCTTTTTAAATTTAAAATTGCTAGATGTCTGAATCTAGAGAAAAGTTTCTTATTTCTTTTGTGAAGATTGAGTCATGTCATCTCTTTTGCAATGGAGCGAGTGCATGTTGCTTGTTTGGATAGCAGTAGAAGAGGCGTAACTAGACTGTCATTAAGGTAGAGCAGTTGATCACATGCTTACAGTAGCAAATTTGCAAGTGTTGTTGCTTAACTAACATCGGCAAGGGGTATTTTGCTGGAAGGAAAGCGAACTGAAAGGAAAATCAATAGTGCACCTAATACCTTATATATTTGTTATCTCTGTGAAGCAACAACTGCCAGCTTTAGCAAGAAACAAATTCACCAGAAATATACTCTCTCTGACCCAATTCATGTGGCACTGGTTTAAGAAAGAAAAACTTTTGAAACTTGTGGTCTAAACAAGCCATAAATGGTTGCATGGATATATATCACATTTCATTAGGGGTAAAATGGAAAGTGCAAGAGTAACTTGTTTCTGAATGTGGAAAAAGTGTCATTCATGTTGGACAAACCAAAAAGGAAAGCGTGTCACATAAATGGGGCCAGAGGGAGTATATGCCCAATTAGCATTTCCCACCACTTTCTTTGTTACTTTTTCAAAATTATTCGTGAAGACTTTATTAGTTTCAATCCCATTTCAGTTGGACACTCTCTTGCTTTCCTAGACTTAGGAATTGTCTGTCTTCTTACTCTTTTTCCTTTGTGTGGCAGGATGCTGGATGAGACATTAAGACCTATGCTCCTCATTCTCCTTCCATGCATTTTCAGATGTGTTTGTCATTCGCATATTGCTGTGAGATTAGCTGCATCTAGATGTATTACAACTATGGCCAAGTCAATGACATTGGATGTGATGGATGTGGTGCCTATGTGAGGTGACATTACATCTATACATTCTAAACAAGGAGCTGGCATGCTTGTCAGCTTGCTTGTCCAAGGACTTGGTATCGAGCTGGTTCCATATGCTCCCCTCTTAGTAGTTCCCCTTCTGAGGTGTATGAGTGATTCAGATCATTCTGTCAGATAGAGTGTGACACATAGTTTTGCAACCCTCGTGCCTCTACTTACATTAGCACGTGGTGTTTCTCCTCCTGTTGGTCTTAGTGAACACCTATCAAGAAGTCAAGAAGATGTTAAATTTTTGGAGCAGCTAATTGACAACTCTCATATTGACGATTACAAACTCTCAACTGAACTAAAGGTGACATTGAGAAGGTAACTCCAGAGCCACTGATTATCTCTCAAGTGTCTGCAATGTGATAGTGTGATGCTTACATCTCTGTGCTGATCTTATTTAAAAAATCTAATATCTCGGTTTCTCACTGCTGACTGCTGATACCTATATGTTCCTCTTTCTCCTTCCTGTTTTTCCCTTGTTTTGGTTTCTCGCCATCCATATAACAGGGGTTGGTGGGACCAAAATCGCCATATGTCATCATGCTTAAAGGCTCATTTTCTTCTTGTGAGATGCTATTGGTGATGATGGTGGTGGTGGTGGGAGGGATAATAATGAGACAGTGAGAGTGTTGAGTAATCTTAAGCAATTGGGCTTACTTATCTCACTATGACCGGCCACCTTGGTTGGGTCTTGGATGCTATTGTTTCTGTTTGGGTATTTATCTCTCAAACACATATTCTTGAAGCTAGTACCACTTACCTTGCATGTAACTAGCGGTCAGATTCTATTGTTGTACGTTTGGTTGTTAGAGATATATTTCTGTGTTTAAAATTTCCATGGAATTGTTAGAAAGTAATTGCTTTCCTTTTTAGTGTGTCCCAAGAAGAATGTAGCCTTTCGATTGTTAGAAGTAACTTAATATTAAAAGTCCCTAAATGAAATGATCTATAGGAACACAAATGTTTAAGGCTTGTTTTAGAGCACAAATTTCAAAAGTCCTTTTTTTCTTAAACTTTGTGCCAAGTCAAATAGTACCACATGAATTGGCACAGATGGAGTAGTTTTTGGTGAGCACGGTATGCCATATAGCTTTGGTACACCCCTTTGCCTTTTTTCCAGATTTACTTTTATCTCACATGTCAACTTTAAGGTAAATTGAGTAGCATTGGTTTGAAAACTCCATTTAATTGAAATATTCTGCTTCTGATACTTCACATGGATAACACTCTGGATAAATCATTCAAAATACATTCATGATTCTAGTAGCCTGAGGTATCAGAAATTCCTCTCAATCCATCATCAAGGATTAAAAGCTTAGCTCTTGGCTGCATGCTTTTCCTTGGCTTTCTGGTTCTTGACAACCTTCTTCATAATCTTTTGTTGTTCAACCAAAAAGGCTCTTGTGATCCTGTACAAGGCAACATCTCATGAGTTTGAAGAACACTAAATTTTGTTTTGACAGTTAAGAGAACACTCTAGCGCACCACAAAAATACCTTTCACGTACATAACTGCCTGACAACACACCACCATAAGCACGGTTGACTGTCCTGTTTCTAGGTAATCTGGACCTGTTGTATTCAGCAGGTCTCAAGTGAGGAATTTGCAAAATAGAGAAGAAACTGTAAAATTAGACGGAGATCATCAAGCCATAACAACTGAGTGTTTATTATCATGTTCTTGTTCATTTTTTTCAGTAGCTTCAGTTAGCTTTTCCTCTACAACGGGAACTGGTTCTGAAGCGTCTTCCTTAGGTTCTACTTTCGGGACTTCTGCCTCTTTAGCTTTTTGCTGTTCACTGGCCTCTAAATGTACTTGCTTCTTCTTTTTCTCAACAGCCTCAAATGTTTCCACAATGTCAACTGTTGTTGCCTGCTGTTCAGACTTTTCCTCAGCAGGCTCTATTTTGGATTCTTTGTCTAAAGTTTCAACATGTCCAGCTTCTGGTTGGACCTCTGGTTCACTTTTGGTAATATCAGCAATTTGATCAGGAATACTTTGAGCTTCTGGTTCAGGGGTAGGTTCCTTGGCTAATTTTGGAATATCTTTGCTAGTGACATCCAATGCAGGTGTTTCATCTTGTTTCTTAACTTCTTAGACAGTAGGAGGCTCAATTTTCTTGTCTGTTGTCATTTCTTCTGATTCTGCTGGAGTAGCAAGTATGCTTTCTTAAGCTTGTGGCTTCTCTTCATTGTGAGTTGTGGTTGGTGACGGAGCTGGTGGTTCATCAACCTTTTTTACCTCTTCAGTTGTTGGGGTCAATGCTTCATCAGCAACTGGCTTCTCTTCCTCGACGCTTTTCTTTACCTCTTATATTATAGTTGCTGGAGGTTCCTCAATCGTCGGCATCTCTTCTTCATCAGCTTTCTTTACTTCTTCCTCTATTGTTGGAGCTGGTTCGTCAGCTTTTGGCTTCACTTCCTCATCAGCTTTCTGTACTTCTTCCACTGTACTACAGCTATTGATTCATACTGCTCTATGGAGTATGACTATATGGCTCCAGTACAATTGAATTCCAAACACAAAATACCTCTATAACTACTTTATTCCTGCATAAGATAGTAGTTTTGCTGACCAACAATTCATTCTGTCCAATATCTTCTCAACTAGAGGCAAGCACTGATTAATAGATATCTTCCTAGATAATAAGGGCACTCCCAAGTATTTTAATGGTAAACTCCCTTTTACATGTCCCAAAGACTGCAAGATTTATTATTTGATAGAATTCTTAACCCCAGATATGTATATTGAGCTCTTATCATTATTGGCTTATAGACTGATTCCCACGAGAACTTATGGAAAGTAGATTGAAACATGCCAATAGAGACTAGATCAGCTTTACAAAAGATCAGGAGGTCGCTTGCAAAAGCATATATGCATAACACCAAGTTTCTTGCCCTTGGGATGATACTTAAAATCTGGATTAGTACCCAACATACTCAGCTCTCTTTCCAGGTACTCCATAGAAATAACAGAGGTAGGGTGATAAATGGTTACCTTGTCTAATTCCTCTCTACCCATGAAAGGGCTTTGTCAACGCTCCATTAAGCACCAAGAATATAAGACTGAGGTAACACATTCCATGGTCCACTGTATGAATCTGCAAGGGAGACCAATTCTGCCAGCTAGTGTGCTTGTGGATTGGGGGAGGTGAATCTGCTATTAGGCATAAACTTGGAGGTAGCACGATGAGTTAAAAGAGTTTGGAGGTGAATCTTCTTGCTTCCATGCATCCTCCTGAAATCTAGCTTCCGCCTCCTCCCACACACACCCATATATATGAGCATATACACACACTTATGTCTGGCATACTTATCTTTTTGCCTTATGCATGTTTTCTTGAGTCTTCAATCGTCTTTCACGCATTAAATTTATTGGTCTGAATATTTTGCAGAAACTATTTTCCATTTTGGATCAGTTAGTCACCTGTGGTTGATCTTCTCATGATAGTTTGTGGTAAACTGATTTAAATTTATTGAGCTAGTGTTGAGAAATTGGCTTCTAGTGGCTAGGATACTTGATGATATTTTTCCTTTTGATTGATGTATGTGAGTAGAGTTGCACTCTTGGCATTTCATCTAGCACTAATAACTAATCCACAAGAGGCATATGTCGTCTTGACCTTTGCTTCTTTGTTGTACCATGGAAATTGGAAGGAAGGTGTTAAATTTGCTAGAAGACACTCTGATGCTGCATCTATTTATGCACCTGAAATTTCAGATTCTCAGGACTCCATATCAGATGATGAGCTTGTCGAAAGAGTTGCAGAGCTGGCAGTGCTAGTGCAAAATTCTCTAGATATTTTGACTGATAAGGACAGCCTCCAGGAAGCAATGTCCAGGTTCCCAGGTTCCCATGCTCTGGTTTGGTAAGTAAACCTTCTTCAGCTTCTAGATCTAGTTTGAGGAAACTTATTAACTCGTTCGGCTGTTTTATTTGAACTTTATTGAATGCCCAATAAATTTGTTCTGTACCCTTGTCATGCTTCGGAGTAATACTGGACAAATGTGAAAAATAGTATGACCATTTGAATGCCAACTTTTTCACCTGTGAATCAAATTCATCATTTTTCATCTGAAAGTGGGCACTGATTTAGTCATTTTGTATGAATAATATTGGAATATTTATTTAGCTAAGGCCTCGTTATATTCATTGCGAAATATCACTTCAGCTTTTACATTTTAGAGATGGTGATTTAGCAGAAACTCCTGCCTCTGCCAACCTATTTTGTCATGATTCTTCTTTGTGTTTCTTCTTTCTGTTCTGAATAAAGTAGAACAACAAGCAGTGTTTAAAAATTGTCAATTTCTTATGGTGTTCATCGTTTTTGTTTGGCCTTTTATCTATCTTCCTTGTGTTTGCTGAAAGAAAAGCATCAAATGTATCTATGAAATATCCTGATATTTAAGTTGGGATCTAAATAGATATGCCATTGGACTTTTCGAACTTATCTTCACCTGATGGGAGTAATGCACAAGCTGTAAGAGGAAAAATTCTTTCAAATTCTTCCGGCCCAATTCATGCTTCGGTTCATTGAAAAGGTACTTTATCTTACAAATTCACAAGAAACTTAACTTGATTGAATGTATTAAAGAAACTTTGGATTCACATACTTCCTCATTCAAGATTGAAAAAATATTTGTATATTTGTTGAGCATAATTTTACTTCTAATTGTTTGTTTCGTTTTGAATGTGTAGGATCAATGTGGGGATCAAATTTGAATGGTGGGAGCCACAACTCAACTGGATCTAGATAGAAGTGAATGATGAAGAATATTTGAAATATTTTAATATACGTTTATGTACATTTGGTTTTGTGTGGAACTTGGTACAAATTTTTATTATGTTGTTTTCTAATTAGTACGTAAAAACCATGTTTTTTTTTAAATCAAATCTATGCACTTCAATTATTTATTAGCTAATTGGTGTGTGAGATTATATATAAATATGTATGTTTATGTAATTTGCTTAGTGATGTATACATTTCGACTAAAATAATTATTTTTCAATTAGAAATTATGTACTAATATTTTATATGCCTAATGCCATTTATGTAAAATGTGGCTTGAACTAATAAATTTTAGGCAATAGTGCTACACTTCAAAAGTGGCTAAAACATGCTTACACTTTACAAGTGTTGTCATAGAGGATGTATAAAAGGCTATGATTTTGAAGTGTGGCTAGTATAAAGAAAAGATCACGTTCTTTAAGTGTTGTAGAGGTGCTATAAAAGGCTACGATTATGAAGCGCACCTAATAGTAAAACAAAGACATTGTTTTTTAAGTGTTATAGAGGTGCTACAAAAGGCTACACTTGTGAAGCGTGCTCAATAGCAAAACAAAGGCAACACTTGTAAGTGTAGCTTTATCAAATAAAAGTGTTGTCAATGACAAGCTCTAAAGCGTGACCGTTATACCTTAATGGTCACGCTTTTTAAATGTAGCTGATATGACAACACTTGAAAAGCGTGACCTTTGATCAAAGGTTACGCCTCTTTAGGCCACCCCCAAAAAGTGTTGTCTAAAGTTCGAAAGTGCTGCCTTTGATCAAAGGTCACACTTTACAAGAGTGGCAATAGGACAACATATCACGGACCGAATGACTAAGTCAGTCCACTTCTTTTCAGTTAACACTTCATATTTAGCCGAATATTATGCTAAACTCTATCTTAGGGAGTTGGTGCAACTGCATGGAGTCCCTTTGACTATTATTTCAGATTGAGGTACTTAACTTACCTCTCAATTTTGGAAGACTTTTCAGAATGGTCTTCGTACCCAAGTTCATCTTAGTACAACTTTTCACCCACAAATAGATGATCAGGCATAGAGGTTCATTCCAACCTTAGAAGATATGTTGAGAGCGTACATAATTCATTTAAAGGGTAGTTGGATAATCATTTGCCTTTGATTGATTTTGCTTATAATAATAGCTATCACTTTAGTAGTAAATGGCCTCACTTGGAAGCACTTTATGGTATGAGGTATAAATATTCTATTAGTTGGTTTGAGGTTGGTGAAGACACTTTGATAGGGCCAGATTTAGTGCATAAGGTAATGGAAAATTTTTAAATAATAAGAGAAAGGTTGAAAACTGAACAGAGTCATCAGAAATCTTATGCAAATATGAGGAGAAGAGAACTTGATTTTGATATTGTGACTTTGTGTACTTGAAGGTTTCATCAATGAAAGGGATGAAGAGATTCGGTTAGAAGGGAAAGCTCAATCCCTGCTATGTTGGTCCTTATAAGATTTTGAGTCATCATGATAGTGTGGCCTATGAGTTGAAGTTGCCGGTAGATTTAGCATCAGTGCATCCACTCTTCCATGTTTCCTTGTTAAAGAAATGCATTGGTGACCCAGTGTCAGTCGTTTCTTTAGAGAGTGTAGGCGTGAAAGATAGTCTCTCTTATGAAGAGATCACAGTTGAGATAGTCTCTCTTATGAAGAGATCACAGTTGAGATCCTTGATCATCATATTCGTAAATTGAGAAACAAAGAGGTCACTTTAGTAGAAGTTTTATGTTTAATTAGTTGGCGAAGCTACTTGGGAAGAAGAGGCGGATATGATGACCAAGTACCCCTACCTTTTCCTTTGAACTCAGTCCCAACTTGAGGTGATTGTTTCCCATAATTAATTAATTTTTCTATTCTATCTCAGACTACCTAGCTATTTTCAGGTCATAACATATATTCATGAGTTTGGTTCAGTCCATGTAACAGTTATAGATTCAGTTATCAACTTATTGTACAACTCATATGAGTTCAATGAAAAATTATAACTTTTCCCTTAATGCTTCAACTTAGTCAGTTTCATTAGGGGACGAATGATCCCAATGGGAGATATTGCAATATCCAAAGTTTTCAAGATCTAGACCCACCAACATATATAAAATTAAATTAGATTTCCAACGCTACCAGTCTTGTCTTAATTCGATATCAAGGTAAAAAGTTATGGTTAATTTACTAAGGCACTATTAATCTACCAGTGACGACGCCTCTGACAATGACTCTTTGTCATACATAATGAGTCGTTAGGTGGAGTTATTGTCACAACAATGGGAAACTAAAGTTCCAATCCCTTGTACTACGACCTTTGGTGACGACTCATTATCAAACTACACGAGTCGTCAAAAGGAGTCATCGCAATGACAGTTAGGAGCCAAGATTTTAGTCCTCTGATCACGACTCCAAGACACGACACGTGGTCAGACCCTACGAGTCATAGCCTGAGCTGTTGTGACTATTTCTAAAAATTTATTGAACGTTTTAAGAAGGGCCTTTTGGTCTTTTCCCATTCTTTTAATATCTAACCCACATCATTTTGGGTATCCCAAGGCAAAATATTAGGATTTAAAATTACCTTAAGCCCTCATTAACTCAAAATTCATCCAAAACTTAGTTTTAAACAAACAAAAAAAGTGACTTTTCTTTCCAAAGTGTAATTAGGGTTATTCAACTTCCAACTCCAATTCTAAAAGATTCTTCAAGGACTTCATCTCCACATATGTGGAATTTCATAATTGGGTTCCTTCCGCCCATTGAGTCCTAAAGATTTCTCAAATACTCAAGTTAAATTCACTCTTCAAGTTTAGGGTTCCATGGAAAGCATGAGTTTCATATTTCTTCAGTTTATTTCTTAAATTAAACCATGAATACGTGTTTTTCATAAGTTTAAACATCTTCCCATACTCAGAAACATGAAATACCATTGTATTGATAAAATTATTAATTTTTGGGTTTGAGTTATGAAATTTCCTATCATATTTATATGTTGATATTGTCATGTTTAGTTGCATTCATAGCTGATGGGTTATGAACACATGATACCTAGAAATTCATGCATATCAGTTTACATATTCTTTTGTACTTTTGATTATGCATATATATTGTTATTTTCAGAATACTATTAGATTGAGCATATCAGTTATCAGTGTCTTTCAGTTGGGAATAATACTTATCACCGAGCGAACGCAGGAATGAAGGATCACCCATTAGTTAGGACTGAGACCTTTAGTAAAGGTCCCTAAGTTCCAGAACTACGATGCCACCGAAGGTTATAAGGGATTACCCTCCAGATTAGTACTGACACCCTAGTCTAGTGTTGTAAAAGGCGAGTGCCTCTAGGTTATAAGATATTTTTTGGGTTTATTTACACATTTTAACATTACCAACTTACTAACCGGTACTTGCGGTTGCTACCCTTCAACTCACAACTTTGATTCCAGCGACCGACGACATACTCTGGCGACCTCCGCTACTCCGGTAAGCATTGATTTCTATTTTTTCTTCTTTCTTCTTCTTCTTCTTCTTCTTCTTAATCGCTGGATTGGACTTGGTATTTTGGTGCTACTTTTTTTTTTGTTCCTCTTTTTGTCTTCTTCTTATTCTATTTACAGCTGGCTGTCATCGTATCAGTGACTGTAACAGTGAACTTACTGTTACAGTAATAACCAGTTAACCAGTGGCCACTGTTTTATGTATTTTTTTTAATAACTTATGTAGAATTAAAATAGCATGATGGTAATATACTAATTAAATTATTTGATCATTAACAACTTTCAATTTCAATGGTGTCTTAGTCTCAATCTACTAGTAGCAAACAAAATGATATAGGATGGAATTATGGTACACAAAGACCAACAAAAGATGCGGTGATTTGTAATTTTTGTCGACGTACCATAAATGGCGGCATTACTCGATACAAACAACACTTGATAGGTGGAAACAAAAATGTGAGGATATGTCAATTTTGCCCGGCAAACATTAGGGTTGAAGTAAAGGGATTTGTTGATAACAAAGCGACAACCAATCCAAAAAATCAACGATATATGCCATCATATAATATTGTTGATGATGATGATGATAATGAATGAACTTGAGGAAATGATGCCTCCCTCCAAATATCAAAAAATATCTTCAAGTGGTGGTAGTGTATCATCCTCGGCACATGTGACGAGGTCCTCTAGATAAGTTTTATCCACAAAAGCCATAACATAACACTGGCTTTGAAAAGGCGGGAGTAGGATGAGGATGAGGAATTAATGACACAAAAAAAATCTTAAGGGAGCGGGCGGTAAATGCTTTCGCGGTATGGATGTATGATGTGTGCCTCCCATTTAATTGTGTTAATTATGATTCATTTACTAACTTCATAGAAGAGGTAGGACAACATGGCCCAGGAATAGAGCCACCTACCTATCATTAAGTTAAAATTTCTCAATTAAAGAAGGAAGTAAAGAAAGTTGATGAACTTGTTTAGAAACACAAGGTGCAATGGCAAAAGTATGGTTGTTCCATCATGATGGATAAATGGACAGCTCGTAATGGAAAAATGATCATTGATATTTTGGTCAATTGTTCGATAGGGAGCATCTTTCTTGGTTCTGTCGATGCTAGCAATGAGTCAACCACTGGCACTAAGATCTACAATTTGTTTGAGAAGACAATTGAGGATATTGGACCAAAAAATGTTGTACAAGTTGTAAGGGATAATGCTAACGAGAATGTAAAAGCGGGGGATCTTATGAGGGCTGTGTACCCACATATATATTGGACTCCATGTGTTGCCCATTGCATCAATTTGATGTTGCAAGATATATTCAAGATTAATCCATATGTCTTAGGTAATAACAACACCTCTTTTTTTACTTATTACTAAAGTTTGAATATTTATTTAGCTAATAGTTGATATAATGTCTTTTACAGTTTTTAAGAAGGCCACAAAGGTGATTTCTTACATAAGTCAAAGGCCATTGTTGTTGAACTTGATGAGAAAATTCACCAATGAGAAAAATTTGTTGAAACCAGCCAAGACAAGATTCGGAACAATCTTTTTGACTTTGGAGACGATGTACAAACAAAGGAAGAATTTGAGAACCTTGATCATCTCCAATGAATAGCGTACTAGTAAGTTTGCAAAGGAAGTTTTGGGAAAAGAACTTTCCGCCATTCTTTATTCTACATATTTTTGGAATGATGTAGTCAAGGCTCTTAAAGTTTGTGGTCTTTTGGACTCATTCCTTCACTTGGTGGATGGGTAAAAAAGACCCCAATGGGCTATATGATTGAAGCAATGGATAAAGCTAAGGAAACTATTCAACGGGGGTTCGATGGAGTTTCGAGGCATTATGTGAAAGTCCTCGAAATAATTGATTTAAGGTGGACTGACCAATTTAAGCGATCATTGCACTCCGTCGGGTATATTTTGAATCTGGAATTGTACTTTAAGTCAACGATGAGTGAGGAGAAAATTGCTAAAGTGTGGGAGAGTTACCACACTTGTGTTGAGACAATGGTCCCCGATTTTTCCACACAAGATTTACTACTTGCTGAGCTTGCTAAGTATAAGAGTGCAGATGGATTGCTTGGTTCTGGTCAAGCTGTTAGAGCCAGAGACACGAGGTCACCGGGGTAGTGAATTGGTTTAGTTATCTTTATTTTAAAGCACCTTAAGTTATTGACTTTTTTTATACTTATTAACCTTCAATTTTTTTCTATAGTTGAGTGGTGGTCCCAATTTGGGAGCAGAACTCTGAATTTGCAAAGATTTGCCATGAGAGTTTTGAGCTTAACTTGTAATGCATTTGGATGCGAACGAAACTGGGGTGTCTTTGAACATGTGAGAATGAGTTATTATATTTAACTTTCTATATTAAAGCAATTATTCTTTGAATCTAATTACTAATTAGTAACTACTTCATTATGTACAAATTCATTCCAAGAAGAGAAATAGGCTTGAGTTATTGCGTCTCAATGATCTAGTGTACGTTAAGTACAATAGAACATTGGCACGTCACTATGATATTCGCGATACTATTAATCCTATTATGTTGTAAAATATTGAAGATGTGAATGAATGGTTACTTGTTGGCCCTGAAGATCAAGAAGATAAACTAGTGTTTGAGAAAGGTGATCTTAATTTGGGTACTGTTACTATGGCAGCTAGGGCTAATGATGATATTGTCTATGTTCTTAGGACAAAGTCAAGGTCAAGGTCACTTGACAAGGGAAGAATGACAAGTTCAAGTCAGAATCGGGCCCTAGTTGATGAAGAATCCAAAGAGGAAGAATGAGGGACAATATAATGAACTGCAAGTCAGAGTTGAAGATTATGCAAACCTTGAAGAAGAATAGACTTGTTTTATGAATATTGAATTGTTAAGTCATTTAAGTTCTAGACTTTTAGTATTTATCTACTATGTATTTTTAATTCTTGACTTGAAATATTTCCTAATATATTAGTGTTATTGAAATTTTGATCATTTATATATTATTTTAATTTTTTATACTAATTGTCACCATACATTCAAAAGGAGCTTGCCTCACCGTGTGGTGAAGCAGGGCCTTGTCGCCTCTTGTCACCTTTCGCCGTCCAAAACACAGCCGTAGTCCTTTTGGACACCAGTTTAGTGGATCCACCTGTAATGCTCTGTAGTTTTGGGCTAGAATTCTAACCATCATTCCTACGTGTATAAGCTCTAATAAAAATAATTCCCACGTGAATATAAGTTTTATGATCATCATCCTAGTGTGTGGAGTACTTTCTAGGTGAAAAATATTCATAAAAATCACTTAGAGCGAAGTGGAGCTAAGAGCCTTTGATTCGTTCAAAGTTTGGTATTCGATTCTACAATGGTCTACTTTGAACATGTATAACTTTGTATATACGTATAATTTTGCAACTCAAGACCCACCAAATTATATATAATTTAGTCAGATTTCCAATGATACCAATTTTGCCTTAATCCGATAACCGAGCGAAATGTTACGACCTTTTTTGTGAGAGTCAGTAAGCTATCACAGTAGCCTTGCATCGCGAGGTATACTCCACCTTTATGGGGGTCGTGTCACAAGGTGTACTCCACCTTTCTGGAGGTCACGCCACGAGGGTCATTTACATGGGAAAAAGAGGCCAAGGGTAGTTGGGTCCTTTTCCCCCAACTCAAGACGTCCAAAACATAAATTGGAACTCCCAAAAGGGCATTATTTGCCCCTTTCACTCCAAATTGCTCTCAAGAAACCCTTCTCCATTCCCAAGAACAAAAATCCAAGTGTCATCTTTCAAGAATCAAGAAGTTAAGTTCCAAATTCAAAGTTCTCTCCAAGGATTATTTTAAGCAAGGTATGTGGGGTTATGAACAAGGATACTCCTTTCATCCTTGTGCCCAGAACTAGTTTTAAAGTTGAATTTACATGAAATTATATGATTTGTAGTCTAGGGTTCATACCTAATGATCATTATTTGAATATTTTGATATTACAAGTGATTAAATATTGAATTGGATCTCTACTTTTGCATGTTTATGCATGTGATGTGATTTTATATACATTGAGAATTGAATTTCACTATCTTGACTAAAATTGTTGAAGAATTTCAAGCTTTTCATTATTGAGCATGACTTTGTGATAATTTGACATGAGTTTGAAGCATTGGTTACTAAGCCCTAGTTTGAATATTGATATTTCAAGAAGATTATGTTTTTAGGCATCCTATGATTAGTTTATATTCTGATTTTGAACAAGACTTGATCTTTTGATCCCCAACTAAGATATGGAATCCAGTTTACAATTTTGATTACAAATTAAAGTAAACAGATGCATAATTGATTTTCATTTAACCCCTATACCAGTTTTAAAGTGGATTTCCTACAGAATAAGCATACAAATTAAATGGAGTAGTATTTAGCACCGAGTTGGGTATAGAGATAGGAAAAACATTTGTTTTAGGTTGCTAAACACATTTCACAAGAAATTTACCCAACCTGGAAAAACTACAGCCAAAACAACTTCCTTTCCTAGTTCACATACCCTAGAACTACGAACTAACATAAGTTCAGATTATCAATTTATTCCTATTTATATGGATGCAGATACAAATTGTGATCACTCAGCTCAGGTTATACTCCTTTGCAAGAGTAGGACACCTCTCTCCAATGAGAGGTTTTCTCCTTAGGTGAACTAGAATTTGGACACCATGATAGCTCACATGGTGTAGGTTAGTTAAAAGATTGTAACACCCTAGATTTTGAACCCTGGATGCTACACGGTGCTTATGATCCCGAAGGACCATAAGCTAACCCTTTTCTGGTACCTATAACTAGCACTGCATAATATTCTATAAAAATATGGAAAAATGGCAGAAACTTTCCATAAGGTTCAAAATAACTAGAATACAACTGAAATAAGTTAAACAATATCAAAAATAAAATATCTATCTGAACAACTAGTCTGAAAGCCTCTAAACTGTTTGAACTGTGCAGTTGATGGGACAAGTCCCCAACTAACTTCATCGATTATAATACTGAATCTAATGCAATAATAAAATACGTATTATCATCGGATGATGAGGAATCATTGCTATCAACTGTTATTGACTGAATCTGGACAACTAAGGGTGCTCTGGCTCTCGCGCTTCTGAACCTATGGTATAAGACACCATAGCGCAAGAGAAAAGTATGCGCTAGTACTTTGAATGTATTGGTATGCTAGATGAGGTAAGACTGAATACAAGGGTTTCTATGCATGGACAATAATGACTAGTTAATCTGAGTATACTGAATGAGGATAAGTGCATGAATGCATAAACCATAACTAAAATCATAGTAACACTGAATACTCAGTTTCGAACGCTGCTTTACTGACATCTGAGCTTACTAATACTGGGATACGAAATAACTGAATCTACTGATATTAATAAATGAATACTGAGGTTGAGATCAGTCCTATATAGCGGGTGATCTCTGAATCTAATGATAATGAGTATGCTTAGCTGAATCTAAGATCAATCCTATCTAGCAGGTGATCTTTGAATCTACTGATAATGAAGTGATTTTACTTAGTCTGAGATCAGTTCTATATAGCGGGTGATATCTGAATCTAATGATAATGATTAAGTGTATTTGAGATCAGTCCTATCTAACAAGTGATCTATGAACATACTGATAATAACATTGATTGAATAACTCTGAGATCATTCCTATCTAGTGGGTGATCTCTGAATCTGCTAATATGCTAAGGGTTGAATGTATCTAACAGTCTTGAATCTGTACTACTGAGCTGAGTTCTTTTACTGAGACTGATTCTGAAATTGAGGCTGTGGGAAGTAGTCATCTAACCGACATGCCCCGAATCTTAACTTGTGGGGTCCAACCTGTAACCCCAGCTGGAAGGGTGTTAGTACCGTGCCATGGATAAAGACAACTTTACTTTTATGTTGTCAGTCCTATCTGATGGGTGACCCCTGAGATCAGTCCTATCTAACGGCTGATCTCTGAGTATGCCAGTCCTATCTAATGGGTGGCATCTCATAGTTTTGGAACTTAGGGATTTCTCCAAGGGATCTCAGTCCTCTCTAATGGGTGAGCCCCCATCCCTAGGTTTGCTTGGTTCTGAATCCTACTCCCAACTGAAAGACACTAAACTGATTTTTTTCTTAAACTGTACTTGACTGAGATGAATCTGTTACTGATCATGTTATTTGACTGATATAGCTGAGTTCACTTAGTTCCAAAGACTGACAGAATGCTACTAAAGTTCATTATCTGACTGAATACTACTAGGTTCAGAATTGATCACTTGAATGCTACTGGGGTCTGAACTGGATAGTCGAATACTACCAAGATCTGAGCTGAGTACTGAACTGAAGCTGGAATACTAATGATACTGAGATTACTGAGTCTTTCTAAGTTCTGTAACTATTTGAGAGTACTGAATTTTGTAACTAACTGAGTTCTAAGAATTGTGGATTGACCAAGATTATCGTGAAAACTGACATGGGCTCTATACTTGCAGCTAAATTGTTGGGTATAACTATGTAATACCCCATACTTTTCCTAGCTTGAAAAGTTTCCCAAGAATGTTAAAAGCTTTCTTTGAAACATGAATCCACTTTTGTACACATTGTATTTTCAAGATTTTCACTTTTTATCATGTGGGGAATGGAATAAGCTTTCCATCGATATCAAATTCGCCCAAATATGATACCTGGGTGAAGAGTTAGAGCCTTTTTAGTGAGATAGTGTATCACCTGAGCCTTCAGTGCATCGCGAAGATAGCTTAAATAGCAATTGTCAATTTTTAGTGTTGCTCCACGATAGTGGCGCATCGCGCCAAACTTTCAGGTCGCAGACAAGGTGGCAACATAATAGCTCTGCATCGCGCCATTGTGCAATTTCCCATTTGTCACTTTCCAGTGACTTGGCGCGATAGTGGTGCATCACGCCAAGGATGAAAATTGGGAAATTTTCTCAGAAATTAAAGATGCATCCAGGGTTAAAAGGGTCAATTTTCCACCCCTATATATACCCAATAACACATTATTTAGTTATTCTTCACCCAAAATATACTTGTTTCTCTTAAGTTTCTCTCAAGAACAAGCTAGGGTTTCTATTGGGGATTCAAATTCAAGACGGTTTCCCCATCAATCCTCAAGAAATCACATCCCAGGTATGCATAGTGTTCATTCATGGACTCCTTTCTTCCATGAAGTCCAAGAATCTCTTTTCAAATTCAAGTGTATGGATTTTTGTATGAATTTCATGTTGGGTTTGTGTTGCTCATATTGATAATGACCAATTGATTTTTAATCCATGTTTGGTGATAAATTTCACGTGGAATTGATTTGTAAAGATGTATATTCATATGAACCTATGATTAAATCTTAGGATGATGAAATTAGATGTTGAATCATGATGTGTAATTGTTGTCTAATGGTGTCTACATATATTATGCCTATCATGTGTTTGATTAAATGTCGATATGAAGGAAAAGTGCCCAACTAGCATGATATTATGAAATCCCCATGTTTGTACAAGTTTATGTATATCACATATTTGATGAAGTGCTTCAATATATGAATTATGAATTGTGTTATTGGTCATGTGTTCACGTAAGTCTTGCTATGTCAGTTTCTTACCATCGAGTCCTCGGGGTACTTGTACCCAATAATTTAGCTGTGTTCCTAGAGCCATGTCATGTTTTCAAGATACTCTCAATCAAGAAATGATCCATAGAACTCAGTTAGTCAGGTGACTTAGGAAAACCCAAAAATCTTAGAAATCTCAGAAATCTCAGTAATCTCAGTAATCCCAGTGATCTTAGTACTCAGTAATCTTAGCAACCTCAGTATTCCCAGTCAATCTCAGTAACTTTATACTCTCAGTCAGTCCTCAGAACTCAGTACATTTCGCCAGTCAACGGATCTCAGTAAATTCAATTTAGCTTTGCTAAACAATACCATTAGAATTAGCTCAGTTCAGTTAATCAGTTCAGTGTCTTTCAGATAGGAGTAGGATTCAGCACCGAGCGAGACAGGGATGGGGACTCACCCGCTAGATAGGACTGAGATATCTAGAAGAAATCCCTAAGTTTCAAAACTATGTAGCCAACGTAGGAATGAGATGTCACCCGTTAGATAGGACTAACATACTCAGGGATCACCCATTAGCATATTTAAATGTATAGGACTGATCCCAGGGGTTACCTTCTAGATTAGGACTGACTCCACAGAAGTTATCTTTACCAGTAGCACGGTACTAACACCCTTCCATTTAGGGTTACAGGTTGGACTCCAGTTAGCTTAGCATGGGGTATGTCGGTTAGATGAATACATCCCACAATTTCAGTTACAAAATCAGGACTGTCAGATACAGTCAATTCAGTTCAGTAGTATAGATTTAGGACTGCCAGATATAGTCAATCCTTATCATTATAAATAGAACTCGAGATCATCCACCAGGTAGGACTGATCTCAACTATGGTCAATCAGTATCAGTATCATCAGATATAGAGATCACCCACTAGATAGGACTGATCTCAGATTCAGGTACTTAGATACAGTACGAAACTCAGCTAGTTCCATCAGGTTCAGGACTGTCAGATCTAGTTACTCATGTTATCAGTTATATCAGTTATCAGAAATTACATTAGCATTCAGCTTTAGGACTGTCATATACAGTCACCCAGACCAGTTCTTCATAATCAGAACTGTCAGACATAATTATCCATGTATCAGTAACATAGTATCAGTTCCTCAGTATTCAGTAATAGAGTATCAATTTCTCACTCATCAGTGACTCAAATGTCAATATCAGTAGACTTAGTATTCAAAACTCAGTATTCAGTCCTGTCATGATCTTAGTTACAATTACGTATGCATGCATCTATTCTCACGTTCATGTTAGTCAGTCAGTTAGTATTGTTCATGTATATGAACCTATTACATTCATCCTACCTCACTTGCATACCAGTATATTCAAAGTTCTGATGCATTTGTACTATAGTGTCTTATACCATAGGTTTAGAAACATGAGCTCTAGAGAACCAGTAGCATCCCAGTTTAACGATCAGAGTTAGCAGTGAGTTCTCATCCTTCGAGGACATGATGATCATATTACTATTTTAGTTTTTAATTTGTTTCAATTGTTGGATTTAGTTGGGGACATATCCCATCAACTCCTTATTCAGACAGTTTAGAGGCTTTCAGACTACAGTATGTTCAGACTATTATCTCAGTTATTTTTGTAATGTTATACCATTTTTTTTAGTTATGTACTAGTATTGAACCTTATGGACTTTCAGTTCATGTTTCTACATTTACGATATTATTACTATTATATTATTACTATTATGCAATGCTCAGTTTATAGATATCAATCATGGGTTAGCTTGTGGTCCTTCGGGGTCATGGGCACCGTGTAGCATTTTGGGTACCATAGTTGGGGCATTAAAAACTTAGTATCAGAGCCTAAGGTTCAACAGTGTCATAGGAAATCTAAAAAGCCGCATCTCATAGAGTCTTGTACATGCGTGTGTTGTGCACCATACTTATGTGCAGGAGGGTATGAGGAGTTTTAGGAATAGTTTCCCTTCTTTCAGTATTCATGTCGTGCCAGTGAGCATAGGCTCAAATTTAAATGCTCATCCTAATCTATTTCTCCCTTTCTTCTATATAACATGCCTCCTAAAAGAAGAAATGGGAATTAGTTAGCCCCTCAGCCCAAAAAATCTTTGGGCGAACATGCTTCTCATGCTGAGTTTAGGGATGCATTCACTACTCTTGCTCAGTCAGTTGCTACTCATAATGAATTCCTAACTATCATGTTGGCCAGCCCAGTGTCCAATTCAGCTGTAGCCAGGATTCGGGACTTCACCCGAATGAACCCTCCATTCTTTCTTGGGTCTAAGTTAGATGAGGACCCTCTGGAATTCCTAGATCAGGTTCAGAAGGTGACTGACATAATGGAGGTGACTAATATTAAGAGTTCTGAGCTAGCTGTATATCAGTTGCAGGATGTTGCTCACACTTGGTTCAAGCAGTGGAAGTCAGAGAGGGCAGACGATGCAGGGTAAGTTGAGTGGGAAGAGTTTTCTTCCATGTTCCTTGATAGATTCTTTCCCCTAGAGCTTAGAGAAGCCAAGGTGCTAGAGTTCATCAACCTCAGGTAGGGAAATATAATAGTATAAGAGTATTCTCTTAAGTTTACTGAATAGCCAGATATGCCTCTCATGTGGTTATAGACAATCGGGCCAAGATGAGTAAGTTTGTGTCAGGGGTGAATGATAGCGTGGTTAATGAGTGCAAGTATGCCATTCTTAATAGTGACATGACTTTTTCCAGACTTATGACCCATGCTTAGAATATAGAAGAGCAAAAGATTAAGATGAAGAAAAAGCAGAATAAGAGGGCAAGGACAAGTAGTTTCAGTTCTGCTCAGCCTAAGTCAAGTAGTGGTAGCCGTTCTCAGTATAGTCATAAATTTTTAGTCTCAGCTCCATCTTCAGCTAGTGCACCAGTACCCAAGCTCAAGAATGACAATCGTGATGGATCGCCAGGATCCAACACCCAGGATAGTGAGAATAGGAGTCTTACCTTTACGCTTTGCAAAAAGTATGGTAAGAATCACCTAGGTGTATGTAGAGCAGGCAGTGAGGTATGTTATAGATGTGGTAAGCTAGGATACAAGCTACGAGAATGAAGAGTAAGGGCTCAGAAGGGAAAAGATTTACATCAGCAGGGCGTCACTTCCAGTACCACTAGTGGTCAGTGTCAGAACAGGTTTTATGCTCTTCAGACTTGCCATGATCAAGAAAATTCCCCCGGCATAGATTCGGGTACGTTATAGGTCCTTCATACTCATGATATGCTACTCTCATTTTAGATTAATATTTTCAGCACGAGTTATTCAGCCATGAATTAGTCCATGGATGCCCTGTACATCACCCCAGTATCTTAGTAAGGTGCACATTCTTAGAGGGACATAGTGTCCCAAGGGGGAGATACCCCATTATTCCCCAACATTCTCATGCCTTAAATAAAGTTTCTCTTTGAATAAAGAATCCAATTTAGAGTAGAGGGTATTCATAAGTTGACCCTCAAAGTCCCAACCTCAACTTTGGGCCAAGTATTCAGAGGCTCAGTTCCATTCATGATGTTCAGTTCGTATGTCACGTATCAGACCAGACTCAGTTAGGTTCTCATATTTCCACTCATATATATTTAGTAAGTCGATCTTGGATTCATTAGCATTTCCGATTAAGATAAAAGTTCTCCTTAGTCTTACTCAGTTTCATGTTCAGTGTTCATCACAAACTTGGTACTAAGTACCCTTGCATATTCAGCCATGCATTCATATATCAGTTCAGGCATGTAATTATGCATTAGAAATGTATTCTCACTGCAAAAAATTTAGTTCTTCAGAATATTCAGTCATGTACTCATAATTCAATTATCAGTCATGCATCATATATGCATGAATTCAGCTAATTAGTCGTGCATCAGATATACATATTCAATATGTTATATTCAGCCATCAGTCATGTCAGTCATGAAATCATGTTCCAGCAAGTCATGTTCAGTAAGTATGTTAGTTTGTATTTTTTTTCCTCTCACTCGATCTCATTTGAGGATGAATGTTCTCAAGGGGGAGATATTGTAATACCCCGTACTTTTCCTAGCTTAAAAAGTTTCCCAAGAATGTTAGAAGATTTCTTTGAAAGATGAATCCACTTTTATACACATGGTATTTTCAATATTTTCACTTTTTATCATGTGGGTAATCGAATAAGCTTTCCATCAATATCAAATTCACCCAAATCCGACACTCGGGTGAAGAGTTAGAGCCCTTTTAGTGAGACAATGTATCACCTAAGCCTTCAGCACGTCGCGGAGATGGCTCAAATAGAAATTGTCAATTTCCAGTATTACTCCGCGATAGTGGAGCATCGCACCAAACTTCTAGGTCGTAGAAAAGGTTGAAACACGATAGCTCTTCCTCGCGCCATCGTGCAATTTCCCATTTGTCACTTTCCAGTGACTTGGCGTGATAGTGGCGCGTCGCGCCAAGGATGAAAATCGGGAAATTTTCTCAGAAATTAAATACGCATCCAAGGTTAAAAGGGTTAAATTTACACCCCTATATATACCCAATAACATATTCTTTAGTCATTCTTCACCCAAAATATACTTGTTTCTCTCAAGTTTCTCTCAAGAACAAGATAGGGTTTCTATTAGGGATTCAAATTCAAGATGGTTTCACCGTCAATTCTCAAGAAATCACATCCCAGGTATGCACAGTGTTTATTCATGGACTCCTTTCTTCCATGAAGTCCAAGAATCTCTTTTCAAATTCAAGTGTATGGATTTTTGTATGAATTTCATGTGGAATTGATTTGTATAGATGTATATTCATGTGAACCTATGATTAAACCCTAGGATGATGAAATTAGATGTTGAATCATAATGTGTAATTATTGTATAATTGTGTCTATATATATTATGCATATCATGCCTTTGATTAATGCTGATATGAAGGAAAAGTGCCCAACTAGCAGGATATTTTGAAATCCCCATGTTTGTAAAAGTTTATGTATATCACATGTTTGATGAAGTGCTTTAATATATGAATTATGAATTGTGTTGTTGTTCATGTGTTCAGTAAGTCATGCTATGTTAGTTTCTTTCCATCGAGTCTTGGGGGTACTTGTACCCGACAATTTAGCTGTGTTCCTAGAGCCATGTCATGTTTTCAAGATACTCTCAGTCAAGCTATGATCCATAGAACTCAGTCAGTCATGTGACTCAGAAAAACCCAGAAATATCAGAAATCTTAGTAATTTTAGTAGTTCAGTAATCTCAGTGATCTCAGTACTCAGTAATCTCAGCAACCTCACTATTCCAGTCAATCTCAGTAACTTCAGTACTCTCAGTCAGTCTTCAGAACTTAGTACATTCCGTCAGTCAATGGATCTTAGTAAATTCATTTTAGCTCTGCTAAACAATACCATTAGAATCAACTTAGTTTAGTTAATCAGATGGGAGTAGGATTCAGCACCGAGCGAGCCTAGGGATGGGGACTCACTCACTAGATAGGACTGAGATCTCTAGAAGAAAACCCTAAGTTCCAGAACTACATAGCTAGCGTAGGAACGATATTTCACCCATTAGATAGGCTGACATACTTAGGGATCATCCGTTAGTTTATTTAAATGTATAGGACTGATTCCAGGGGTTACCCGCTAGATTAGGACTGACTCCATAATAGTTTTCTTTACCAGTGGCGTGGTACTGACATCCTTCTAACTGGGTTCATAGGTTGGACCTCAGTTAGCTTAGTATGGGGTATGTCAGTTAGATAAGTACATCCCACAGGTTTAGTTACAGAATCAGGATTGTCAGATACAATCAATTCAGCTCAGTAATATAGATTTAGGACTGTCAGATACAGTCAATCCTTATCATTATAAATAGACCCCAAAATCACCCACCAGACAAGAATTATCTCAACTACTTTCAATCAGTATCAGTATCATCTGATGTAGAGATCACCCGCTAGATAGGACTGATCTCAGATTCAGTTACTTAGATACAATACAGAACTTAGCTAGTTCCATCAGGTTCAGGACTGTCAGATACAATCACTCATGTTATCAGTTATATTAGTTATCAGAACTTATATTATTAGTATTTAGCTTCAGGACTATCAGAAACAGTCAACCAAACCAGTTCTTCATAATCAAAATTGTCAGATACAGTTATCCATGTATCAGTAACATAGTATCAGTCCCTCATAATTTAGTAATACAGTATCACTCTCTCACTCATTAGTGACTCAGATGTCAATGTTAGTAGACTCAGTAGTTAGAACTTAGTATTCAGTCCTATCATGATCTCAGTTACAGTTATGTATGCATGCATGTATTCTCACGTTCATGTTAGTCAGTCAGTTAGTATTGTTCATGCATATGAACCTATTGCATTCAGCCTACCTCATTTGCATGCTAGTATATTCAAAGTACTGATGCATTTGTGCTATGGTGTCTTATACTATAGGTTTAAAAGCATGAGCTCTAGAGAACCAGTAGCATCCCAGTTCTGCGATCAGAGTTAGCAGTGAGTCCTCATCCTTCGAGAGCATAATGATCACATTACTATTTCAGTTTTTAGTTTATTTTAGTTGTTGGAGTTAGATAGGGACATATCCTATCAACTCCTTATTCAGACAGTTTAGAGGCTTTCAGACTACAGTATGTTCAGATAATTATCTCAGTTGTTTTGGTATTGTTATACCATATTTTTCAGTTATGTACTATTATTGAACTTTATGTCCTTTCAATTCATGTTTCCGCATTTACGATATTATTACTATTATTCAGTGCTCAATTTACAGATATCAATCATGGGTTAGCTTGTGGTCCTTCGGGGTCATGGGCACCGTGTAGCATTCCGGGTACCAGATTCGGGGTGTTACAAAATACCCCCAGGACTCGATAACATAAAAGTAAAACATAACCATTCTTGAATAATTATGACCTTGAACTTTCATTCACCATTACAATCATTAAAGCATATCTTCAAGCACTGGGAAATCATAAACATCTGATAGTATAGGGAGATATGCTAGTGGCTCATACTCAATTCAACAAGGTTTTGCATCAAACACTTAACATGCATTTAAGAACACATAATTGGGGGATTTCATGCTAATATGTCACAATTCATCCACTAAGGCTTTTCAACAAAACACTTGGCATTCATGGGCCTATACATAATTGGGGATTTCTTGTCAACATGCTATAATAGCCCTATTTCCTTTAACAAGCATTTTATTAAAAATATGGGGAGCATGCTTTGGTTATTCATCAATTTCTACACCTAATTATCATGAACAATCAACCAAAATGTAACTTGAAGAGGGTTTATCATGAACATCACACAATTCATCACATGCTAGAATAAATTTTTAAAACCTATTTTCTAAATCATTAATTAAACTCAACAATACAAAATTATGAACTATAATACACATAAATCATAAAATCTCATAAATACATAAACCTTAAAATTTTGAAAAGGATTCTTGAACTTCTTGGGTGGAAGGAACCCAAGAATCAACATCTAACATACCTCAAAAGCTTGAATCTTGAAAGATAATTAACATTTTTTAAACATTCTTGGATTGAGAAACACAGATCTTGATGTTTTCTTGATGATTGTTGAACTTGAAGAACTTGAATTTCTTAGTTTCTTTAAGAAGGGTTTGAATCTTGTTCTTGGATTTTTGATCTTGAAAGAAACTCTATCTTTTGATGTTATAGATGAATATGAAGTTATGAGCCTTGATCTTATATACATAGTTGTTAAAAAGGGTGGAAAAAGACCCAAATACCCTTTTAAAACTGACTTTAATTCATAGAATGGAAGTGTGCAACGGGTTGAGCGATGGTCCATCGCAGGCTTGACGGTCTATCAGCCTACCCATCACATGTCGCCCAGAAAGTAGGGTTACTATCTCAGTTGTGATGGCTTGGACGACGGTCCATTGCTAGCTCGATGATCCATCGTCCTGACCGTCGTACTTGGCCAGTGAATGGGTTTTCTACTCGGTCCGTCGAAAGTGCGACTGTC
The DNA here is from genome assembly GCF_002878395.1 of Capsicum annuum. Lineage (NCBI taxonomy): Eukaryota > Viridiplantae > Streptophyta > Magnoliopsida > Solanales > Solanaceae > Capsicum > Capsicum annuum. The sequence continues at coordinate 111,214,903 of NC_061112.1, read as the reverse complement.
CGTCGGCCTTCCCAGCACTCCTGGGAAGTTCGGACAATTCTCTGTAAAACGTCCATAACTCTTTACCTCGATATCGAATTTTTGTGAAATTGGTATCATTGGAAAGATAATTAAATTTTACATATGATAAAAGTTTAAAATTGGGGAAATTCTATCCGGTTTAAATATTATTCACTTAGGAAGTCATCCCTTAATCTTCTGAAGGCTAAATCAGGCTTAAGGAAAGTTCGGGGTATTACAAAGATCCTCCCTAAGTCCTAAGAAAGTATAACATAACAACTTTAGAAACTAAGTGTAAAGGCTCACAATTTTATTCAGATATTATTTTATATAAGACGTTAGCTATAAGATTTCAGCTTTCAGTTTACAAATGATAAAGGTGAGACCTTTTTACACTTAGCCTATATGATTTTAAAATAGACCAAACTTCTGTCCTACTTATTCTATCAATATAAAGAGTAAAAGTACAACTTTTAGAACTAAGTGTTATGGCTCATAAGATTTACATAGTATGCTTTTTTATTCATGATTTCTGATTTTTAGCTTTCAGTTATTCAAGCATAAGGTGAGTCATGTCCACTTATCATGCACTATTTGAAAGTTTATGTGAATATTCAGTTATTATTTTACTTATGCATTCACCCCCACATACTCTGTACATTCCAAAAGTATTGATCCACATATTCTTCTCTGTGCTACATTGTCTCATAATGTGGGTACCAGTTGTAGCACATATATCATAATACATATCCATCTATGTGCTACATTATCTCATAATGTAGGTACTAGTTATAGCACACATATCATAATCTGACAGCTTGTAGCTTCTATTTAGTAGGTAATGGGTTCTTTTCATTCAAGGATCGAGTCAACTCTAGTTTAAGTAGCATCTTATTTTCTTTATTTAGTCCTATTGATTCGAGATAGATGAAGGTCATGTCCCGGCTACCTATAGTAAATACTAGTAGAGGCTTCATAGATAGTCAGTAGAGTGATGTATTTTATTTTAGTTTTGTTTTGTATAACCAGTGTTGTAATCGTTTTAATAGTTTTCTTTTGAAGATATTCAGCTAAATATTTTTTTCTACTTATTACTTTAAGTTTTATGCATTTTATTAAGTTGCTCATGAGTTATTCCAGTGGAAGAATTAGATTAGGATCACTTGTGGTCCTAAGCACTGTATGACATCCAGGGAATGGTATCAGGGTGTTACAAACTTAGTATTAGACTATAGAGTTCAAGTTTCTTAGGGTGTTTGTGAAATCGTATCTAGTAGAGTCCTGTGGAATGGTATGAAGACGTCTGTACTTTTCTTCGAGAGGCTACAAGGCATTTAAGAAATGTTTCCCTCATTCATGCTCTAGGTCGTGTTGTAAATTTATTATCTTAGAATCTTCAATAGATTTGTGTGTAACTCCATAATTCTCCATCTATGACTTATTCTTGATATAACATAATTCGCAAGTCCCAATTCCTCCCAAGATGATGCTCTCAAATTTCCAATCAGTAACTTCAGAAGTTACACAAGGGACTTGAGATGTGCTCGCTAGTGTGTTATAAGTTCCTCAAGTTGAAAGTTATATTCTCATCCTTATTATTTGTTTAGTTAAGACAAAGTAATTCCTCATTAACCCTTATATACTGATAGTGCTCATGAGAAGAGAGAGTATGAACCTAGATTGTTAAATAAAGTTTGCATTCGAGGGATATTAAAACCTAGATTGTTATGATTTATAAGTAGTAGAACATTATTATAGTTGGAAGTGTGATTTTAGATGTGTAGTGACAAGAAAGGTTGGAATGAAGATTGATTTAAAGTATATAGATGAATTTATGCATGTTATCGAGTTTGTGTTAAGGTGATATGTCCTTATATGGTAGTTTAGAGGTAATGAATATGGTACAAGTTCCTTTGTAGAAGGTAGAGAAGGAGCTATTAATTAAGGTGAATTTTTGTTGGTTTAAAGTATGAAAAGAGTTATTGATGGTGTTTATTGTGTTAGAAAAGTATAGGTTATTAATGAAAGTATTTGGTGGTTGAGTATAGCTAATTTAGGCTTTCCTTGAGGTTGAAAAAAATGAGTTTAGTTGAAACTTATAGAGCTATGAAAGTAATTTAGGTGTATGGATAGGTAAATAGTCATAATGTGTAGAAGGAGGATGTGCTAACGAATTTTAATATGGTATAGATCAAATATTGTTATTCTGAGGCTTTAGTAGAATAGTGTTTCTTGATGTCTTATTTTATAGCTTCAAAGTAAGAATAGTATGTGAGCTTGGGTTGTGAATCATGCCTAGAACTAGACACTAAGTTTGAATAGTAGATGATCAAGTTGGAAATATTGATTGCTTAGTTAATGATGCCAGTTATATGGAAGTGATCGAGTAGGCTTGAGATAATGTATGCAAGACTATAAGTTACTTATTCATAATTAAGTATGATATTATAGCTATGATTTAGAGGTGTATCCAAGGTGATATGGGGATTGAATTATTTTTTAAGATTAATAAGTGTCATTCGTGCTTAAATAGTGCTCATGAGTTTCTAAGTGTGAATAAGGCTAGTCATATAGTATATGATATTCTTGATGGCTATATTAAGGAGCTATGGGTAGATAATATTGAGACTTTTGGTATAATTTGAGTTAGTGAGGCAGATTATATGTTTAGTGAGGTAGGTATATTTGTCGATTTAATAGAGTGTAAGTCAGTGATGATGATGATTTAAGATAAAGAAAGTTAAGGGTGGTATTTATTAAGAGAGGGTCCAAGAATAAGGTTAGTATTGTCTAGATATAGCTTATTCAGGTGAGTAAGTATTCATGTGTAGAATGTTAGAGCAAAGAAATTATAGCTCAGTCTCGAGGATATGGAGTAGACCCATTAGCTTAGAATGTCAGCTTTGATCTAAGGGGGAGATGTAGAGTGAGTAACCAAATCAAGTTTTGAGATTTAAATTGTGATGCATGTCAATAAGAGTTGTGATGAGATAGTGATACCTTCTTACTCTATAGTATTCCTTGTATTTTAGTTATTATCACACCATATTCATGTATTGCATGATAGTTCCATGCCAAAGGCCAATGCTTATACACTTCATGCGTATTTAAGTTCATTCTCAGCTTCTAGTAAGTAAGTAACAACTTCACTTTGTGATTTGAGTCATCCCTTATAAATCTATGCACTCCAGTCTTATGTTGAATAGCTTATGATATGTATGAATTTATGTTTCAGAATATGATTAGTTCTCAAAACTCATGATACTAGTGAAATTCACATTATATCATGTATTTCCTCAATTTAAATCTCTTTAATTAATCCATACCTTTGACATTCTATTCCTCAGGCCTTAGTTAAGTGCCAAAGTTTTGTACAATATTAGTTTGTTCTTCAGGTCCTTATGCGTTAGCCCTTCAGAGGCCTCTTCTTATGTTAAGATAGTGTCATGGTAATCGATAAGCAATGTTTTAGATGAGAGTGAGTTGATGACCCTCACTAAGAAAGATTATTTATGCCTTTTCTACCTAAGTCTAAAGAATGAAGGAATATTAAGGTAAATCTTTAGTATATGTCATAGTTAGCTGAAAATTCTGGGTATGTCTTCTTAATAATAGTGCAAGAAAGTTATTATTTATTGAGGTTTAGAGAATATGAGAAGTATGCCTTTATAGGTATTTTCCTTAAAGTTCATATGTTGTTATAAGGATAGGCTTGAATGTCATGATTGGATGTAAGTGGATGAATGCAATATGCGCTAGTGAATCTATGGTGAGAGTTCTGAGTTAGTCATTTTAATACCCTGTACTTTTCCTAGCCTAATATTATTCCTAGAATGTTAAGGGATAGCTTCTAAAATGAATAGTATTTAGTTCGTGCATAGGAAATTGAATTATCTTTCCAACGATATAAGATTCATCTAAATTCGATAATCGAGTAAGAAGTTATGGCGGTTTTAAATTTCAGTCGTAAAACACCATGATTTGGGCCCGTAATGCATCGCGGAGAAGTGTAAAATCACAATTGTCAAATTCCAGTGAGACTGCGATTTCACCGCATCACGGTGATGTCCCATCTCACAATTGTCACTTTCCATTGAATCTCCTCGATCATGGAGCGTCGCGGAGGAGTCCCATTTCACATTTGGCAACTTCCAGTGAGCCTCCATAATAATGGCGCATCGCGGAGGTGGGTAAAATGCCATTCCAAAGGGGCATCACGATGGTGGTGCATCTTAGAGTCTGCCCAGTTCCTAATTGTCCAAATCCTAGTAAGCCACCGCAATAGTGGCGTGTCACGGTGGCCACCCAAATCGGAAAAATGTTACATTTTCAGTTCCGTCCAGAAGTTTTAAGAGGGCATTTTGGTCAATTCCAAAGGCCCTAAATCATCCAAAACAAGGAATTAAACCCATTTTAAGAACTTTATGCCCAATTTTATCCATTTTCTCCCAAAGAAAAAACCTAAAACTCTAAAGTTTCTTCTCTAAGAAATAAAAAATTCTCTATATATTCTCTAAGAAAGCTCTAAATTGAGGATTTTCAAGGCAAGGTAATCAAGAACCGATCCCCAAAAACTCAACTAGGAATCCATAATTCAAGAATCTCCATTTAATCATCAATCAAGGTATGTGGGGTTTATGAACAAAGATATTCTTCCATCCTTAAGCCCAAAACCAAGCTTTTTCATTAAATTCATATGATTTTGAATGATATACATGAGTTTTGAATTAGGGTTCATACCCATTATTGCTATTTCCAAATTTATGAGTTTTTGAGATGTTTTGAAGATGAATTGCATGTCTATTTTCATATTTTCATGACTATTGCAAAAAATTACAGATTTTGAGACGAATTATCATTATTTTCATTATTAAGCATGATTATTATAATGTTTTGACATGAGTTTGATACATGGGTTATCAAGCCCCAGTTTATATATCGATATTTCAAGAAAAATGATGCTTTAAGTATCTTATTAGCTGATTATATCAGATTTACTTTAAAGTTTTGATCTTTTGATCCTCGGATAAGTTTTGAAATCCACTTTATAGATTTATTAAAGATTATAGAAAGCAAAATTGCATTATTTACAGATTGATTCAGATAAATGCATAACTGGTTTCATAATAAATCCTTATGCTAGTTTTAAAGTGGATTTCCAACAAGATGAGCATTGAAAATAAAAAGGGAGTAGTATTTAGCACCGAGTTGGGTATGATTCCAAGGTCTCATACCCTAGAACTACGTGCTATCATAGGATTGAGATTAAAGTGCCCATAGTGGGCTGAGATAGTGATCACTTAAGCTTAGGTTATACTCTCTGGCAAGAGTATGAAACTGTAAGGCCCCAAATCTGATACTCGGAACGCTACATGGTGCTCATGACCCCGAAGGATCATAAGCTAACCTATGACTGATATCTGTACCTGTATACTGCATAAAATACTAAATAACGCGGAAATATGAAATGAAAGGACATAAGGTTCAAAACTGAACATAATATGAATAATATAATATCTGTGTGGGGTAATAGGATACCCAAAACAAAAATTGAAAATACTGAAGTCTGAAACATGATAGTCTAGAAAGCCTCTAACTGACTGAACTATCTGAGTAAGGAGCTGATGGGACATATCCACGACTAACTCCAACTAATGAACTAATTAATGAGATAATGGGAAATAATTATGTCCTCAAAAGATAAGGACTCACTTCTAACTCTATTTGCGGATATCTGGAATCTACTATTGCTTTGGGGCTCATGTCTCTAAACCAATGGTATAAGACACCATAGCGCAAATGCATCAGTACTTTGAATTTACTAGTATGCATGTGAGGTAGGCTGAATGCATGGGTTTAAATACATGAACACTAATAACAACTGACTAACTATCATGAGCATGAGAATACATGCATAAGACATAACAACTGATAATAATACTGTGATAACATGATTACTGAATCTGAATATAACTAATAACATGAGTGACTATATCTGACAGTGCTGAATCTGATAGAATTACCTGAGTTCTGCGCTATATCTGAGTTGACTGTATTTGACAATCCTAAATTTTGAAGAACTATCTGAGTTCTTTTACTGAGACTGATACTGAGATGGTGGGAGGTAGTCATCTAACCGACATTCCCCAAATGATGCATTATAGCTGAATTGGGGTCCAATCTATGCCCTGATTGGAAGGGTGTCAATAACGTGCCACTGGTAAAGACAACATATGAGTGACCCTAATATAACAGTTAACTCTAATGAGAATGGTGGGAACCCTCATATAGCAGGTTAAGACACCTCATCTACTCTTATATAGTAGTCTATGATGTTTCAACATATGCTGGCTACTAGAACACAAGGATTGCTTCTAAGAATCACACCCTTATATAGTAGGTGAGTTCCCATCCTTGTGTTCACTCGGTACTAATGTCTACTCCCATCTGAATATACACTGAACATGATTTACTGAACTGAACATGAACTTAGTTACTGAATTCTGTTGAATGATGGAATATTAACTTATATCTATCAACTGACTGAGTTCATGAGATCATGAAGATTTCCTGAGTCATAAGACTGTCTGAAGTCTAAGGATTCATAGCTTTACTGAGAGTATCGTGAAAACATGACATGGCTCTAGGTACACATCTAACATTTCGGGTAAAAGTACCCCAGGACTTGATGGAAGGAAAAATGACCAAGCATAACTTACTTGAACATATAACTAACATCATAATCCATAATATATTTATAAAAGCATTTCATCAAAACAAGTGATAGGCATAACTTGTACATACATGGGGATTTCATGATATCATACTAGTTGGGAATTGTTCTTTCATCTAGGCATTTAATCAAACACATGGTAGGCATAGCATATGTAGACAATATTATACAACAATTAATCATCATGATTCATCTCTAATTTCATAATCCAAGGGTTTATTCATAGGTTCACATGAATAAACATCTATACAAATCAATTTCACATAAAATTGATCAACCAACATGGATTTGAATTCAATTGATCATTCTCAACATACAAAAAACAAACCGAACATGAAATTCATAAAGAAATCCATAAACTTAAACTTAGAAAAGAGATTCTTGGGCTTCATAGAAGAAAGGAGTCCATGAATAGACACTATGCATACCTTAGTTCATGATCTTGTGAAGATTGATGGAGAAAATTTCTTGGAATTGGATCTTCTATGAAAACCCTAGCTTATTCTTGAGAGGTTTTTGAGAGAAGAGAGTGTATTTTGGGTGATAAGTGGCTGAATCATATGTTAAAGGGCTTAAATAGGGGTGGAAAGTTGACCCTTTTAACTCTGGATTCGTCATTTAATTTCAATCAAATTTCCTGAATTGGACCCTTGGTGTGACGCGGTGCTATCTCCCCATGTCACTGGATTTTGACAATTGGGAAATTGAGGGATGGCGCGACATGGAGCCATCACGTTACCCTTTTATTTGCAACCTGGAACTTTGGTGCGACGCAGAGGAAATTGCTCTAAGACACTAGAAAAGGACAATTCTGAATTCGGGCCCTAGAGCGATGCGCCATAATCGCGGACCCCTACTGGAATTGTCCAAATGCCATTTCCTCTTGTGGCGCGGTGCGCAACTGAATAATATGGCGCTGTTTTATGATGGAAACTTGAAATAGTCATAACTTCTGATCCGATTATCGGATTTGGGCAAATTTTATATCGATGGAAAGCTTATTGAATTTCCCACATGACGAAAAGTAAAAATATTGAAAATTCCTCATGGAATAGTCATCATTAAATTTAGAAGCTAATAGTAGGCATTTTTAGGACAAAATTAGATAGGAATAAGTATGAGGTATTACAATATCTCCCCTTTGAGAACATTCATCCTCAAATAAGACTGACTGAAAGGGGAGAAAAGACAACTGACATATATGCTAAACATGAATAACTAGAACATGATCGCATGACTGACATGACTAACAAGACGGACATATAATACTGAACATACATATCTGATGCATGTGTAACTGATTCATGAATGCGTGATTGAGTGTTCTGAAGAACTAAGTTTCTCACAATAAGAAGGCATGTCTGATGCATAATTTCATAACTGAACTGATACATGAGTGCATGACTTAATATGCAATAGTACTTGATACCAATTTTCTAATGGGCCTTGAGCATGAAGCTGCATACCAAGTTTGTGATGAACACTGAATATGAAACTGAGTAAGCTTATAGAGAACTGTTACCTTAAGCTTGATCTGAGTTGGCGAAGAAAAGGTGAGTATACTCGGTACACATGTCTGCCTCTACTTCCTAAGTACCTATCTCGACGAATTGATTTCGCCAAAGAACTTCAACTAGGGGAACTTCTTTGTTCCTCAATCTATGAGTCTGATATTCTAAGATTTTGACTGGAATCTCTTCATAAGAGAGTGTTCTGAACCTCAATGTTCTAAATAGGGACTACAATTGATGGGTCACCTATGCACTTCTTGAGCAAAGAGACATGAAAGACTAGATGAACTGAGGCTAGATCTAAAGGCCATTCAAGCTCATAGGCTACCTTGCCAAAGTGACTGAGAATCTTGAAGGGACCAACATTTTGGGGACTGAGCTTTCCCTTCTTGCCCAATCTCTTTACTCCCTTCATGGGAGAGATCTTTAGATAGACATGATCACCAATCTCAAACTCGAGATCTTTTCTACGAATATCTGCATAAGACTTCTATTGGCTCTGAGCAGCCCAGAGTTTTTCTCTAATCAACTAGACTTTTTCTAAGGCATCGAATACTAAGTCAGGCCCTATAATTGAGGCCTCACTAACTTTGAACCAACCAATTAGAGATCTACATCTCCTACCATAGAGAGCTTCGAATGAAGCTATCTGAATACTAGAATGATAGCTGTTTTAGTACGCAAACTCAATCAAAGATAAGTGGTCATCCCAACTTTCCTTGAAATCGATTGCACACGCCCTTAGCATATCTTCTAATGTCTGAATGGTTCTTTCTACTTGACCATCTCTTTGAGGATGAAAGGCTGTACTAAGATAAACTTGGGTACCAAAACCCTTTTGGAATGATTTCTAGAAATGAGAGGTGAACTGGGTACCTCTTTCTGAGATAATGGACAATAGAACACCGTGCAATCTGACCAACTCCTTGATGTAGAGTTTGGCATGAGATAATGGACAATAAAATACCATGCAATCTGACCAACTTCTTGATGTAGAGTTTGGCATAATCCTCAGCTGAATAAGAGGTATAAACTGAAGGAAATAAGCAGATTTGATCATTCTATCTACAATGACCCAGACTGAATCATGCTGATGATGAGTTAGACGCAAACCCATCATGAAGTCCATGTTCACAATTTCCTACTTCCAAGTAGAAATACTGAAATCCTGCATGGACCCACTAGGCTTCTGATGCTCTATCTTAACTTGCTGACATGTAGAGCACTTAGCCACAAACTCTGTAATGTCTATCTTTATCCCACTCCACCAATAGATTTACTGCAAGTCGCGGTACATCTTTGTGTCCCTTGGATGAATAGAGTAGTGCGCACCATGCGCTTCTGCAAGAATTCCCTGCCTTAAGTCATCTACACCTTGAACACAGAGATGACCCTGACAATGCAAAACACCATCCCCTCAAGAGAAGACATCTACTTTTAGATCCTAAACTGACTCTTTCAATTTGACAAGGCTGGGATCTCTATCTTGATTTTCTTTTGACTCAGAAACTAGAGATGATTCAGAACTACTCTAAACCCATATATCACCCTCATCTGTATCGATTAAATAAATGCCTAGTCTGGCAAGATGATGTACTTCTTAAGGTAATTTTCTCTTACTGTCCTCAGCATAAGAAACACCATGGATAGTCTATTGAGAGCGTCGGCCACTACGTTTGCCTTGCCCGAATGATAAAGGACACTCATGTCATAATATTTCAAGAGCTCTAACCACCTTCTCTGGCAAAGATTTAGATCTTTCTGAGGAAAGACATACTGAAGACTTTTATGGTCATTGAACACATCTACATGAACATCGTATAGATAATAACTCCAAATCACTAAGGAAAAGACTACGGCTGCTAATTCAAGGTCCTGATTAGGATAATTCTTCTCATGGGGCTTAAGTTGTCTAGAGGCATAGCTATGACCTTACCATGCTGCATGAGGACACAACTCAAACCTACTCTGGATGTATCACAACACACTAAGAAACCATCTGGACCATTTGGAAGAGTAAATACTGGAGCTGAGGTGAGTCAAGTCTTCAACTCCTGAAAACTCTTCTCGCAAGGATCTGACCACTGAAACTTGACTTTCTTCTGATTTAATATGGACATAGGGGATGCAATAGAAGAAAATCCCTCAAAAAACTGTCTGTAATAGCTGGCCAAACCTAAGAAACTTCTGATATCTGATGGAGAGACAGGGTGAGGCCAATTTCTTACTACTTCAGTCTTTTGAGAATCCACTCTAATGCCATTACTGGAAATGATATGACCAAGGAATGCTACTGACCTTAGCTAAAATTCGCACTTATTAAATTTGGAAATAGCTGATGATCTCTGAGAGTCTGAAGTACTGTTCTGAGATGGTCTGCATGATCACACTCACTACGGGAATAGACCAGAATATAATCTATGAAGACTATGATGAACATGTCCAAGTACTGCTTGAACACATGGTTCATCAAGTCCATAAAAGCTATTGGGGTATTGGTAAGACCAAAGGACATAACTAAGAATTCAAAATGACCATACCGAGTACAGAAAGCTATTTTTGAAATGTTACATTCTCTAAATCTGAGTTGATGATAGCCGGATCTGAGGTCTATCTGAGAGAAATAACTGGCACCTTGAAGTTGGTCAAATAATTCATCGATTCTAGGAAGAGAATACTTGTTCTTGACCGTGACATTATTGAGTTGATGGTAGTCTACACACATCCTAAAAGAATTATTTTTTTTATGCATGAATATTACTGAAGCGCCCCACGAGGAAATGCTGGGCCTGATGAATCCCTTGTCTAAGAGATCCTTCAATTGTTCTTTCAGTTCTCTAAGTTCTGCTCGTTCCATTCTATATGGAAGAATAGAGATAGGCTGAGTATCTGGAAGATGATCAACACCAAAGTTTATTTTTCTTTTAGGAGGAATTCCTGGAAGATCTTTAGGAAAGAAATTTGAATATTCACCTATAAGTTGAACTGATTCAAGGCTGGGAGTTTCAGAATTAGTGTCCTTAACTCGAACAAGATGATAGACATATCCTTTTGATATCATTTTCCTTGCCCGAAGGTAGGAAATAAGATGACCCCTGAAAGCGGATACACTACCCTTTCACTCAAGGATGGGTTTATTTGGGAATTGAAACTGGACTATTCTATTTCTATAATTGACTGTGGCATAGCAGGAATGAAGCCAATCCATGATGAAAATGAAATCAAAATCAGTCATCTCTAATTCGACTAAGTCTGCTAAAGTGACTTTCTGAAATATCATAACTGGATAGTTCCTGTATACCCACCAGGCTATGATGATTTTACCCACTGGGGTAGAGACTGAAAAGGGATCTGCTAGGATTTCGGGACTGATTCCAAAATCGCCTGCTATATAGGGAGTAACAAAAGACAAAGAAGCTCCTAGATCTAGCAAAGCGTAAATAAGCACATGAAAGATCTGTAACATACTAGTAACTACATCAGGAGAATTTTCCTTATCCTATTGGGACTGAAGAGCATAGAGACGATTTGGGCATTGCCCACTAGTAGCACTGGTAGTGGTACCCTGCTGATTTGGACAACCGAACTGAGCTGAGGAGTGATTCTGTTGACCCTGAGGACCTAGCTGAGGACAGTCTCTAACTCTGTGGCCTGGCATGCCATATCTGAAACAAATACCACTGCCAGCTCTGCAAATACCCTGATGGTGCTTGCCACAAGTTTAGCAAAAAGGATAGATGCGGGCACTGCTAACACTGCCCTGGGAGTTAGAGCTTGGTGCTCTATCTTTGTTACCCTCTCTGAACTTAGGAACTGGAGCACTGGCTGGAGAAGGAGCTGGAACTGATGACTTAGGATAAAACTGAGAACGGTTTCCTCCTTCTGACTTAGGCTGAACAAAGTTGAAACTACCTATCTTTGCTCTCTAATTCTGCTTCTCCCTCATCTTAATCTTCTGCTCCTCTATCTACTTAGCATGAGTCATGAGACTGTCTAAAGTTATGTCATTATTCAACATGGTGGATCTGCACTCATTAACCACGCTATCATTTACCCCTGAAATGAACTTACTCATCTTGGCCCTACTGTCTGCAACCACATGAGGGGCATATCTGGCTAATTGAGTAAAATTAAGAGAATAATCTGTCACTGTCATATTTCCCTACCTGAGGTTGATGAATTCTAGTACCTTAGATTCTCTAAGATTGAAGGGAAAGAATCTATCAAGGAACGCTGAAGCAAACTCCTCCCACTCAACTGACCCTGCATCTTCTGTGCTCTCTGATTTCCATTACTTGAACCAAGTTTGATCCACATCCTGCAACTGATATGCAGCTATCTCTACACTCTCACTAGAAGTAACCCTCATTATGTATGTAACCTTCTTCACCTAATCTAGGAATTCCTAAGGGTCCTCATCTATCTTAGACCTGAGAAAGGATGGAGGATTTATTTGGGTGAGATCCCAAATCTTGGCTGCAGCTGAACTAGCCACTGGATTGGCTGGAATGATAGCTGGTCATTCATTCTAAGTAGCAACTAAGTTAGCAAGAGTTGTGAATGCAGCTCAAAACTTTGTATGAGAAACATGTTCACCCGAAGGATCTTTGGGCTGAGGGGTTGACTGATTTCCATTTATTCTTTTAGGAGGCATGTTTTGTAGAAGAAAGGGAGAACAGATTAGACTGAGAAATTGACTTGAGATTATGCTCACTGGCATGACATGAATACTGAAAGAGGGGAAACTATTCCTAAAACATCTTATAGCCTCCTTTACATAAATGTGGCATGCAATACACCCATGTACAAGACTCTACTAGAGGCGGCTTTCATACTTCCTAGGACTCTATTAAAAATTAGGCTCTGTTACTAAGTTTGTAATGCCCCAAATCTGATACCCAAAATAATACACGGTGCACATGACCCCGAAGGACCACAAGCTAACCCATGACTGATATCTGTAACTATATAATGCATAAAATATAAATAATGCACAAACATGAACTAAAAGGCCGTAAGTTCAAAACTGAACATAGTATGAATAATATAACATCTGTGTGGGGTAATAGGATACCCAAAAGAAAAACTAAAAATGCTGAAGTCTGAAACATATAGTCTAGAAAGCCTCTAACTGATTAAACTTTTTGAGTAAGGAGCTGATGGGACATGTCCCTAACTAATTCAAACTAATAAACTAATTAATGAGATAACAAGGAATAATTATGTCCTATAAAGATGAGGACTCACTTCTAACTCTGTCTACAGATATCTGGAATCTATTGTTGCTCTGGGGATCGTGTCTCTAACCTATGGTATAAGACACTATAGCACAAATGCATCAGTACTTTGAATATACTAAGATGCATGTGAGGTAGGCTAAATGCACAGGGTTCATATGTATGAACAATAATAATAACTGACTAAATATCATGAACGTGAGAATATCTACATGAGACACAACAACTGACACTAATACTGTGATAACATGATTACTGAATCTGAATATAACTGATAACATAAGTGACTGTATCTAACAGTCCTGAATCTGATAGAACTATCTGAGTTTTGTACTGTGTCTGAGTTAACTGTATCTGACAGTCCTAAATTCTGAAAAACTATCTGAGTTCTTTTACTAAGACTGATACTGAGACTGTGGGAGGTTGTCATCTAACTGATATGCCCCAAATGATTCATTATAGCTGAATTGGGGTCCAATCTATGCCCTGATTAGAAGGTTGTCAATACCGCACCACTGGTAAGGACAATATTTGAGTGACCCTAATATAACAAGTAGCTCTAATGAGAATGGTGGGAACCCTCATATAGCAGGTTAAGCCACCTCATCTACCCTCATATAGTAGGCTATGATGTTTCAACCTATGTTGGCTACATAGTTCTGGAACCCAAGGATTGCTTCCAAGAATCACACCCTCATATAACAGGTGAGTTCCTATCCTTGGGTTCATTCGGTGTAAATTTCTACTCCCATCTGAATAGAAACTGAACATGATTTACTGAAATAATATTACTTATATCTGTCAACTGAATGAGTTTATGAGATCATGGAGATTTCCTAAGTCGTAAGACTATCTGAAGTCTAAGGATTCATAGCTTGACTGAGAGTATCATGAAATCATGACATGGCTCTATGCGCACAACTAACATTTCGGGTACAAGTACCCCCAAGACTCGATGAAAGGAAAACTGACCAAGCATAACTTACTTGAACATATAACTAACATCATAATCCATAATACATTTATAGAAGTATTCCATTGAAACATGTGATAGGCATAACTTGTACATACATGGGGATTTCATGATATCATACTAGTTGAGCATTGTTCCTTCATCTAGGCATTTAATCAAACACATGGTAGGCATAGCACATGTAGACAACATTATACAACAATTAATCATCATGATTCATCTCTAATTTCATCATCCTAGGGTTTATTCATAGGTTCACATGAATATACATCTATACAAATCAATTCCACATAAAATTGATCACCCAACATGGATTTGAATTCAATTGATCATTCTCAACATACACAAAACAAACCCAACATGAAATTCATAAAGAAATCCATAAACATAAAGTTAGAAAAGAGATTCTTGGACTTTATGGATGAAAGGAGCCTATGAATGAACACTATGCATGCCTTAGTTCGTGATTTCGTAAAGATTAACGAAGAAACTTTCTTGGAATTAGATCTTCTATGAAAATCCTAGCTTGTTCTTGAGAGGTTTTTGAGAGAAGAGAGTGTATTTTGGGTGAAAAGTGGCTGAATCACGTGTTAAAGGGCTTAAATAGGGGTAGGAAGTTAACCATTTTAACCCTGGACGTGTCATTTAATTTTTGTAAAATTTCCCGAATTGGACCCTTGGCGTGGCGCTATCATGCCGTGTCACTAGATTTTGACAATTGATAAATTGAGGGATGGCACGACGTGGAGACATCATGTTTTCACTTTTTTTGCGACCTAGAACTTTGGCGTGACGCAGAGGAAATCGCGCTAAGACACTAGAAAAGGACAATTCTAAATTTGGGCCCTGGCGCGATACGCCATAATCGTGGACCCCTACTGGAATTGGCCAAATGCCATTTCCTCTTGTGGCGCGGTGCACCACTAACTAATATGCCACTGTTTTATGATGAGAACTTGAAGTAGTCGTAACCTCTGACCCGGTTATCGGATTTAGGCTAATCTTATATCGATGGAAAGCTTATTGAATTTCCCACATGAAAAAAGTGAAAATCTTAAAAATTTCTCATAGAATAGTCATCATTCATTTTAGAAGCTAATACTAGTCATTCTTGGGATGAAATTAGCTAGGAAAAAGTATGGGGTATTATAGAAACCTCTACCCAACGTGAGGTTTCTTCCTTAGGAGGATGATACGTTGGAATCCATGTAGCTCGCATGGTTTATGTTAGTTAAAAGAACCTCACTTTAGATAAAAGTGTCTTCCTTAAAGTTTTAAAGCTTGCAGACTATAGATTTTAGAATAAAAAGAGTAACAGAAAAGCTTTCAGAAAACTAAGTGTAAAGGCTCACGAATTTATTCAGACTACGCTTTAGAGAAAGACTTTAGCTACAGTTTTCAGCTTTCAGATTTAAGAGGGAGTCCTTTCTACACTTAGACAGTATGATTTAAAGAGAATACAAGTACAACTTTTAGAACTAAATGTTATGGCTCACGAGATTTATAAAGTGTGTTTTAATTCTTATTGCCACGTATTTCAATATTTCAAATATTCCATCTTATGTGAGTCATTTACATTTAGCATGCATTGTTTTATAAATGATGATTATGAGATGATGTTTTACTTATTCATTCACCACCATATGATCAGTACATCCTCAAAGTACTGATCTATATATACGTCTATGTACTACATTATCTCATAATGTTGGTTCAGGTGCTCAGTATCAACAGCATGAGTAGTTTGAGCATTTCCATCTATATCCGACTGTTGGTGACTCCTCATAGTTTGGGGACTTATTACTCAGATTTTGTAGTTTATCAGTTAATAAGATTTTAGCATTCCTTTCAGACAGTTTGAGTTAGCTGGGGTTTTGTCCCAGTGACTCTCTAGTATTAATAGTAGAGGCTTGTCAGACTACCAGTTTTGATTCAGATTATTCAGTATTGATGTTTCAGATATTATTCTCAGATATTACAGTTAGTTCTGCATTCTAGCATGAATTTTATGTCTATACTTCCTTTATTATAAGATTTAGGCTCAGTAGTATGCAGACAGGGTTAGCTTAAGGCTACTCAAAGTCTTAAGCACCGTGTGACATTTTGAGACTAGGTTTCAGGGTGTTATAGTCATTAAAGTGGTAAGGCATGTTATGATTAGTGTGTGAGATCTTAAAGATACATAGAAGATAGAATCATGTGGTTATACTAGTATTATGGTGTAGCGTGTTCTACCTTGTGATTTCGAGTTAGGCTTGATCATAGTAAAAGAATTTAGTTCAGTTTAGACTTTAGTAGGTGGATTTATCAATGCCCATGTGAGTATTATAAGTTGAATCAAATTAATATGGTATATAAGGGGAATAGTATGGTTGAGGGAGTATTTGAGAAATGTTGCTAAGCTTAAAAGTAAGAAATTGCATTACCTAAGGCCTAGTAATTCTATCCTAACTTATGATTTATATGTCTATGCTCTATGCTACAGAGTTGTATAGAGGCTGTGATTCCTTAGTCAGATGTCTAGTTCAGATCATGCCCAAAATTCTTTGCTCCTTACTATTATTAAAATTTCTTAGAAGAGTGTTGAAGAAATACTCCATTTGAGTATGAGCAGTCAGTATGATCAAATCCATATAGTTTACAATCCAGTTTAGCAATCAAGTAGATAAGCTCCTATAAATTTCCAACTTTCCATTTAGTCTTATTACCCAAATTTTTACGAGTAAGGCCATTTCAAGAGGGAAAACGTTTTTATTCATGCAAATTACTAATTCAGCTCAGTTCATGCATCATGCATTAGTTTCAAATTCAGATATTTAGTCATGATTCAGTTCATAAGTGTTCAGTTAATGATCTTAGTTTTCCAAGTATTCTAGCGTAAAAAGTGTAATACCCATTATGCGATCTTAGTCTCATTGTCTCATGTTTCGTGCTTACCGAATATACTTGGAGATTCCATGAAGCCTTCTTCTTTTGATTCCTATGCATGTTTTGTTGAAGATCAATTCCAAATGAGAAGTTATGTACGTTATTCCATCCTTAGTAACTCTTGGAATATTATTGCATCAGTTATCACTATGGAATTCTATAGGTAATATCATATCATGAGCATTTCAAGTAAGTTCTAATCTCTCAGTATGAATCAGCCCCTTATAAGTCAATAGAGTTAAGTCAGCTCAGAAAATTAGTTTCATGATGAAAGTTTTAATGTTTCAAATCAGCTATATCCATTGCTAGCAGGGATGTCATGTATACATTATTTCATACTTCTAAAGTCTCATTAAGTTACTATCCATCATTCAAGGATGAATGATTCCAAGGGGGAGATAATATAACACCCTGCATTTTTGGGCTAGAATTCTAACCGTCGTTCTTGGATGTATAATCTCTCATAAAAATTATTATCACATAAATATAAGTTTCATGATCATTATCCTAGTGTGTGGAGTGCTTTCGAGGTGCAAAATGTTCATAGGAATCACTTAGAGTGAAGTGGAGCTAAGATCGTTTGAGTCGTCCAAAGTTTGGTATTCGATTCTACAAGGGTATAATTTGAACCTGTATAACTTCTTATATACATAGAATTTTGCATATTAAGACCCACAAAATTGTAGATAATTCATTTAAATTTTCAACGATACCAATTTCGCCTTAATCCAATAATCGAGTAAAAAGTTATGACCTTTTTCGTGAGAGGCAGTAAGCTGTCATGATAACCTCGCGTCGCGAGGTCTACTCCAACTTTCTGGGGGTATCCTCTCGAGGTGTACTCCACCTTTTTATAGGTCGCACCACGAGGGTCATTTACACGGGAAATAGAGGCCAAGGGTAGTTGGGTCCTTTTTCCCCAAAAGTCATCCAAAACATGAATTGGAACTCCTAAAATGACATTATTTTCCCCCTTCACTCCAAATTGGTCTTAACAAACCCTCCTCCATTCCCAAGAACAAAAATCCAAGTGTCATCTTTCAAGAATCAAGAATTTAAGTTTCAAATTCAAAGTTCTCTCCAAGGATTATTTTAAGCAAGGTATGTGCGGTTATGAACAAGGATACTCCTTTCTTTCTTGTTCTAGTGAATCTATTTTACTTATTAAATCCGCGCACCCCCTCCAAATGGTATCAGAGCACAGCAATTTAAAGCGTACGGAAGAGATATATATTAGAGTTAGAACATACATGTTAGAGTTAATTATGGATTTAGAGTTAAAAACACTTTACTTATAATTAATTAACTATGCGAAGACCATTTAAAAATAGAGAAGCTTTTAGAAAAATTAAAGAATCTTTAATTAGTAGTTATTCAGAATATATAAGTTTAAATAAAACAAAAGAAAATCCACAAAAACTAGCCTACTTAATTACATTAATATCTAGTATTGAATCAAAATTAATAACACACTTAAAATCCAGAAGAATGAGATATATACCACCTAATTATGATAAAATTAGATTTAGATATCCACCAAGATATTATAAATATAATTTAAAATGAATAAAATACAACAATATAAAGAATTAAAACAAATTATCTCTGAAAAACGTAAAGAATTAAAAATAAGAATAAAAAGACTACATTATAATATATTTGCCGGAGTTAGTAAAAATTCAATAGATACACAAAAAAGATGAAATATCAAAATTAGAATCACAAATAGATAGTTTAGAATATGTATATCAACATGACTTATTCACAATAAAATGAATAAAGAAGAATTTATAATAGATGAAAAAATATATGAAAACTACGAAGGATCAAAATTAAAAATAGTATTTTCTAATCTAGGATGAAGATATAAGAAAATAGGCGAACATTTATATCTAATGTTAGAAAAAGAAGAATTAAAATTAGAAGATAAATTAACAGCAATGGTAAGAATAGAAAAAGAAAATGAAGAGATAGATAGGAAAAAAGAAATAGAAAAAATAAAACAACAAACTACGGAAGAAATACGAAAAATAGAAAAAACTAAAAATAGTAGAATTGCTGAATTAGAAAAAAAATTACAAATATTAAAAGAATTGTATGAACAAAGACAAAAAGAAAAAGAAGAAAAAGATAGAGAACAGAAATTACTAAATGAGATAAATCAATTTAAGGAAAAATTAGAAATAAAAAATGAAGAATTAGAAATAAATAATATAGATATTGAAGAGACAGATAATTATGAATCCGAAGATAGTGAAACATACACAGAAATATTAACAAATACAAAAAATTTAGAAATCAATGAAGAACAAAAAGAAATTAATGAGGAAAACTTAGAAAATACCCACACAGAAATAAATACTCTTGATAAAAAAGAAAATGAAAATATAATACCTAAAACAACAGAAATAAGAAAACCTATATATTATAAGAATAAGTTTAAAAAATATAATGAATATGACAAATGGATACCAAAACAAATAGTGAATAAAAATTATAACTTTTTAGATCTAGACTGTGTAATAGATACAGAAAAAACAATACAATTATGGATAGGATATATGACAAAACAATTATTAGATAATAATATAAATATAACAGATGCACCGGAATATATAGAAAAAACACTAATAGGATCAGTAAAACTATGGTTTGCAAATTTAACCGAAAATAGCAAAAAAGTATTAAGAACTAATAAACCTATAGAAGGAACATCATCGGCAACAACTAAACTAACACCTATAGAATTATTAAAAAAATATGAAACAGCTATAAAAGATGAATTTGGTAGTACGACAACAATCGAAGAAGAACAAAATGAAGAAAGAGATATGAATAGAAATTTAATGTTAAAATTAGCAATATGTAATATGTGTTATATAGATGAATATACTTGCGCATTTAAAGAATATTATTACAAAGGAGCATATAGTATAGAAGAAAGTAAAGAAATAAGAAAATTATATTTTAATAAATTACCCGAGCCATTTAGTTCAAAAATAATAAAAAGTTGGGAAGAAGCAAAAATAGTAGATACGTTAGGAGCAAGAATAAAATATTTACAACAATGGTATAGAAACTTATGTGAAAAATATAGAGAAGAATTAAAAATGGAAAAAACATTAATAAGAAATTTAGCATGTTGCAAAAATAAAATAGCACCCCAATTTGGATGCGAAGAAAGATATTATAAGAAAAGAAAAAGACATAAGAAATATAAAAAATATAAAAAATCAAAATATAAATATAAGAAACCACGAAAAAGATATTATGTAAAAAATTATAAACATAAAAGACCATATAGAAAGAAGAAATCTATAAAAGAATGTACTTGTTATAATTGTGGAAAGTTAGGACATTTAGCTAGAGATTGTAAATTACCCAAAAATCCAAAAAATAAACAAATATCAGAAATAAAAATAGATAATACCGAATATATGCAGATAGATTATATAGATTATGAATTAGAAAGTGAAGATAGTATATAGGAAATTTCAAAAAACGAAACAGATAATGAAATAGATAGCGAAATAGATGAATCAAATGACTGAAGAAGATATAAAAATAATAACAAAGGAAGAATATTTAAATGATGAAGGAATGGAACAAAAAATAATATTTGACAGTAATATATTTGATGAAATAAAAGGAAAAGAATTAGATTTAAGTGTAGAGAAAATATTTAAAATACCAACAATAAAAAATATTTTTACTAGGAAAAAAGATGAATATTATGTAGTATGCCAAAAAGAACATGTAATAGACTGCAGATATGCAAAAGGAAAAGCTAGTATACCACTAGTAACAAAAAGAATAATTAATAAAGAGATAAATGATATAAAAAGTAAAGGAGATCCAATAAAATATGTACACCTTGGAGGTACAGAGATATTAATAAAAGCATGTTTTAGAGAAGGAATAGATACACCAATAGAATTATATTTAGCAGACGATAGAATTATAAAACCTATAGAAAAAAGCATAATAACTGCCGTAAAAGGAAATCTAATGTATGAAAAATTTAAATTTATAATAAGTGCAAATTATTCAGTAGCAGTAACAGATAGAAATATAGATAAATCATTAGTATTATATTGGAAAATATCAGGAATAGAATTAACCCCAGGAAGTAAAATATTTACAGCAAGATGTAAAAATCTATATGTATTAACAACAAAACATAAAATAACAGGAAAAAATAAGATTAACAAAATACAAATAGAAAGTCCATTCGAACAAATAGTAAAAACAATAGATTATAATGATTACACCTATAGAGACATAGATACAGAAGAAAATTTAGAAATAGTAAATGATAGAATAAGTACAACGAAAAGAATAGCTAATGAAAAACCAGAATCATCAAGCTCATCAAAAAGAACAAGTTATGAAACAAATTCAATAAGTAATTTAAACCAATATTACATAACGGGAAAAATAAATGAAAAAGAATATTTAATACTTTTGAATACAGGACAAGAAGAAAATTATATAGCAAAATATCTAGTAAAAAATGAAGAAATAAAAACTGACAATGATATATGCCCAGATCTACCAAGAAGTTTGATAAATCATAAAAATATAGCAGAAAAAGAAATAATATTAGGAGTTAGAAAAATAAAAATAGAATTTGAAGTAAAGGAAGAAATGCAAAAAACAGATATAATATTAGGAATAAAATGGTTAGAACAAGTAAAACCATATAATATAGAACATACACAATTAACCTTAACATATAACAAAGAAAAGTTATTCTTAAAAAGAGCCTTAACATGAAATGAAGATATATGTATTAATAAAGATAGTAGTAGAAGGATATTACAGTAGATATTATACGCCTATGATAGATACAGGAGCAGAAGCTAATTTATGCAGATATAATTGCTTACCAGAAAGCAAATGGGATAAATTAAAAACACCAATAATAGTTAAAGGATTTAATAATGAAGGAAGCTTAATTACTTATAAAGCTAGAAATGTAAAAATACAAGTATGGGATAAGATATTAACAATAGAAGAAATTTATAATTATGAATTAACATCAAAAGATATACTTTTAGGAATGCCATTTTTAGATAAATTATACCCACATATAATAACCAAAACAGACTGGTGGTTTACAACACCATGCAAACAAAAAGTAAGAGCAAAAAGAGTTAATAATAAAATAAGAAAGAAAACTGATTGGATAAAAGGAAGTGAAAAAATTACACAAAAGTTAGAAAATATAAAAAATGCTGAAGATACAGTAGAACTAGTAGTATTTTCAATAAATAAAACAGAAATAACTATATTTTCAATAAATAAAATAGAAATAATTCAGAAAAAATTAGAACAATTATATAGTGAAGATCCATTAAAAGGATGGGAAAAACACAAAACTACTATAAAAATTGAATTAATAGATAAAAATAGCATAATAACACAAAAACCATTAGCATACAATTTTGATGATTTAAAAGAATTTAAAATGCACATAGATGAATTATTAGAAAAACAATATATACAAAAAAGTAATAGTAAACATAATAGTCCAGCATTTATAGTAAATAAACATAGTGAACAAAAAAGAGGAAAAAGTAGGATGGTTATTGACTATAAAAATTTAAATGCAAAAACTATAACATATAATTATCCGATACCAAATAAGATATTAAAAATAAGACAAATCCAAGGATATAATTATTTTAGCAAATTTGATTGTAAATCAGGATTTTACCACCTAAAGCTAGAAGAAGAATCTAAAGAATTAACAGCATTTACGGTACCACAAGGATTTTATGAATGGAACGTGTTACCATTTGGATATAAAAATGCACCAGGTAGATATCAACATTTTATGAATAATTATTTTAAACAATTATCTAATTGTATAGTATACATAGATGATATATTATTATATACAAAAAACAAAGAAGAACATTTAAAATTATTAGAACAATTTACAGATATAATAGAAAAATCGGGAATAAGTCTAAGCAAAAAGAAAGCTGAAATTATGAAAAACCAGATAGAATTTTTAGGAATACAAATAGATAAAAGTGGAGTAAAAATGCAACAACATATAGTACAAAAAATAATAAATTCGAAAGAAGAATTAGATACAAAAAAGAAATTACAATCATTTTTAGGACTAGTAAACCAAGTAAGAGAATATATTCCAAAATTAGCAGAAACTTTAAAACCACTACAGAAAAAATTAAAAAAGGATATAGAATATAACTATGATGAAAAAGATAAAAAACAAGTTCAAAAAATAAAATTACTTTGTAGAAAATTACCAAAATTACAATTTTCAGATGAAAATAGAAAATTTATATATATAGTAGAAGCAGATGCTAGTGAATATAGTTACGGAGGAGTACTTAAATATCGATATGAAGCAGAAAAATAGAACACCATTGTAGATACTACTCAGGTACGTTCAATGAGACAGAAATAAAATGGGAAATAAATAGGAAAGAATTATGTTCATTATATAAATGTTTATTAGCATTTGAGCCATATATTGTATATAACAAATTTATTGTAAGAACAGATAATACACAGGTACGATGGTGGTTAACAAAGAAAATACAAAATTCAGTTACAACAAAAGAGATTCGGAGACTAGTTTTAAATATATTAAATTTCACATTTACAATTGAAGTTATCAGTACTAACAAAAATGTTATTGCAGATTACATATCAAGACAAAGCTACACAGACTGAAATAGTAGAGGAAGATACTCTAGAAAAAATACTTAACACCCTAACTACGCTTTCAATGAAAGTGGACAGTATGGGTAATGAGATAGAAAAGCTAAAGACTAATGAAGATAAACTGAAGTCTATAGCTACAAATCAGCTAACTCAGCAGTGTGCAGAGCTATGTTGATCGGAAGACATTAAAAATCCAGAGCTAGAAGGAGACGTTGGGACACTCCATAAAACCCATAACATTTATCAATCTACTTCTGCAGGTACAAGCAAAGGAGTTAATAGACCAAGATACCAGAATGTAAATATGAATAAAATATTTGAAAAACCATTTACCCCAAAAACACAAAAAGACCATTTATTCATGCCCCCACAAGTTAACACATACCGAGATAGCCTAAACCAAGACAAAAAAGTATACAACTACACAGCCCAGAAATACATAGAAAATATATACAGAGTACAAACCTTTCTAAACCATAACCCCAGAGCTACAGACATCAAAGAACCAAATACCAATTATATAACCCAAAAATTACAAGGATACAATAAATTAATCGCACTACCCAAAACTAACCCAAGCCTAGTTAAAACCTGTTTTGACTATGGACTACTAAATACCATATATACCCAAGACGGAGAAGAGCTAACAGCTATGGAGGAATTATACAAGATATTCACTACCTACAAAAGAATAACAAAAGGAAATTTATTTTATATAAAGTATTATACTGCACCAGCAGAGATATTATATGATGAAATAAAACCAGTTATACAAGTTGTAAAGATAGGACTAACAAGAGATATGATTATACCAGAAGATATTACGCAACAACCAGAGATACCCAGAATTGAGATACCAGATTTTTATGCAAATAAAAGACTTATTGGACTAGCTACGATCATTCAAGAATTAGCAAATAATTATACGAACGGAAACCCAATATGGAGCTACTATTCAAGAGATCATCAAATGATATATTCAAATTCAAAAGAGCTACGACAAGCAGATATGGAAGACGTAAGACAATGGATAATGACGCTACACAACCCAGAAAAACAATCTACCGCAAGAGCAATAAAAAAAGGATTTATTTCAGACGGACTACTAACAAGATACTGTAAAATAATTGGACACAAATATCCAGACCACCAATGTTCGAGGTGCAATGGAGAAGATAATATTATTCCAGAGGTACATCTAGAATAAAGAAGACAAAAAATATCAGCCGAAAAGATAAGATAAGGAGCAATAATGGAGCAGATACGACAAAATCAACGGAGACAAGATACTGTACAAAGGCAGAATTATTGTATATTAATGTAACAAAAGTCTTGATTGAAGTTGTTGTACATTAATTAGATTGTTGAAATTTTATGTAAAGTTAGAAAAATAAGATAGGCATAGGCCCCCCTTTATTTGACTTTTTTCTTTCTTTAGTTTTAGAAACTAGAAACATGTGTAAATTGTAAACTTTTTCGTTATATATATAAAAGAGGCAGAAGGCATTGCAAAGGCAAGTCTTCATGCGTTGAAGCAACTTTCCTCTCTCCACTCCACAAAAAATATTTTACTCAGTTAATTAGATAAACATATTTCAATGGAAAAAGCTATGGAGCAACAAAACTCAGAAATATCAAAGCTATCCGAACAGGTATATCTATTTATAATTATGAATAGATAATTTCATAATTCCCAACAATCATGATATGATAAAATAAATTCATATTAGTTACTTTATAGTAGAATTATTCGAAGAATAATATGTTAAGAAGTTTATTAACAAAGAGGAAACGGAGAAAAATCCCTAAGGACTATGCCATCCTAAAGGTGAAACCAATGAGGCAAGAAGCCGTGGCGGGGAGTAACCAGAGTAGAGGCGCTGTTTAAGGGAAAAAGTATCCGAATTACCATGTTAATAGTGACGGAAGAACATATTATTTAAGAATAATCTAGTATATAGTAAGCTAAGATGACTATATTTTATGTACATGGTTGAAGGAAATATTTTGAAAAAAGCAATTTTATAAAAATGAATGATAATTTATCTGATGTGATGGTAGATAAATTCAAGATACTTATTTTGTATGCACTTAGAAATATAAAAGTAGCAGATATAAGAAAAATCATATTAGAAAAAGCTTTTGGTAAATATTACATGACTAGAGTAAATTATATACCATATCTACCTAACTACTCTTACAAATATTTAAGATGATAGGTTACATAGAATTTTTAGAAAAAGATATAAAAAAATATGCAGTTACTAGAAAAACAGATAAAAATAAATATAGATAAATACATGAAAAATAAAGATATAAAATTTCTTAATAAAAATATGCAAAAACTACTAAGGCTAAAACAAACAACTACAAAACACTATAATAAAACCAATTTTAAAAGATAGATTACCTAGATTATCTTAAAATTTTAATCTTATATATACTTAAAGATATAGAAATAATAGATATTAAGAAAATAATATTAGAAGAAGTAATAAACTATGAAATTGAAACTGCAAATTGTCTAGAACAGTTATACGAGGAAATTTACCCAGAAGGATATTCTTCAGATTAAAAAATGTTAGAATATATTAGACAAACTAGAGAAAATCAAGAAAATCTAAATAATGAAATTAATTATAGAAACCGAATTAGGAAAATAATGGAAGACCTAAAAGAAAAATTAGCATGGATAGAAAAAACCTTAGAAAATTTAGATAAAAGTACATGTGATAGTTTATATAATTTAAAAAACTCACTACGAGAAGAACAACACAAGATAATAAATAACATTGAAAACCTAGAATTAGATATACATTATAGCACAGATAGGATAAATTATTATACAGAAATTTGTAACTCTGCAATTACTACAGGATAAAATAATCAATGAATATAGCTTACGAAAAAAGTAAATTATTAAAAGATATTGAAACAAAATTTAAAAAATATCCACGCACAAATAAAAATAGATTCACTAGAAACCTAATAAATCTATTATACTTATTAAATCCGCGCACCCCCTCCAAATGGTAAAGTTGAATTTACATGAAATTATATGATGTGCAGTCTAGGGTTCATCCTCAATGATCATTATTTAAAGATTTTGATATGAAAACTGATTAAATGTTGAATTGCATCTCTACTTTTGCATGTGTATATGTGTGATGTGATTTTATATAAATTGAGAATTGAATTTTGCTATCTTGACTAGAATTGTTGAAAAATTTCTAGCTTTTGATTATTGAGAATGACTTTGTCATAATGTGACATGAGTTTGAAACATGGGTTATTAAGCCTTTGTTTGAATATTGATATTTCTAGAAGATTATATTTTTAGGAATCCTATGATTATTTTATATTCAGATTTTGAACAAGATTTAATATTTTGATCCCTAGCTAAGATATGAAATCCAGTTTACAATTTTGATTACAGTTTAAAGTAAACAGATGCATAACTATTTTTCATTGTAAACCCTTATTTTAATTTTAAAGTGGATTTCCTACAAAATGAGCATACAGATTAAAGGGAGTAGTATTTAGCACCGAGTTCGGTATGTGTCCTAGTTTACATGCCCCATAAATATGAGTTAAAGTAGGTTCATATTATTAGATTATTCCCATTTATATAGATGCAGATATAGATTGTGATTACTCAACTCAGGTTATACTCCTTGGCAAGAGTATGACACCTCTCCCCAATGTGAGCTTTTCCCCTTAGGGGAACTAGATGTTGAACACCACAATGGTTCACATGGTGTATGTCGGTTAGAAGAACCTCCCTAAGTCCTAAGAAATAATAAGAAAACATCTTTATAAACTAAGTGTAAAAGCTCACAATTTTATTCAGATATTGTTTTAATAAGACATTAGCTATGAGATTTCAAATTTCAGTTACAGATGATAAAGGTGACTCATTTTTACACTTAGTCTGCTTGATTTAAAAATAGACAAAACTTCAGTCCTACTTATTCCACCAATAGAAAGAGTAAAAGTACATCTTTTAGAACTAAGTGTTATGGATCACAAGATTTATACAATATTCTTTATTATTCTTGATTTTTGATTTTTAGCTTTCAGTTATTCAAGATTAAAGTGAGTCATGTTAACTTAGCATGCATTATTTGAATGTTTATATGAATATTCAGTTATTGTTTTACTTATGCATTCACCCCCACATACTCAGTACATTCCAGAAGTACTGATCCACATATACGTCTATGTGCTACATTATCTCATAATGTAGGTACTAGTTATAGCACACACATCATAATCAGATAGCTTACGGCTTTCAATCAACAGGTGATAGGTTTTTTTTAATTAAGGACTCGAGTAAACTTTAGTTTAAGTAGCATCTTGTTTTCTTTCCATTCGTATTGATTCGGGATAGCTGGGGGTCATGTCCCGGCTACCTATATTCAATCCTAGTAGAGGCTTCATAGACAGTCACTAGAGTAATGTATTTTATTTCAGTTTTTTTTTGTATAACCAGAGGTATAATCATTATAATAGTTTTGGTTTGAAGATGTTCAACTAAAGATTTTCTTTTTCTTAATACTTCAAGATTTATGCATTTTATTTAGTTGCTCACGAGTTATACCAGTGCAAAGATTAGCTTGGGATCACTTGTGATTCTAAGCACCGTGTGACATCTAGGGGGTAGTCTTGGGGTTCTACACCACGCCAGCCAGTGTTCGTACCCTTGGCAAGGTACTGAATATCTATCTAACTGGGTGAGAGGTTGGACCCCGCTCAGCTCAGATTGGGGTATGTCAGTTGAAGTTAGCTTCCCCAATCCACAGATTAGGTTTCAGTTTTAGATTTTGCATGATCATGTATTCATCTATACATCTTATCATTTAGTACATCTTTATACTTGGTCTTGTATTAGTTAACCATGTTTCATGAATTATGCTTAATTTGTGTTAGTTATTTCACATCTAACATACTCAGTAAATTCAAAGTACTGATCGCATACTTTTTCTATGCTATATTATCTTATAATATAGGTTCTGACATTCAGTAGCTGAATCGAGTTTAGTCTACTTCCATACTATCAGCTATAGTATTTCGTAAGTCCTCATCATTCAAGGATCAACTATTTGTATTATTTTTTATTATTCTTTTAGTTTCAAACAGTTGGAGTTAGTTGGGGGCTTATCCCAACAACTCATGTGAGTTAGAGGCTTTCAGATAGATGTTTAGGTTTTTTAGCATGTTGAGTATTTTCAGATAGTCTTATTTATGAATTCAGTATTTGATTTCACTATTATTTATTATCAATTCATTTTAGTTTAGCTTCTTCTCCGTATATAACCTCTTCAGTATTCTTAGTGTTACGCCAGACCATGGTTAGCTTGGGGTCACTTGTAACTTTAAGCGCTGCGTTATGACGAGGAAGCAGTCTTGGGTTGTAACATAACGTCCTAATATAATACTAAAGATAACTTTAAATAATGTTAGTAGGAAGGATTTTTTTTGGATATTTGGAAAGTTGGCTGCAGGAACGTATCTACATGTTGTGGTATAGATTCTTGTGAACTTAAATGGTCTTCTCCCTAGACCATTCATAACAACGTTATATTTTTTAAAAATTATTTAAATATTTGTGTGTACACAAGCTTAAAAAGTCCTGTAGTACATTATTTATTGGATGCATCTTTACAAATAAAATCGAAATTTCATGTCCGACATTTATCTTATTTCTTTTTCTAGAATTGCCCAAGGGTCAAGTCTCACATTTGTCATGTTATTAATCACTTTCTTTTGCTTATAATTGGATCACTTATACAAAAATATCATATCTTGTATCTCTTCTTGCATTTAATAAGTATGAACCATTTTTTTTTTCTTTATTCTTTCTAAACTCCTAAGGTTAATTATTTTGAGCGCATTTTCTCATGTCCAAATTAAATGTGCTTATCTAGCATTGTGTTCTATAATTCCTTTTGAAATCATGTTGACCTTTAATGACAAGTATGAGAATATAAAATTTAATGTTATTTTTCTTTGTTAAAAAATAAGAAAAAAGACATAAAGTCACACTGAAGTTGTTCCGAATTTGCCAAAAGTCACATTAAGTTTGCGGGAGTCCTATTACATCATTATTCTTAGTCAAAGTGGGTGTATCACCCCCTTAGAAGCCCATGTGTCACATAAGTGTATTACACTCATTATTGGCGAGTGAGACAAGCAAAAATATAATTTTTTTATTTATTTTAATAATTTTTTAATTAGAAATACTATTTTCTTTTTATTCTGGTTGTTTTTTTTGTATTCTACAGTTCTTTCTCATTCTTTATCTTCTTTTATCAAGACCGTTGGAGCATTCAAAAAAAACTTCTGAGAAAAAGTGAAAATCGTTGCTTATACAACCCATCTTTGATTTAAAGGAAAACAAAAGTAGAGTACACAAAAACAAGATTAATTATGGAGAAAATAGAAAATATTTTGCTCCGACAACTTTGATTAGTCATTGATTTGATAACATTTTTATTTTCAATTTTCATTTTAATTTGGTAATACCTATCATGAAGGTGGTGTTGTAGCAATGGTTGTGACTGTGGCTAAGCAGGAAAATAACGGAGAAGAGGAACAAAGGATTGGAGTTGTGAATATTGATGAAGGAAAGAGAAGAAAAAGAGAAAGATTAAAGCTAATGAAATAAGAAAATCATAAATGAAAATAAAGATTAAAAATTAAATAATTTACACATGTTTAGTAGCAATTGGTATGTGTTTGCACTTCATTTCTTTTAATTGAGATTGCCTGAAATGAGATATTTATATCACTTTTAAATTGTTTAAGGATGTATTAGGACCCTTGTAAAATTTAAGTGTTTTTTAGAAAATTTGAGACAATTTTAATGATATTTTTATATCTTTTCTCAAAAAATAATAATCTAAAATTGGTCAAAGTTGTTCAGAAAAAGAAAAATAATAATTATCAATTTTAAGAAAGTAAGAAATATGATTTGAGATTCTGAAACCTTGTTAGAGTCTAATAAGAAATAGTGAATAAAAGAAGTGAAATCGAGAAAAATGTTGCATATGAGATTTACAAAATCTGAATTGGTCAAAACTTAGTTGTATTTTAGAAAATTCAAGAATTGTCCCTAAATCATACCAATACATTTAACTTGTTGCCTTATCTATGCAAGAACTATTAGCAATTTATTGAAATTTTCGATCCTATATATTTTATGGATATTTCTTCAATTCGTCACCAATACATTTCACAAATTCTTCAAAAAAAAATTCTTTATGAAACTTACAGCAATAACTACCAACAAGAGAAATGACTCACCAAGATAGCAATAACCACCAACAAGAGAAATGACTCACCAAAATATCACAAGGTAGCCTATAGAAATTGTGTGCTATTGATGCAGGACTTGTCAAATGGTGTTCACCTTGATCCAAGGGCTCATTGGGCATACACATAAGAACCTATCGCAAGGAACTTAGATAAAAGGTGAGCACTATCAAAGATTTTTATGGTCATCCACTGACCTCCCTTGCCTTTCCTGGAAATTGAGTAGATGTAAGTTGACTCCAATAATTTTATCCAGGCAAAGTCGCTTTTATCATCCTTGTCCTAGGAAATCAGTGGTGCAGAGACCTCAGAGGCATCCTAATGATGTGAAAATTTTTTTGACCACGTGCAACAGGACATAGTGCGGGTGCCATAGGTTGTTGCACCTGCACCTACACCTACACCTACATTTGTGCTTGCACCTTTAAGTTTTAGTCCTCTGCTTATTCAATCAATTGTCAACCATCTTAATCCAAAAAATCCGAATGAAATCTCATTCAATCCAATTGAAGCATTGGCTGCTAGGCCACTTGGATCAATTTATCCATCGATGTAGAGCAAACATTTGAAATCGGCAGGAGAATCTTGACTTAAAGCTTAGACTTTAGCTCTAATTAATCAATTTTTATTAGTTGTTTTATTTTGTTATCGTTTTCTTCTATCTTATGTTTGTCCTAATATTTTGTCTTTTTTTTAAGTTTATATTTTGAATCAATTTTTGTGTTTTACTATAGTCTACTAATGAATTAAATCTCATTCAATGAAAGCATATAAAATAAAAAGATTAACAAAATATTATTATTTGTGATAAGACTAGATGCAATGACAATGATAGAAGTAATTCACTAACCGTTGTGAATTATATAGGCCGCGCTTTATGTTATAACTTGAAACTAAAAAATAAAGTTAAATAAAGTACTACTAGATTAGGAAGATCCCCTAGTTGTTCCTAGAAAAAAAAAAGATATTCCATTACATTATATAGTCATGGAATGTCACCCAATAAAGTCAATAATTAAAGTGATATATAGATATATATGATGTAAAAAAGTTAAAGGGAGAAGAATTTATTTATCACAACTCATAAAATGTCAAAACACAAAATTAATAAGGAGTAGCCTTTGAATTACTGGAAAAAAGAGTTCCTTTTTAATTAAATAGTCTGTCTAAAATTGTCAAGTCAATAAATAATTGACATAGTAAATAAACAAAAATTAAAATATACTAAAAATGTTTTGATTAGTGAGAAACTTATTATAAGATTCTAAATGTAATCAATATCTAAAATATACAAGCATGTCCATGACATGGCCAACTAGAATCAACCAATCATCCAGTGGAAGCTCGATGACGTCCATCAATAGCTCTACATAGTCGGATATAGACTTGACATCATTTGAATCTTTAAAATGCATGATGTAAGTGTCCAAATCAAGAGTGATGGACTTGTAAAATAAGAATATTGTTGTTATTATCTTGTACCAACAGCATGCTATGTGCCCTAATCCATGCACAAACAAGAAATGAGTGTTCATTACACATCTTAGACCCCTTTTAATATGTGTAATCAGGGGAGGCGTAACCCTTTTGGAGAAAAGGAAGCCGCCTAAGGCCCCCAAAATTTGAGGGGACTCATTTTTTAATAATAATAAATTACAAATTTCAATAAATATATTAAATACTATTTATAGAAATAAGAAACTTTTTATAAAAAAATGTAGGAGTTTGATATAGTAAAAACTTTTTAATGCATTGATTATATTATTTATTAAAAAATAAGTATTAAATACGATTATATAATTTTAAAAATAGACTTTATAAAAATAATTATTTTTCTTAAAAACATAAGGTCTCCATTTAATTTTTGTCTTAGGCCATGGATTTGCTTGAGCCACCCATGTGTGTAATTTTAATTTATTTTAACAGTTCCTGAAATTGATGGTAGAGTTACTTTCTATTTGACAAAATAAAAGGGAAAAAAGAAATCCACTAAAACGATAGGCCATGGAATCAATTATTTTTTGGACTTGTTGACTCTTTGTTTGATAGCTGCCTTGAATTTTGTTTAGTGGATAATATTGAAAATTTGATCACGGACAATTCAAATTTGTAATAAAAAAAATTGTGATCATTAAAAATATAACTCATATTTGAGTTTAGAGTAGAATAATTAAGAAAAACTATTTTGAAAATTCTACGTTTTACTCCCGAAGCAGTAATACTTCTAAAATTTACCTCCAACGTAATAAATATGAAATTTGCTCATGGTAAATACTCTGACATTTACTTTTGAGTTCTGAAGTAGTAAGTACTCTGAGATTTTCCTCCAAAATAGTAAGACCGCCAAATTTACTCCTATAGCTACATTAATTAATAGTAGAATTTCAAACTTTACGCAAAAAATAACAAAACATTACTTATACTCTCAAACTAATAAAGATCGATCCGTTATCTTCATCATTTATCCTATATTTAATTATCATAATTAGTTCTCACTAATTTGAATTACAAGGAAAGAAAAAACCTTCTTGAAACGCGTGAATCTAGGATAAAGATGAGAATAAAATATTATATAGATAGATATTTTCACATATTTACAGTTGTCAAAAGATTAAATCAATTAATAGCAAGTCGTATGCTTGTTATGCCTAGTTAGAGACTTTCTTTGATTCTTCATAGCTATCCCATGAAATTATTAATTAATTTAAAAAAGAATCATTGTTTCAAATTTTGTTTATCTTCTTTTTCTTTTCTTTTTTGTTGCTTTCTCTTGGTCTAAATAATCATATTTCTTTTGCATTCTAAGTCATTCTCTATCTAGTCTTTTTGCATATTGAGATTATAGTGTTAACTATTTATGGTCATGAAATATCAGTTGTTTTACTTTTTTTTTCTATGGAAAATTATGATATCATCCTAATCTATTAGCTACTTTATTTCTCAATCTAGTGATAACACTGAGTTTGACCTATATACTCGGTAATTAGAGAATCAATTTTTTTCATTATTACTATGTCTAAATTTGTCACAAAAAATAATATTTTTTATTTTTTAGTTTTCACGCTTTCATTGAAATGAGATTTAATGCATTTGTTGTAGTAAACACTTAATATGGATTTAGAACATAAACTTAAACAAAGAAAAATGCTTCAATGAACATAAGACAGAAGAAAACGATAATAAAACGAGACAATCAATAAAAAAATTGATGAAGACCTACAACCTAAGCTCTAAGTCAAGCTCCTTCTTCTGATTGTTAATATTGGTGCTCTCAAATGATGGGTGAATTGATCCCAGAGGCTTAGTAGCCAATGCAGCAACTGGATTGAATGGTATTCCATTCGGATTCTATTGGTTAAGATGATCGATGAATGTTTGAGTAAGCTGAGGACTGAAAATTGAAGGTGCAGCCACAGATTCAGGTGCAGAGTAGGTGTAGATGTAGGTTCAGGGCCAACAAAATGAGACATACGCATCATGTCTTGCTGCGTCTAGTCAAAAAACTTTTACGGATAGCCAGAAAGTTTTTGAGACACTTGCACCGCTGGTTTCCTTGGAAGAGGATGATACTGTTGGGGTCGATTTACGTCTACCCAATTCATGATAGAGGGAGGGAGGTCAGTAGATGGACACAAAAACCTTTCATGGGGCTCCCCTTTCATCAAAGTTCCTCGTGATAGGTGCTTGTGCGTGTGCCCAGCTAGCCCTTGGCTGCAGGTGAACACCATTTGATAAGTCTTGCATTGATAACACACAATTTCTGCAGGTTTTGTTGTGATGTCTTGGTTAGTAATTTCACTTTTTGATAGTTGTTGTTGTATGTTTTGCAAAGTATTTGTTTAAAAAATTTGAGAAATGAATTAATGGGAAATTGAAGAAATGCTCATCAAAATATATAAAATCAAATTTTTAATAAAACAAAAATAATGCTTGCACAGATAACAATAAATTAATGCAACGTTTTAAATACCTCATTCAGGATACTTCTTAAGAAAAAACTTGGTTTTGACTTGTTATAAATTTCGTAAATCTCAAATGTATCGTTTTTCTTATTTCCTCATCTTTTTGACTCTTTGGCTTATAAGATTAAAAAAAAATAGTTTTGAATTAAGATTTCTAACCTTCTCCATATTGATAATTATTATTTTTCATTTTTTGAAAAAGAAGTTGAGTTTTATAGATTCAAATAAAATTCATACTTGTAATAAGATTTCGTACCTTCTTCATATTGATAATTATTATTTTTCTTTTTATGAAAGGAAGTTGAGTTTAATAGAATGTATACATCAAATGAATAACCATATCATCAACTCTTTTTTATATTCAAACAAAGAAAATAGAATATAATTTTACTAACTTCTTGCATTTAATTATCAGGAAGATCAACACGAATTTAAAAGAAGGGATAAATCAATGTTAGTGCTAGGTAAGCAAATAACTAAATGCACGCAAAACTTAAAAAGTTTTAAATTTAATTCTGTATTCGATCTGCGAGCTTTGAGTAGTTATTTTTGTAAGTTGAATGAAAAAGATAAAAGACATCTTTTTCCCTTTGAACTTATCCGCTCAACTTACTTTAGCTAAACTAAAATTTCATTTATTTACCCCCCTTAACATCTTTAAAGCGTATTAGTTTTTGTAACACCCTGTACTTTTCCTAGTTCAATTTAACATTGAGAATATCAAGCGTTGACTTTCAAGAGAGAATGAATTTTCATACATATAGAATTTTTTTTTTTTTTGTAGATTTAGACCCTCCAATGTATAGGAAATTGAATTACCTTTTCAACGATATAAGATTCGCCTAAATCCGATAACCGTGTAAAAAGTTATGACTATTTTAAGTTCCAGTCATAAAACACCCTCATTTTGGTCACTAGCATATCACGGAGACAATTTAAATGACGATTGTCAAATTTCAGTGAGAACCCACGATCGTACCGCATCGCGGAGAGGTCTAATATCCCAATTGTCAATTTTCAGTAAGACTTTGCGATTCCACCACATCACGGTGATGTCCCATTTCACAATTGTCACTTTTCAGTGAGCCTCCACGATAATGACACATTGCGGAGGTGGCCAAAATGGAAATTCAGAAGTGTACCACGATAGCTCTGCATCGCGGTGATTTTATAGGTTCCAGTTGATGGTTTCCAGTAGGTCACCGAGATAACGGCGCGTCGCGCCGTAGGCCAATTTCAAAAAAAATTTCCAGTCTGATTAAAATTTTTAAAGAGGCTCTTTGGTCCTTTTCTATCCCCAATTCGTGAATAACAGATCATTTAGCCCATCCTAAGCATATTATATCCATTTCTCCCCCAAAATAATCTTAAACAAAATCCTAGATCATCAAAGATTCCCCCCAAGAAATCTAATTCCTCCACTAATTCTTCAAGGTAATTCAAGATTAAGGATTTTCAACTCAAGAACTCCGAGAATTCAATTTTAAAAGCATCAATAGGGATCCAAGATTCAAATCTTAGAATCTAGTTCATCAATTGAGGTATGTGAGTTTTTTCAAAAAGAATAATACTTTCATTCTTGTGCCCAAAACTTATTTTAAGAACAAATTTACTGAATTTTATGTGATTTCCCATGAAATTGAAGTTAGGGTTTATACCTAATATTTCTATTTATAAGATTATGAGATTTCAAGTGATTTAAGAGTTGAGTTGCATGTTTATGTTCAAATTTTCATGCATATTGCAGGAATTTCCATATTTTAAGTTGATTTATAAATGTTTACATTACCAAGCATGAAAATTATAATGTTTTAACATGAGTTTGAAGCATGGGTTATTAAGCCCTAATTAAAGATTTCTATTTCAAGATTTGTTGTGTTATGAGCACCTTATGACTAGATTCTTCTCAGATTATTGATAAAGATTTGACCTTTTGGTCTCAAGAATAAATATGAAATCCACGTACAGATTTACCTTTAAAGATATATAATTGGTTTTCATTATAAACCATTATACTATTTTAAAAGTGGATTTTCATCAGAATGAGCATACAAATTTAATGGGAATAGTATTTAGAACCGAGATGGGTACATTACTATGGTTTATACCCCAGAACTTCATGCCAACGTAGGATTTCGATTGTTCTCTCTTCTACGTGGATGATAGATATGTGATCACTTAGATAGGTTATACTCCCTGGCAAGAGTATAACTCCTCTCCCCAACGTGAGGATTCCTCCTTAGGGGGACAAGAACGTTGGACTCCATGAATGCTCACATGGTTTATGTCGATTAGAAGAATCTGAGTTTTTAGATTTCTAAACCCTTAAGATAAAGTATTTTCTCTACAGCTTTAAAGTTCTTAAGTTTAAAATATTGCTTTACATAAGCCTTTAGATACAGACTTATAGATTTCGCTTAGCCTGTATGATTTGAGAATAAGAACATAATACAGATCTCAGAACTAAGTGTAATAGCTTACAAGATTTATACTATATGCTTTATTGCTCATGATTTATGATCTTCAGTTTTCAGATTGCTCAAGCCTATGTGAGACTTTTACATTTAGCATGCATGATTTTATAAATTATGATGATATTGTTTACTTATTACATTCAACGCTGTATGCTCAGTACATCCTAAATGTACTAATCCACATATACATCTATGTGCTATATTGTCTCATAATGTAGGTTTAGGTGCTAAGTCTCAGCAGCATGAGTGATTTCTGAGCATCTCATCTACATCTCTGCAGTTGAGTCAGCTGGGGACTATCCTAGTAATTCTCTAGATTCAGTTAGTAGAGGCTTGACGGACTACTAGATTCAGTTTTAGCTTTTAGTTGCAGTATTCAGATTTTTTAGTATTTGCTTTATCAGACTGATGATATTAGTATTTTTAGATATACTCAGATAATTCAAATAGTTTTATGCAATTATTATGATTTTCCATTCATATTTCCCCTATTTTGATATTCAGATTTAGTAGAAGGCAGCTAGGGTTAGCTTAGGACTACTTGTAGTTCGCAGCATCGTGTGGCATCCCAGGAACCAGATTTTAGGGGGTTACAAACTTGGTATCATAGCCTTAGGTTTAGAGTGACCTAGGGAGTCAGAAAAGCTGTGTTACGTAGAGTCTTGATCATTGGTACAAAGCGCGTCATATCTATGAGCAAGAGGCTATGGAATGTTTTAGGAAATCATGTCTTCTTTTATGATATATCATGCATTCAGTGTCTCTATATGTTTCTAACTTGTTCTTTCACGTGACAGAAAATGCCTTCTCATCGAGCTAACACACGTAAAATAATAACCAACCACCTCAACTTGCAGATCCTTTGAATGAAAATGTGTCACATACAGAGTTTTAGGCTGCCTTTCAGGCGCTAGCCTAAGCGGTGACAGTTAATGTTTATGGCAACTGTTAGGCTGCAATCCCACTTCAGCAAAATAAAGAGTTAGCTACAGATAGAATTTAAGATTTTATGAGAATAAACCCATCGGAATTCTTTAGGTCGAAAGCAGGTGAGGACCTATAGTTTTATCTAGATGAGGTAATGAAGATCACCCGAATTATACATATTTCTGAAGAGAAGAGTGTAGAATTGGCATCCTATAGGCTGAAGGATATTTCATATGATTGGGTAGTGATGTAGAAGAAAATTAGATGGGAGAATAAAACTCCCATGAGTTGGCAGATATTTCAAGATGCGTTCTTAGACAAGTTCTTCCCACGTGAGATGAGGGAAACTAAGATAGAAGAGTTCATGAAACTGAGGCAGGGCTCAATGTCAGTGAAGGAGAATTGCCTCAAGTTTAACCAGTTGTCTAAGTATGCCCCTAATCAGATGGCTGGCCCTGGGTCAAGTATGAGTAAGTTTATGACCAGTGTATCTGGGTTGGTAGTTCAAGAGTGTAGGACTGCTATTCTTATTATGGACATGGATCTTTCTAGGTTAATGATTTATGCCCAATAGATAGAGGCAGAGAAGTTGAAGGGTAGAGAGAAGGGAAATAAAAGTCTAGGACAAGAGTAGTGGGATAGGTTGTCTTTGTACAAATCTCAGAATTGTATGAGTGGGAAGCCCAATCATCCCCCATGTGCTAAGTATGGTAAGAATCATGTAGGTGAATGTTTGTGGGGTCAGAAAGGTTGTTATGGTTATGGTTAGATGGGTCACGAAATCAAAGAGTGCCTGCATACTAGACATGGAAATAGGGATTTCCATCCCCAGATTCAGGATACTAGTGCACCAGATCCTCTAGGTTACCCAACCCCTTCCTAGGGCACTTCATCTAGTACCGATGCTGGTTAGCACTAAAATCAGTTCTATGCTTTGCCAGCCCGCCAAGAGCAGGAGTATTCCCAGATATTATTATTGGTATGCTTCATGTATTTTATCCTAATGTTTATGTGTTGTTAGACCCTGGATTGAGTTTCTCTTATGTAACCCTATTATTTGCAGTAAATTTTAAGATAAGTTCTGAAAAGATCCCTGAGCCTTTCTTGGTTTCTACCCCAGTAGGTGAGTCAGTTGTTGCCAAACAAATTTATAAAAAGTTTCCTATCACTATCCTTCATAAGGTCATGTTAGCCGACTTAATAGAGTTAGATATGGTTGATTTTGATCTTATTCTTGATCTGGATTGGCTCCATTCTAGTTATGCAACCATAGATTGTCGCACCTAAGTGGTGAAGTTTTAGTTTCCAGATGAACCAGTCTTTGAGTGGTCAGGTAATTCAGTTTCTTCCAAGAGTCATTTCATATCTTATCTTAAGGCCAGAAAGTTGATATACAATAGTTGCATTTATCACCTAGTTTGAGTCAAAGACACTAAGTCTAAGACTACAACAAATCAGTAAGTCAGTGTAGTTAATGAGTATCCTTATGTCTTTCCTGAAGATTTACCAGGGGTACCTCTTCATAGGGAAATAGAATTCGGCATTGACCCTCTTCTAGATACTCAGCCTATTTCTATACCTCCATATTATATGGCTCCCACAGAGCTTAAAGAGTTAAAGGAGTAGCTTAAAGATTATTTAGATAAAGGTTTCAAAAGGACCAGTATTTCTCCATAGGGGGCTCCCACCCTATTCGTGCGAAAGAAAGATGGTTCTTTGTAAATGTGCATTGACTATCGTTAGCTAAATAAGGTCACAGTCAAGAACAAATACCCTCTTCCTAGAATTGATAGCCTGTTTGATCAACTCCAAGGTGCAAGTTATTTCTCAAACATAGACCTTAGATCCGACTATCATCATCTTAAAGTAAGGGAAAGTGATATTCTAAAGACAACTTTTAGAACTTGTCATGGTCATTTTGAGTTTTTGGTCATGTTCTTTGGGCTAACAAATGCCCCAGCAGCCTTCATGAACTTGATAAACGGAGTGTTCAAATAGTATCTGGACATATTTTTCATAGTCTTTATAGATGATATCCTTGTCTACTCTCGTAGTGAGGATGATCATGTAAACCATTTTAGAATTGTGTTACAGTCTCTTAGAGATCACCAGTTATTCACCAAGTTCATCAAGTGTGAATTTTGGCTAAGATCAATAGCCTTTCTCGGTCATATTGTTTCCACCAATAGCATTAGAGTCGATCTCCAAAAGACTGTAGTAGTAAGAAACTGGCCTAGGCCTATTTCTCCATCAGACATTAGAAGTTTCTTGTGTTTCACTGGCTATTACCGCTATTTCATTAAAGGTTTCTCATCTATTGTATCTCTCATGTCTAGATTGACCTAAAAGAAAGTTAAGTTCCAGTGGTCAGATTCCTGTGAGAAGAGTTTTTAGGAGTTGAAGACTCGACTTACTTCAGCCCTAGTTTTAGCACTACCAGATGGTATAGACAATTTTGTGGTGTATTATGATGCCTCTAGAGTTGGTTTGGGTTGTGTGTTGATACAGAGAGGTAAGGTCATAGCCTATGCCTTTAGACAACTTAAGCCTCATGAAAAAAATTACCTAAGACATGATCTTGAGTTAGTTGCTGTTGTGTTTTCTTTGAAAATATGGAGACACTATCTATATGGTGTGCATGTTAATGTGTTCATAGACCACAAAAGTTTGCAGTATGTGTTTACCCAGAGGGATTTGAATCTTTTTTAGAGAAGGTGGTTAGAAATGTTCAAAGATTATGACATGTGTATGTTGTATCATCCGGGAAAGGCCAATGTAGTAGTAGACGCCCTTAGTAGATTGTCTATGGGCAGTGTTGCTCATGTGACAAATGATAAGAAAGAGTTATCTCAGGAAGTTCATCGTTTGGCTAGATTGGGTGTTATATTGGTCGATTCGGCTGAAGGGAATGTTTGGGTTCAGAGTAGTTTCAAATATTTCCTAGTTTCGGAAGTGATGGAAAAGCAAAATATGGATTCTAGTTTGGTCAAGCTGAAAGAGTCAGTTAAAGATCAAAAGGTAGAGGTTTTCTCCCAAGGGGGAGATGGTGTGTTGAGATACCGAAGTAGATTATGTATGCCATGTGTTGATGATTTAAGGCAACGGATTATGGTAGAAGCAAGTGGTTCACGTTATTCTATTCATCTAGGTGCTACCAAGATGTACCGCAACTTGTGGGAAATCTATTGGTGGAGTGGTATGAAGAGAGACATAGCGAAGTTCATAGCTAAGTGCGCAACCTGTCAACAAGTTAAGTTAGAGTACCAAAGACCTGTGGTACGTTGCAAGAGTTTGGTATCCCCACTTGGAAGTGGGAAGAGCTGATTATGGATTTTATGACTGGTTTACCCCATTTGTGTCGTCAACATGATTTGATTTAGGTTATTATAGAAAGATTGACTAAGTCAGCACATTTCTTGCCAGTTCACGCATCTTACACAACTAAAGATTATGTTAAGCAGTACATCAGAGAGTTAGTCAGACTGCATAGAGTTCCCTTGTCTATCATTTTAGATAGGGGTACTCAGTTCACTTCCCAGTTTTGGAGAGCCTTTTAGAAGTGTCTTGGTACCCAAACCTATCTTAGTTCAGCTTTCCACCCTCAGATAGATGGTCAAGAAGAGAGGACTATCTAAATTCTAGAAGATATGTTGAGAGAATGTGCTTTTGATTTCAAAGGTAGTTGGGATGAGCATTTTCCATTGATTGAGTTTTCTTATAACAATAGTTACCATTCTATCATACAGATGGCCCCGTTTGAGGCTCTTTATGGAAGAAGATGTAGATTACCCATAGGTTGGTTTAAAGTCGGTAAGACTGCTTTTCTTGGGCCTGTCGCAGTGTTTAAAGCTATGGAGAAGGTTCAGTTGATTAGAGAAAGATTGAAAATAGCCCAGAGTCGTCAGAAATTATATGCAGATGTGATAAAAAAAGACCTCAAGTTTGAGGTTGGTGACTAATGTATTTGAAGATTTCACCCATGAAAGAGGTGAAGAGATTTGGAAAAAAGGAGAAGCTTAGTCCCCGGTATGTTGGCCCTTATAGAATTGTGAGTCATATTTGGAAAGTAGCTTATGAGCTTGAGTTACCCACAGACTTGTTAGCCGTTCATCCTGTATTCCATGCCTCTATTCTTAAGAAGTGCATCTGTGACTCCACTATTGTAGTTCCTCTAGAAATATCAGATATTCAAGACAACCTTTCAGACGAAAAGATTCCAGTTGACATTTTAGATCATAAGATCCGTAGACTAAGGAACAAATAAGTTCCCTTGGTCAAAGTTCTTTGGCAAAATCAGTATGTTGAGGGCGCCACTTTGGAAGCAGAAGCAGATATGCGATCCAATTACCCTCACCTCTTCTCCATAAATTTGGAATCATTCGAAGGTAATACTCTTCCTTGATTTAGTATCTTTCCAGTTCTAGATTCAGCTATATAGCCGCCCTCATTGAAAAAAATTCATGCACTCACAGATTAGCTCAAAAGCTCAGTATAATTTAGATTAAGTTGTGTAATTTATTTTAGTTGTGTATGCTATCATATAGCCTCGGATTCCTCAGTCTCCTTAGCCGAACTAGCCACATTCGAGGATGAATATTTCTAAAGGAGAGATATTATAACACCCCATACTTTTCCTAGTTTAATTTAACATTGAGAATGTCAAGTGTTGGATTCAAGAGAGAATGACTTTTCATACATATATAATTTTCTAGATTTAGACCCTGTTGAAAATTGAATTATCTTTCTAGCGATATAAGATTTACCTAAATTCGATAACCAAGTAAGAAGTTATAGCTATTTTAAGTTTCGGTCATAAAGCACTATCATTTTGGTCACTAGCGCATCGCAGAGACAGTTTAAATAACGATTGTCAAATTATAGTGAGACCCCATGATCGTACCACATTGGAGAGAAGTCCAATATCTTTATTGTCAATTTCTAGTAAGATTTCACGATTCCACCGCACCGCGATGATGTCCCATTTCATAATTATCACTTTCCAGTGAACCTCCGCGATAATGGTGCGTCATGGAGGTAGCCAAAATGAAAATTCAGAGGCGTACCGAGATAGCTCCACATCGTGGTGATTTTCTAGGTCCTAGTTGGCAGTTTTCAGTAGGCCATCGCGATAACAGCGCGTCGCCCCGTTGGCCAATTTTGGGAAATTTTTCCAGTACGAGTAAAATTTTTAAAGAGGCTCTTTGGTCATTTTCTAGCACCAATTCGTGAATAACAGATCATTTAACCCATCCTAAGTATATTATACCCATTTTTTCCCCAAAATACTCTTAAACAAAATACTAGATCCTTAAAGCTTATCCCCCCCCCCCAAGAAATCCAATTCCTCCACTAATTCTCCAAGGTAATTCAAGATTAAGGATTTCCAACTCAAGAACTCTAAGATTTCAACAAGGATAATCCTTTCATCCTTGCTCCCAAAACTTATTGTAAGTACAAATTTACTAAATTTTGTGATTTTCCATGAAATTGAAGTTAGGGTTTATACCCAATATTGCTATTTATAAGATTATGAGATTTCAAGTGATTTAAGAGTTGAGTTGCATATTTATGTTCATATTTTCATGCATATTGCAGGAATTTTTAAATTTTAAGTTGATTTATAAATGTTTACATTACCAAGCATGAATATTATGATGTTTTAACATGAGTTTAAGCATGGGTCATTAAGCCCCAAATAAAGATTGCTATTTTAAGATTTGTTGTGCTATGAGCACCTTATGGCTAGATTCTTCTCAGATTATTGATAAAGATTTGGCCTTTTGGTCTCAAGATATGAAATCCACTTTACAGATTCAGATTACAAATTTAGCTTTATGGATATACAG
Organism: Capsicum annuum; assembly: GCF_002878395.1. Lineage (NCBI taxonomy): Eukaryota > Viridiplantae > Streptophyta > Magnoliopsida > Solanales > Solanaceae > Capsicum > Capsicum annuum. The sequence goes on along the minus strand of NC_061112.1, from coordinate 111,170,296 downwards.
TTGGTTTTTATTATAAACCATTATACTATTTTAAAATTGGATTTCCATCAGAATGAGCATTCAGATTTAATGGGAGTAGTATTTATCACCGAGATAGATACGTTACTACAGTTTCATACCCCATAATTACGTACCAATGTAGGATTTAGATTGTTACCACTTCTACGTGGATGATAGATATGTGATCACTTAGATAGGTTATACTCTCTAGCAAGAGTATGACTCCTCTCCGCAATATGAGGATTCCTCCTTAGGGGGACAAGAACGCTGGACTCCATGAATACTCACATGATTTATGCCGGTTAGAAGAATCTGAGTTTTCAGATTTCTAAACCCTTAAGATAAAGCATTTTCTCTACAACTTTAAAGTTCTTGAGTTTAAAATACTGCTTTACATAAGCCTTTAGATACAGACTTACATATTTCACTTAGCCTGTATGATTTGAGAATAAGAACATAATACAAATTTCAGAACTACGTGTAATAGCTCACAAGATTTATACTATATTCTTTATTGCTCATGATTTGTGATCTTCAGTTTTCAGATTGCTCAAGCCTATGTGAGTCTTTTACATTTAGCATGCATGATTTTATAAATTTTGATGATATTATTTACTTATTACATTCAACGCTGTATGCTCAGTACATCCTAAATGTACTAATCCACATATACATCTATGTGCTACATTGTCTCATATTGTAGGTTCAGGTGCTCAGTCTCAGCAACGTGTGTGATTTCTAAGCATCTCATCTATATCTCTATAGTTGGTGAGTCCTCATAGTTTGGGGACTTAGCTATTTAGATTTCTAGTTTATTAGTAGATGATTTAGTATTCATTTCAAACTATTGTGTCAGTTGGGGCCTGTCCCAATGACTCTCTAGATTCAGTCCGTAGAGTCTTGTCGGACTACTAGATTCAGTTTTAGATTTTCGTTGTAGTATTCAGATTTTTAGTATTTACTTTATTAGACTGATGAGATTAGTATTTTCAGATATACTCAGATAATTCAGATAGTTTTCTGCAATTATTATGATTTTTTATTCATATTTTCCCTATTTTGAGATTCAGATATAGTAGAAGGCAACTAGGGTTAGCTCAGGACTAATTGTAGTTTGGAGCACTATGTGGCATCCCAGGAACCAGATTTCAAAGCATTACAATTTCACCCCTAACGATATAATACCACTCTCACAATGGAGAGTATATTACACTCGCCCACACATTAGCACCACATCACTGCCACATCATAAATTATTTAAGAAGTGTTTTATACATATATATATATATATAAACATCCAAGCAACTTAGATTTTCTGACGAATTTCCATCGAAAAACTCCATCTTTACCGATCAAATCTTCAATTTCTTCACCCCAAACTCATCCCTCACTGCCCACCTCATCAAAACAAACCCCTAAAGCCTTCTTAACCCCAAACAAACCCCTAAAGCCTTCTTAACCCTTCCAAGATGTCCGAAAAATTGACCTATAATTTTCTAAAACATTATCCAATACTTGCAAGAAAATAATCTCATGAACCCAAGTATAAGTAATCAAAAAACCCAACACAACACAAGCATAAGCAACAGATAACAAACTAACTAGAAACAACAATGAAGTAGCATCACCATGTCGCAATTCAAAATCCTTCATTAAAAACCCTAAATCAACAAACCCATTTTCCCCATCCTCACTATTGCCACTCTCATTCAAATTCAAAATCTTAGCTGTCCTAATGATTTATACGTAACAAAAAACCTATTATGAATTCTACTCACCAGAATCCTCAAAACTTTATCATTACAGCGATCAAATTCAATCTCCATCAAAAAATACCATAAATCATTGGCGGGTTTAGGGAGAAAAAATTAGGGTGGGGTGGAATGGGAATGGGGGTTAGAGGGGGCTAGTAGTGGTGAAATTGGTGGTTGAATGAGAAGTGGGGTAGGGGTTGGCGGGTTTGGGGAGGAGAATTAGGGTAGGGATGGAGGTTAGAAGAAGAAGGAAAATATTTTATTTTTTTCTATTGTATATATTAATATTTTTTTTAAAATAATATTCATGCATTAAAAAAAAAATCTCCTCAGCATTACGGGTGAAACTAATACATTTTAAAGATGTTAAGGGGTGTAATTAAATAAAAATTTAGTTTAGGTTTAAGTTTAACGTAAGTTGAGAGGACATGTTCGGGGGGAAAGATTTCTTTTCTCATAAAAAAAATGATCTTCATCTAAAAATATATCTATTTCTATTAAGGGATTAGTAATATTTGTTATTTTATTTAATTCGTTTTTTACCAAAATATCAAATTAAATAAGCTGAAACATACAAACAAAAAAATCAATCAAAATGAACTATTTTTTATTTTTGATTTTTCTTCAACTGAATTTCTTCAGTTTATTCTTGTCAGGGAAATATAAATTGATTAATTTGTGAAACTAAAGCTACAAGTAAAACTAATATAATATTTATTAATGTTATTGTTAATCTTTTTAATACTTTTCAAAGAAAATTATTTTTTATTTTTCAATCAAACATCAGAGAATATATTTCAGGAAAACACTTTTGCGATATCAAACACTTGGACACTTTAGTTTTCTTTTGTATGAGGGATACTATAACACCCACAAAGTTCATGCATGTTAAGAATATAAATATGAATGGAGGTCATAAAAAGGTATCACACACACATATATATACATACACACACACACATATATAGAGATATATACATATATATACACAAACACACATATATATAGATATATACATATACACACACACACACATATATATATACACATATACACACATATATATATACATACATAGATATATATATGCATACATATATATGTATGCATACATACATACATATATAAATAGGTATGTGTGTGTATATATATATAAGTATAGATATATGTGTGTATGTTGATTTGTACAAATCGTTACTATATTAGACATTTAATCAATATAGTCGAAAGGTTGTAGATGTATCAATATATAATATTTGATTGGGTTTCAATTGTAATATTCAAATGCATTTATTGTATACGTATTAAGCATAGGTATTTTGGTCTAGGTATACGTATCAATTGTAGATATATTAGATATTTGTATTTCATATAAGTATAGTGGAAGTATTGTATATCAGTGAACTTATAACACCCCGTAGCGTTCTTGACTTAGTACTGTGATCAGTAGCATCCTTTAAGTATCAACAACTTGAAATTTTCTAAGTGTTGAAATGACTTATCCTTATTTTAAGTTCTTAAACTTCAATGATTTCAAAATCAATCTTCCCAACCCCGAGATGTATATTTTTAAGTTAAATTATGTTCAAGAGTGTAATGGGGTGACTCAGGAAGGTTTTGAATTTTTTGGACAACATTTGGGATGTGTTTGGATAAACAAACTAGTGGCTCGATGCATCGCGTCGGTAATCGTATTGTCCAACCCAGTGGATGGATGCGATACCATTGTGTCGCACTGTTAATCAAATCGACAGGCGACGCATAGCGTCGCTAAACACGTCAGATATCCAGTTCATGAATTAAATTTTTCTTGGGTCTAGAAAGGTATTTTTGTTTATTTCCCTTATTATAACTCAGTCATAACACGAAATTTAGTCAGGATTAAGGCATAATATACCAAAATCCACTCAAATTACTTCAAAACAAAACCCTAACTTCCATCTTATAGATTAAGAGTTCATCTTCTAAGTCAAGATTTTCAAGAAAAGAGTCAAGGCTAGTGTTCTACTCTTCGAGCTAATTAATCTAAGGTATGTGGGGTTTTTCTAAACTACATGGGCATGGAAAAATTTTCTTAATTATGCTTAAAGGTTTAGAAATCATGAACTTACAAAGGGGTTTGAATTTACATTTACAATTATGCATTATGAAATCTTCTTGATATAAATGTTTTGGTCTTGGGGTCTTCCCCCCTTAAACTCTCTTTTGTTTATATATATATATATATATATATATGTATATATGTATATATATATATATATGTATGTATGCATGAGGTTTGATGGTTGAAACTTGAATTGAGAGCATGAAGAACTATAATCCCTCTCTTGTTGTAAAACCCTTTGTTTTCATATGTTATACACTATTCAATTTCATATTGAGAAGCATGATACGAATGCCCTTACTATTGTTTAAGATTTGATTTTGGTTATGAACTAAAAAGAGGTGTTTCTTGTAACATAAATGAAAAGTTGTAATTCAAAGAGATTGCATGGTTTGTTATGAAATACTTGACTACCACATGTATGTTTAAATATTGAAAAGAGAGAGTCTTTGCATAATTTGACATATGATTTGAAATATGAATTCTCTTAAACTGTTTAAATGATATGGTGGTCCAAACTTTATGTTTTAACTGAAGAGACTGGAACTTGATATTTTATGGCTTAAAGATATGACTTGCAAGTCTTGGTATGACGATACCAAAATAGATGAATGCCACAATAGTGTAAGATTTTCATATTTTGTTTTCAAATAATGCATGCCTTAAAGAGTTCAAAATAGGCTTAAAGAGAGTTAGGTGGTTACCCAAAAAAGGTCAAGTTCACATAACTCATAGCCCGAAACCGTGTTTTGCCGACACAGATTTATTATGTCTACAAGAGGGATCATATGCTATCCTAGTTCCCCTTGGCGTATTAGAGATAGAGACTCTAACCATTGCAGCAAACATGGATTGGGGGCTTGGACGTCATGTTAAGGGTGAATTTTATGTAGCCCGTGGGATTTTAGAGTTGTCGGATTTGCCACCTAGCTCAGAAGTAAAATAAAGAGTGAGTCTTGGTTTTAAAGAATTGTTTCAAGGTCTTTAAGCTTGCTCATGTGTTTCCATACATCTTATTAAAATATTTTATGAATTTCTCCCACTCATTTTGTATAAAAGTACTTTATTTTGGATTGCTCTACATACAGTACATGTGTATTGACCCACTAAATCTCAGGATCTGAGGCACAGTCTCGTGGTCCCATCCAGCAGTAGACCGGTGTGTGTCAAAAGTTGCAGTTGGTAAGCCTTCTCTATTTCGTAAGTCCTGATTTTCAGATTTCGGTTGTTTTTTCTATTTTATGGTCTGTTGGGGGCCTTGTCCTGGTTTTATACATGATATTGGTTCTTATGTATTTGAGATTTCGCAGACTGTTCTTAGATGTTGTTAGAAGTTATGAATTTCATGTTGAATTGTTCCTCTAAATTACATTATTTGACCATGATTTCGTATCGATATGTATTTTCTGCATTGTCTTTTATATTATTTGAACCTGTGTATGATGTCTCGAAAGTAAAAGGCACTCGGGACTTTATGGTTTGAGATGCTCATCGCGGCTAGGTTCTCAGCTTGGGTCGTGACAAACTTTGTATCAGATCACGATTCATGGTCCTAGGGTGTCTGTAAAATCACATCAGGTAGAGTCCTATTTATGGGTGTGTAGTGCGCCACACTTATAAATAAGAGGCTACAAAGTGTTTAGGAATTTCTCTCTTCTTTCGTGATCTAGTTTGTGCTATAGAGTCTGTATGTCAACTAAGCAGTGATTTCTTATATTTATGAAAGTTAACATGCCTCCCCGTCAAACCAACGAATAGAATGCCCAAGTTGAGGAGGTCCGCCCTACCCATAGGATGCAAACCCATAATAGAGCTCGCACCTCAGAGTTTGTTCCTACTCTGGGAGTTTCCCCAGTTTTGACCAGTCCACCTCAGGCTCCACAGACCAATGTTAACCATCTCTAGTCTCCTTAGAGGGAGGTTTTGAATTTTGAGTTCAAACAGTCCATCCATATGATTGCACAACTCGTAGCCTCTCAGACCCGTCAGACTGAAGATGTGGGTTCTGTGTCGGGTTCGTCTGAGGTTACCCGAGTTGGTCAATTCATAGGACTAAACCTATTTGTGTTCACGGGCACGAAGGTTGAGGAGGACCCCTAAGGGTTCATTGATGAGTTAGAGAAGCTTTTTAGAGTTATACATGTGAACGATGTTAAAAGTGTGGAGTTTACGACATATCAACTAAAATATATGGCAAATCAGTGGTACATTAAGTAGGAGGATTCGAAGGGTAGTGATGCTGAGCCTTCTATTGGGGTAATTTTGTGGAATCTTTTCTGGATCATTTCTTTCCTTAAGAATTGAGTCGAAGGCGGAATAATTTATGAACTTGAAACAAGGGAAAATAAGTGTCAAAGAGTACACATTGAAGTTCAACCAATTATCCCATTATTCCCCAAAATTGGTGGGTAACATGAGAGCTCGTATGAGAAAGCTTGCATCCGATCTCTTGGATGATTTAGTATTGGAATGTAAAGGGGCAATGTTGAATAGAGATATGGATTTCTCTAGATTGTCTGTTCACATGCAATAGGTTGAGGAGTAGAAGAAGAATGTTGCTGAAGCAAGGGAGAAAAATAGAAAAACTAAGAGGGCCAGATCTATGGACCAGAATAATATTCAACACCAAGGTGGTAATTAGGGAAAAAGGTGGTCTAATTCTAAGAAGAAGTCCTGGAGTCACACTCAGTCAGCAGCCAGCACCTCAGTACCCAGACCTTCAGTTGACCGGTGGTTTTAGAATTTTTAGCCTAATCAGGGATAGGGAGTACAGGGTACTAAGTCTCAAGGGAGCGTGGCCCGGCTATTTAGGCAATACCTTCCGTGTAGCTCATGCAGAAAGAATCACCCAGGAAGATGTCAATTTTGCATAATGGTGTGCTATATTTACGGCCAGCTAAGTCATATCCAATGAGATTGCCCAATAGTGAGAGGTAGTGTTTGGGGTGCTGAGTCTCTAGCAAATTCCTCAGTGCCACCACCACCTCCCAAGGGTAATACTTTAGCTACCGGGGGTGGTATCAACCGACTGTATGCTCTATCAAATTGGTAGGATGCTGAGGCATCACCAAATATGGTCATGGGTATGTTACAGATTTTCTCCCATGATGTGTATGTGTTACATGATCCTGGGTCTTCCTTGTCCTATGTGACCCTTTTTGTGGCCATTGGTTTTGGTTTCGAACCTAAAAATATTCCTGAACCTTTCTCTATTTCCACTCCGATTTATGACTCTATTGTGGCTAGAAGGGTATATAAAAATTGTGTGATGTTTTTTTGTAATTATGCTATTGTGACAGACCTTATAGAGCTTGACATGATTGACTTTGATGCTATTTTTGGGATGGATTGGCTCCATTCGTGTTATGCCATATTAGACTGTAGGACCTGAAAAGTTACTTTCTCTTTTCCGAATGAACCTATGATAGAACGGGAGAGGTATTCTTTAGCACCCAGAGGGATATTTATATCTTATATTACAGCACGTAGGCTTATATCAAAGGGTGTTTGTATCATTTTATTCGATTCAAGGATTTCAGTGATGAAAGTCCTTCTCTAGTTAATGAATTTCCAGAAGTCTTTCCCGATGATCTCCCAGGGATACCCCCTGATAGGGAGATAGATTTTGGCATTGACTTATTGCCGGACTCTTGTCCAATTTTTATTCCACCATACAGAATGGCTTCTGCAGAATTGAAAGAGTTAAAAGAATAGTTGAAAGATCTACTAGATAAAGGCTTTATCCATCCTAGTATTTCTTCCTGGGGTGCACCTGTACTCTTCGTACGTAAGAAATATGACTCCCTCCATATATGTATAGATTACCGTCAGCTAAATCAGGTCACATTTAAGAACAAATACCCTCTTCCCAGAATAAATGATTTATTTGATCAACTCCAAGGTGCTAACTATTTATCTAAGATAGACCTTTGTTTGGGGTATCATTAGTTGAAGGTTAGACAGACTGACATTCCCAACACAGCTTTCTAAACCTGTTATGGTCATTATGAATTCTTAGTTATGTCCTTCGGATTAACTAATGTCCTTGCAGGATCTGATAAATAGCGTGTTCCATCAGTATTTAGACCTATTCGTTATAGTCTTGATTGACAACATCTTGGTTTACTCTAAGAATAGACCCTTAAGGAGCATGCGTTGTATGTAAAGTTTTCAAAATGTGAATTCTGGCTTAATGCTATTGCTTTCTTGGGGCATATTATGTCTAGTGAGGGGATTAAGGTTAACCCCCAAAAGATTGATGCAGTAAGAAAGTGGCCCAGGCCTACGATTCGAACTGATATTCGGAGGTTCTTGGCTTTGGCAGGGTATTATAGAAGTTTTGTAGAGAATTTTTCCTCCATAGCCACTCCCCTTACCAAATTTACTCAGAAAAAGGAAAATTTTTTATGGTCCAACTCATGTGAAGGTAGTTTTGAAAAGCTGAAAGATAAGTTGACTACTACACCAGTTTTGACTCTTCCTGATAGTACAGAGGTTTTTCTTGTGTATTGTGATGCGTCCCGGGTAGGAATTGGGTATGTGCTTATGCAGCATGGTAAAGTGGTGGCTTATGCATCAAGGCAGTTAAAGATGCACGAAAAGAATTATCCCACCTATGACTTAGAGTTAGCGGGGGTGGTGTTTGCACTTAAAATCTGGCGGCATTATCTTTATGGGGTGCATGTAGATATATTCACCAATCACAAAAGTTTATATTATGTTTTCTCATAAAAAGAACTGAATCTCAGGTAGATGCGGTGGTTGGATTTGTTAAAAGATTATGACATGAGCCTGCTTTATCATCCAGGGAAAGCCAATATGGTGACAACGCCCTTAGCAGGTTATCAATGGGCAGTCTTTCCCATGTTGAGAAAGGAAAAAGGGAGATGGTTAAAGATATTTACCGGCTTTTAAATCTAGGGGTTCAACTTTTGGATTTCGAAGATGGAGGAGTAATTGTTCATGAGATAGCTAAATCTTCCCTATGTGCTGAAGTTAAGGAAAAATAGGTCGAAGATCCTATCTTGTTGCAGATTAAGAATGATGTAGGTCAACAAAAGGTGATGGCTTTTTAAATTGGAGGTGGTGAGATATTGAGGTATCAGGGCAGGCTATGTGTACCGAACATGGATGGTTTATGCGAGAGGATTCTTAATAAAGCTCACACCTCGTGGTATGTTGTTCACCCAGGCTCTACTAAAATGTATCATGATCTTAAGATGATTTATTGATGGAACAATATAAAGCGTAATGTTGCTAATTTTGTTTCTGTTTGAATTGTCAAAAAGTCAAAGTAGAGTATTTGAGACTAGGTCAAACTTCCCAAGAAATAGCCTTCCCTATGTGGAAAAGGGAGATAATCAATATGGATTTCATCACGGGGCTTCCGAAGTCTCAGAACCAATATGACTCCATATAGGTGATTATGGACCGGATGACTAAGTCAACTCACTTTTTGCCTGTGAGGACAAACTATTCGGGAGATAATTATGCCAAGATGTATATTCATGAGATAGTTCATTTGGATGGTGATCCTATATCTATTATATTCGATTAGGGTATGCAATTCTCTTCACAGTTTTGGTGGTCTTTTCAGAAGGTTTTAGGTACCCAAGTGAACTTGAGTACTGCCTTCCACCCTCAGACTGATGGGCAGGTGAAACGTACCATTCAGAAACTTGAAGATATATTAAGGGCCTGCATAATTGACTTTAAAGGTAGTTGGGTAGATCATTTTTCGTTGATAGAATTCACTTACAACAATAGCTATCATGCCAGTATTCAGATGGATCCTTTTGAATCACTCTATGAGAGGATATGTAGATCACCAATTAGGTGGTATGAAGTGGGTGAAACCCGATTGTTTGGTCCTGACCTTGTTCATCAAGCAATGAAAAAGGTGAAGATCATTAGAGAAAGACTTAAGACAACTCAGAGTCACTAGAAGTCCTACACCAATATTAGGAGAAGGAAGTTGGAATTTGAGGTAGGTGATTGGGTATTTCTAAAAGTCTCCCCTATGAAGGGTGTCATGCGATTCAGAAAGAAAGGGAAACTTATTCCTTGCTATATAGGACTATATAAAATTGTGAGGAGAATAGGAGGGGTTGCTTACGAGTTAGAATTGCCCGTAAGTTTGGTTTCTGTTCATCCAGTGTTCCATGTGTCCATGTTGAAAAAGTGCATTGGAGATCATTCCTTAGTGTTTCCTTTAGAAGAGATCAATGTGAAGGACTCCTTGTCTTATAAACAAGAACCCATTGCTATCTTAGATCATCAAGTTCAGAGATTGAGAAGTAAAGAGATAGTTTCAGTTAAGGTGTTGTAGAGTAATCAAAAAGATGAGAAAGATACTTGGGAGTCAGAAGATAACATGCGTGCTAGATACCCAAATATCTTTGAGATCATGGATAATGACTTAGAAGGTATAAATCCTATACTACTATCTCCCTATCTTTTCCTTAATACACCCGAAATCATGCTTGTCTGTGTCCAGAGCCATCATTCAAGGATGAATGATCCCAAGGGGGGATAATGTAGCTCCCCATAGCGTTCTATACTTAATATCGCGCTTAGTATCATGCTTTAAGTGCCAACAACCTGAAATTTTCTAAGTGTTGAAATAACTTAGCCTTATTTTAAGTTCTTAAACTTCAATGATTTCAAAATTAATCTTTCAGACTCCGAGATGTTGATTTTTAAGTTGAATTATGTTCGGGAGTGTAAGGGGGTGTCTCAGAAAGTTTTTGGATTTTTTGGACAATGTTTGGAATGTGTTTGGGTAAGAAAACCAGTGGCCCGACGCAATCTCGACGCACACATCTCGTCGGTAATTGAATTGGCCAAACTAGTGGATAGATGCAATATCATCACATTGCACCAGTAATCACATCGACAGGGAATGTGTAGCATTGGTAAACGTATTGGATCCCAGTTCGTGTATTAAATTTTTCTCGGGTACAGAAGGGTATTTTTGTATGTTTTCCTCATTAAAACTCAGCCATAACATGAAATTTAGTCAGGATTGTGGTATAATATACCAAAAACCATCAGAATTACTTCAAAACAAAACGCTAACTTACCTCCCAGAGATCAAGAGTTCATCTTCTACGTCAAGATTTTTAAGAAAAGAGTCAAGGATAGGGTTCCACTCTTCAAGCCAATTAATCTAAGGTACGTGGGGTTTTCCTAAACTACATGGGTATGGAAAAATCTTCTTAATTATGTTTAAAGGTTAAGAAATCATGAACTTACAAAGGAGTTTGAATTTACATTTACAATCATGCATTATGAAACTTTCTTTGAGCTAATTAATCTAGGGTTCCACTCTTCGAGCTAATTAATCTAAGGTACGTAGGGTTTTCCTAAACTACATGGGCATGGAAAAATCTTCTTAATTGTTTTTAAAGGTTGAGAAATCATGAACTTAGAAAGGGGTTTGAATTTACATTTACAATCATGAATTATTAAACCTTCTTGATATAAATGTTTTGGTCTTGAGGTCTTCCCTCCTTAAACTCTCTTTTGTTCGTATATATATATGTATATATATGTATATATGTATATATGTATATATATGTATATATGTATATATGTATATATGTATATATGTATATATGTATATATGTATATATGTATATATATGTATATATATACGTATGTATATATATACGTATGTATGCATGTGGTTTGATGGTTGAAACTTGAACTGAGAGCATGAATAACTATAATCCCTCTCTTTTTGTAAAACCCCTTGTTTTCATATATTATGCACTATCCAATTTCATATTGAGAACATGATACAAATTCCCTTACTATTGTTTAAGATTTGATTTTGGTTATGAACTAAAAAGAGGTGTTTCTTGTAACATAAATGAAAAGTGGTGATTCAAAGAGATAGCATGGTTTGTTACAAAATACTTGACCAAATGTTTGTTGAAATGTTGAAAAGAAAGAGTTTTTGCATAGTTTGACATATGTTTGAAATATGAATTCTCTATTCCGGAAGAACTGATTTTCAAATTTCTATTGTTTCTTCTGTTTTATGGTCTACTGGGGCCTTGTCCCAGTTTTAGACATGATATTAGTTTATATGTGTTAGAGATTTTCCGGACTGTTATTAGATATTATTAGAAGTTATGAATTCGATGTTGAATTATTCCTCTGGATTATATTATTTGACCATGATTCCGTATCGATATGTATTTTCCGCATTGAATTTTATATTATGTGAACCTGTGTATGATGTCCAGAAAGTGAAGAGAGTTTGGGCCTTCATGGTTTAGGATGCTCATTGCAGCCAGGGTCTCAACTCAGGTTGTGACAGAACTGCATATGTGACAATGTATATTAGGTATTTTTATTTTCATTTCAATTGTAATATACAAATGTAGATGAAAATTGTATGATTCTTTGATATATGCATGACTATGTCATATATAACTACAATTGGAGTATGTCATATATATAATCAAAAGGTCATAGAAGTATGTCATATATAAAAAGAGGCCATATACAAATACAACTGATTAAGTGTCGTATACAAATCAGTCCCTTTGTCTCCTTTCTCCTCTCTCTTTCCCAATCTCACTCGCTTCTTTCTTATTTCTGTCAGTCTCGTTCACCACCTTTTCCATTTTGATATACAAATCAGTGTCTCATATAGAAATTAGTACCTCTCTCTCCTCTCTCTCCCTCTCTCTCAATCTCATTTGCCAATCTTCGGTCTCTCTCAGTCTCTTTCGCCACTCTCCCCCCTTTTTATCTTATGTGTATGAATTGTAATTTGTTTTTTAAAAATTTATTGGCCCAAAAAGTTATTTCTAGCAGAAGTATTTTTTTGAAAAACACTTTTCATAATAAGTTGATTTTACAAGATTGACCAAACAGGTTATAAATTATGCACTATATTAAAAATTAAAATATTTATTTTGAGATCTATCATGAATATTCTCTGTACTTCATCTAATGTATAGAATTAATACACTTTACCCTCCCATGAAATACACCAAACATGTTATTGTTGTTGAGATCTAGGAATCAATTCCCACTAAATACTTTTTTAGCAATGTTAAATTATTTTGAGGAGATGATGACGAATATATATATATATATATATACATATATATATGTATGTATGTATGTATGTATGTATGTATGTATGTATGTGTATATATATATATATAAAGGGGAAAAAGTACACGTAAGATATCTGAAAACTTTTTTTAATTCAGTTTGTAAGTGGATGTATGTGAACAATTAATTTTGCTTGTATAAATTTCGACATTAAATATATATTATCTCGTATTTGGTTAGCAGTATTAGTTAAAATTATCTAGTGTTTGAACATAAATTCTTGAGAAAATTGAAGGAAAGGTGTCTTTTAAGTCTTTAATGAAAAAGATTAGTGACATTGACCAACTTAAAGTGTCAAACATAATTAGTAAAACTTGATTAAGTTAATTATGGAGTTGATTAATATTTTCAAAACTTTTTAATCTTTTCAAAAGTACAAATCAAACCAGACCTCTCTCCTCTCCAAATCATCGAATGTCTCTCTCTACTCTCTCTCTATAGCTTCTCTCAACTCTCTCCCAACCAACAGTTCTGTAAAATTTCTCCATTCAATCTCCGACGACTTTAACCTCCAGCGAAAAATAGTCGGGCAAGTTCCTTTTCGACTTTCAACCGTCGATAGATGTGAAGAATTCTCCTGTGACATCAACATTGAGTTTTTTGTCATCCCATTTCTTATTTCACAGGTAAAAAATTATGTCTTTTTAGTTATGAAGAAACAGAGAAACTTGAGCCAACTTCTCTTCTAGTATTGGTTTACAATTTTAATATTTCTTGCTTAAATTTAAAATGTGGACTAAATAAAATCCTAATTTCTAGCATTTCTTCTCTACTCTTTTCGGTGTGAAATATAGTTTTTTGTTGTTATTGTAGTTCTTTTATTCAAACTGTTGATTTGATTTGTTGGTTATTTTTGGTCACCGTTGATGGTCTTAGTGTGTGTCTGTGTTGGTGTTACTGGGTTGTTTTGTTGTTTATCTTGGTAAAAATGGTGTTGCAATAGATGAACCATCTGACGCAATAGATGAACCATCTAGTGCAACAGATGAAACATCTGATGCAACAGATGAAACATCTGATGCAACAGATGAAACATCTGATATAATAGATACAAATTTGATACAATAATGGAAATTTGATGCAGCAGATAAACAATCTAACAGATCATTCATCTGTTGTGGCAGATGACTCTTCTTTTTGGAAAAAATCTAAACAATATCGATCCACCAAATAACTCATTTTACAACAGATGAGTGATTTGTTTCAATAGATGAGTGATCTATTTTCATTGTTTCCAATGAATTACTCATCCCCTATAACAGGTTATTTATAGGTTGCAATAGATAACCTACATGGTGCAACAGACGTGTGACCTATTTTTATTGTTTTCAATAGATTACTCATCCACTGCAACAGGTTGGTTAGATGTTGCAATAGATATTCTACCTGGTGTAACAAATGAGTGATTTATTTTTATTATTTCTAATGGATTACTCATTCGTTGCAATATATTGGTTATATGTTGCAATATATAACCTTTTTGGTGTAATAAATGAGTGATCTATTTTTATTGTTTCCAGCAGATTACTCATCCATTTCAACAGGTTGGTTTATGTTGCAACAAATAAACTACCTGGTTCAAGTGATCTGTTTTTACTGTTTCCAACAGCTTACTCATCAGTTGCAACAATTTAGTTATATGTTGCTACAGATAACATACCTAGTACAACAAATGTGGGTCTATTAGAACTTTTATTTTACTATTGTGCATGTTAGATTTACTATTATACTTTTTTAAAGATGCATTAATCAATTATAATCTATTTTATTTTCTTGTTAATTTTAGATAATATGGCTCTCAAAAGAAAATAAATCAAATCAAGTCCAAGTAAAGGATCAAGTGAAGCAGCTAGGCTACATCCACTACTCTATGAGCTTGCTTTACAAGCCTTATCTCAATCAGAAGTAGAAGATAATGAACACGTGGAGGAGGAATGCTTCAAAAGAGATGATCAAAATACTAATAGCCTTTCCATCGAAGAGTTGGTCAAAAACTTCAGCATTGATCGCTATCTTTTGAGAATGAGTGCGATGGTACCACATGTTTAATGGGTGATTTTGTGGTTAAGGCAGCCATGGGAAAATCTTTTGGCACCTTCAAAAAAATACGTTGAGAATAAAAATTGGATTCTTATTTCAGGGAAAGCCGCTTTGAAAAATATCTTGATTTGCCAAAAGAAAACAATGCTCGTTTCAAAATAAAAATGGTATATGATCTTCTCAAACGTAGGTTTATGTATGAAAACAAAGATAAGATGGATGAGGTGTGGATAAATTACTGTGGCATGCCTGTTTGTTTTGGTTGGAAGGAGTTTGCCATAGTTACTGGACTAAAATGTTATCCTCCTTCTCCTTCTCAAATTATACCTACTCTAACCCAAAAAAAAAAATACTCTGCACACCCTAAAAAGGCAAAGGCAAGTCGAGTGATCGTGATGAACTAGTGTTCATTGTTGGTCCAAGCTTCAAAAACAAAAACTTGATAGAAGCATTGAAAGGTAAAGGACTTTCAAAGAAGCACAAGAAATCATTGTTCTTGGTTTAGTTTGTAAATAATATTTTTTGGGTGAGAGACTTTAACAACAACATAAGACTCTATATAATAAATCTCTCTGAGGATCTTGAGGCATTTAATAGCTATCCTTGGGGTTATGAAAGCTTCAAAATGACTGTTAAATATTTGTTGACTCAGTTAACACCATTGACAATCAACTTATATGGCTTTCCATAGGCTTTCATGGTAAATATTTCCTTATTATGATATGATTCATTTTTTTAATTCAATAATGTTTTGATTTATTGGAGTTATGTTATAGACTTGGGCATTTGAAGTCATTCCTTATTTGAGACAACAAGTGAACTACTAGGAAGAAGTTTCCTGTTCAAGTTTTGAGATGGTTGTCGGCCAAAATGATAAAAATATAAAATTTCTTGATCTTTTTAATCCCCCGAAGGAAGTAGTAAGTCTAATTCTAATTAAGTTTTTATTTTAATTAATGATTATTTTAAATGATTTCATCATCATTCTAATAAATGTACTGATTTATTTTAGATTATCCATCCGTGGCTTGTTCCGACCAATCGAGAATTGAAGATGACATTTTTTCTTACTTTACGGTCTATGCAAACTTTATGGGACCCTAAGATCATTGATAGAATAAAAATGGAATTGTTTAGAGCAACAACCATCACAAGAAAAATAATTTTGGAGGGTGGGATTGTTGTTGTTGATGATGGTAGTGGTAGTGGTGCTGCTGTTGGGGTTAATAATGATCCTCTTATAGTTTTTTAAAACAACAAGCCATTATGATTATGATCATACTGGTTATACAGATTTTTCTCTAGATTTTGCAACATCTAGCGAATGTTCCATATGCAAATGTCAAGATTGCAAGACGAAACATGATGGAGTGATTAATGTTATTAATGCACTAACTACTTCTATAAAAGAAATGATATCTAAGAGGGGTGTCATTCCATCAAAGACGATTTCATATCCATACACTCCACTAGAGACCAAGGTGACTAAGAGGTGAAGGAAAGATATTTCCAAGGCATCATCAAGCATCGAAAAAAGCAAAATTTCAATGCCTTTGCCTTTTTCTTGCTCCACTGTTCAATGTACAAGGGTAACAGGAGAGCAGCATGAGCTAAAGAAGGTGAATGTATATCATCTATTCCAACAAACAAACAGACACGTATCTATTTCAACAGATGATACATCTGCTGAAAATTATCAAAAAGATATAAACATCTATTGCAACTGTTGTCTAAATTTTTGCATCAGATGCGTTACCTGTAGAAACATATATCCATCTATTTCAGCAAATCAAACAGGTTTTCATACTATTTTAATTTCTACCAACAGATGAGTCTTATGTTGCAACAGATGGGTCATCTGTTCAAAATTATCATACCACTCTATTTTACCTATTTGAATTTATCCCAACAAATGATCCATTTATTGCAACATAAGACTTATCTATTGTAACAGATAGATAATCTATTGTATATCTATAATTAACATTGATAATTCTAGCTTTCTAGGTAGATGTCATAGTAGAAGCTACTGCTAAAGAGCATAATATCATAGTTGATAATTGTAATACCCTGAGAGTACACCCTGGGTGCTACACGGTGCTTATGGTCACAAGTGACCATAAGCTAACCCATGTTGGTACCTGTTGTGAGCATTGAATAACAGAACAAAGAAACATGTGCGTAATTTAACTGAAATGCTATATGGTTTTAAATCATAGCTTTGATAATTTCTGTAAAACAATACTAACATTATTGATAAAATGACTGATAATAACAACTGAAAACTGACTAGCTACCTGTACTAGTCTAAAAATCCTCTACTGACTGAATAAGAGTTGATGGGACAGGCCCCCAGCTAACTCTAACCAACTACTGAACTAAAAGTATGATAATAAATATAGTTTGTCCTCGAAATATGCAGACTCACCACTACTATAGATAATAATCTAGAAAGTCTATGCGTGATCCAGGAACTGAGCATCCAATCCTATGATATGATACATGATAACGCAAGAAAAGAGTATGTGATCAGTACTTTGAATGTACTGGTATGCTAAATGAGGTAGGCTGACATGTATAGTTTCATAGGCAAAAATAGTAACTAACTGAATGAATAGCATGAGGTACTAAATAGAATGCATGGAATTTGTAATTACTGAGGATGCATGAAATCTGTAAATATTGAGAATGCATGACCAAGCATAAACATGCTCTGAATATAATTTGTAAACTGAAATACTGAAACCTGATAATTGAATAACTGATATTTGTATGCTATGGTCAAGTAAAACTAAAACTGAATTCTGAACTAAATATTGAAACTGAAACTGTGGGACATCTAACCGACATGCGCCAGTCTGAGCTGATCGGGGTCTAACCTGTAACCCTAGTTGGAAGGGTGCTAAAACCGTGCCACGAGTGCTAACAATAGATGTGACTCAACCCTATCTAGAAGAAAGACATTTTGTCAACCCTCACTAGTAGGAAAACTCATGCCAGATGTGTTAACCCTTATCTGGTAGGAAGATATCTTAACCTACGCTGGCTACGTCGTTCTGTAACTCAAGGATTACTTCTAAGGATCAACCCTTATACTAACAGAAATGCCCCCATCCCTGGGTTTGCTTGGTTCTGAATCCTACTCCCAACTGAACTGACACTAATTATGAGACTAAGCTAGGTTTAACTGAAGAGAAAATTGACTTGGATTACTGGACCGTTCTAAGTTTGACTGATTATGATGACCGACTGAACTGATAATGCTCATAACACATTCTAAAACTATTCTAAAGATACTAAGACTAAGTAAATAGCTACGTTTTTGGGTATTCATAACCCCTAATATTTGATTGCAATAACAATAGGACCACTTGAACTCTTTGAAACCAAGGAAGGAAATCAATGTTCATAATGATTCACTTAAGCATTTCATCAAACACATGGGGACTAAGACTTTAACAAGGGGATGTTTTATAAACATGAAAAGATCGCACAATCACATGACCAAATCGTAAGCTGAGGGTTTTATTCTGAATTTGTATGAACACAATATGGATATCACAATATTTAAAACATTCTATAATGCATTCCATGGGAACTCACTTGAAAACATAACAAGGGTCATTATTCAAAACTCATTCTTTGAGGCATTTCATCAAGCACTTGATATTCGTAGTTTAAGCTAAGCATCAAAATAGTTTAAAGCTAGTAGTAAAAGCATGATTTCAACACCAACATCACTAGCCATGAATTAAATCAGTGAACAATAATATTTAATCATATGAAGTTCAATAATCAACATTGATTTCATGAAAGCATGGTATAGAAATAAGATTCATGGGTATTCATGGTTAAAATCAGAACTAAAATCATGATAAGTTGTAAAGATTATAATTTTGAATTTAAAATTGGATACTTGGACTCCATGGGTGGAAGGAACCTATGGATGAACACATAAAATACCTGGGTTGATGAATTCATGAGAGTTGATGGTGAATTCTTGCAATTTGCTCTTGAATTGTGGAGGCTAGGGTTTTTGTTCTTGAAAGAGGGCTACTTTAATTGGAGTAATTTGTGAAGAAAATGAGCAAATAATGCTCTATTGGGACTTAAATATCGTGTTTGGGCAGATTTGAGGCTACGGGAAAAGAACAAACGGTCCCTGGGCATTAAAAATCCCGATTTTGAGGCTTACCGCTGAGCGGGATAATAGCAGTGACCTACTTCCTTGGGACAACTCTGATTTGAAGTTTTACCTTTAAGCGGTATTGGCTTCACCGCTATTGCACCGCTGAGCGGTGTAATTGCGGCAGCCCACTGCCTCACACAAAAAATGCTATAACTTTTCACTCGGTTATTGGATTTAAGTGAAATTGGTATTGTTGGAAAGATAATTCAATTATATATCTGTTGGTGGGTCATAAGATCATTAATTCTTAGGAGAACAAAAGATATTCTCATTTGAAGTTGACTATAGCAACATCCTTCTCAAGAACTTAATCGGTAAGGCATATTTTGATTTGTCCATTAGCTAGGAGTTATTTGAGGCCTTAATATACATCAAAATCACTCATTAAAATAGCAAAGAACTATAATTTATTTTGCATGAGATGTTTGGGGTATTATAATAATCCATCAACTACTTTCCAAATAGAAGAAAAAGTAGAGCCTGTCAATTTGGGAGAACAGAAGAATTACCCATTTGAAGGGTTCAACATCTCGTACAAGGCTCCAAAAAAACTAACAAAGTTGATCAACAACTATTCAAAATGGATTTTAGATGGGCTATTAAAGCATCATGCCGACAGGTACATAGATCAATTTTAAAGATATTAATTTATACAATTCTTGTTGTAAAAATATGACATTAACACATATAAATTATTATGTGGAAAACAAAATGACGAACACTACAAAGTGAACGAATCAAGTCTTGGTTTTGATATGTCCAACTTTGTTGTTGCATATCACGGAATGAAGAATTGGTTCTATTTGATGTAACAACCCTAAACTTGCTGGAATGATGAGGTTTAAATGCCATGCATAGTACTATTAATTAATACTTTATTTAGTTTCATTTGTGTATTAATTTTTCATCACGTAATCTGAAATATTTGATAATATGTGCAACACATCGATGTCATTTTTACTACCTTCGAAAGAAGGACAAGTTGGAAGCACAAGAATAATACAGATACACGACAGACAATTATTTGTACAAAGTTTACATCAATAATTTCTACAATAGGTATTGTCAACAATAGCTGGAAGTTCCCGAAATGAGGAATGCTTAATCAACATCATCAAAGGTTTTAGCATTCCAGCTGGCTTACCTTGGCATTTGGTCGATAAAGTGTACATCCCAATCGATTGTGGTGATGAATTCCATTGGATGTTGGTTGTCGTCGTTCTAAAAGAAAGGCGCATCCGAGTTATGATTTGATGTCGCGAAGGGAATGTTTTGGGCTATCATCTGAGATACAAAAGTTGGCCAAAATATTGCCTACTTACCTTTACATGAGTGGCTTTTTGGACCAAAAGGTTTGTACTGATTAGTCGACGATTAAACCATACCAAAATATCGTAACAGATAATACATCTACTGCAATAGGCGACACATCTTATGAAACAGATTTAGACATATGTTGCAACATGTATCTCATCTGTTGGAAATTATATAACAGGTCTTTCTACTTTTTTGATTTATTTCAACAGATTACCTATCAGTTGCAATAGATAGATAATATGTTGCACCAGATTATATATTTGTTGTCAGAGACAGACTGAGAAACATTTGTTTAATGCAATAAATGACCAAACTATTCCAATGAATAATCAATCTGTCATAACAGGTATTATATATGCTACAACAGATAGACAATTTCTTGCATTATAAAAATTCAACTTTTGCCAGACATAAAAAGTTGCCACTACATGTAAAGTGAAGTGGCTTGAAATAAAAGTTTATTATCGTGTTCGTCTCTGTCTTTGCACATATTCTTATTTATACATCGACTCCAACCATTTAGTTAGTACCCTATAATCCCAGACCTCTTGCATTTTTTCCACAATGGCATCGCACATACTAGCTATTTTATGTCGGTTAGCAAACACTCGATGTATGCAAGTAAGTACGGCCCACATGCGGCACCAGTTTAATTTTTTTAGAGGTGGATGTTTGTATTTCAACCTTGAAAATCCTATGATTTCTTTGTCAAGACTTCCATCAGCAAATGATCTATTAGTTTACTCTGCGTCAACAACTTGGGAAACAACATCAAGAGTGGCTACACGTGGGTTTAAAATGTGGCCTTGTCAAAGACAGGTAAGTTACAGTCATAAACCTTAATCTTTCCCTCATTGAGTAGTATCTCAAAAATGAGAAAATGTTTGACTTCTACATTCATGACTATAAAGACTCTTTGCCTTGGTACAGCTCTTGCCGTGTGAATATGGCCTCTTCCCTCTAACACAGTTAATCATATCTTCATCCCATTTGAATGTAGAAACTAACTTATCAAATCCCCGACCACCAGGAATAGCTCACCTACGGAGATTATTGTATCTACTCTTGAAATTGTTGTAGAAGTTAAGGTCTATTATCCTATTGGCAGCATCATAAGCATCTGGGTAGGCTAGTTTCCTACCCCTCATAAGACAGAGAATTTCATCAACATACTGTGGTATAAGAAGACAAATTTTAAATAGGTTAGCAATCGTAAAGAAGAAAAACACAATGGAAAGATTCTGTTGCAGAGGGTTCTCTGTATCACTGCACAGATTGCCCAGCGAACGCATCTTATGCAACAAATGTGTATTATGTTGCAATAGAAAACCCAGTTGTTGCAACAAATTACACATCTGTTGCGTAGCTTATTATTCATGGAGTAAATTAGAAGGCTAGATTGGCAAAAGTAAACTTACATTGTCCACATACAACTCATGCATATTTGTCATAATCATGAAGTCTTGGGCGGCAAATAAATATATGGTGTATTCTTATGGAGGTTTCGTCTCGTCAGTCATGATTTTTTCCAATTCCTTCTTCTCTTCATCGCCAAGTGCCACGTATATGTCCACCTTCTTTAGCAGCCCCTGAACTTCAACAACTCTTGGAGTGGGAGGAGTTGCAATTTTTTCTATTTTTAAAAAGGAGAGTATTTGTCTAATATTTCTTTTCTTACTCCTAACCGCCACTCTAGGAGTGTATGGCTCCCTCACATTCTTGGATGGTATGACACCCCTCTTGGATTATAACTCTTTGGCAGCTTCAGCAATAGCCTTTAGTTTTACAAGGAGTTTATCCTCTATGTACTTGCACACTTTACATTTGCAATAAGAATATGAGGGTGAAGAGGGGTGAGAGGGACTGTTGTAAGGGTGGGAGGGACCGGTGTAAGGGTGAGAGGGACCTTTAAAATAGGTGTCTTCAAATGTATTTTTTTTCTTGAGCACCAACATGCTCATAATCATGACTGAAAGCAGGAACAACATCAAGATGACTTCCATCATCATTAACAACTCCACCAGCAACACCTCCAGAAGAAGCACCTGGATCTGTTGTAGTAGGTTGGTCATGAAGAGCTTCAACATTAGGCTGACCTTGCCTAACTGATCTTCGTAAGGCTATTGCTCCAGCTAATTCCTTCTTTATTAACTCCACTATTGGTTCTTCTATTATGTTAAAAGACATAGAGTTATAAAAGAAGTCATCCCTAACTCCTACTCAATACGCACAATTCAAGGATGCATAACCTATAAAAAATACAGAAGGCTTATCTGTTAAGTTACATGTTAACACAACTAACTTATGAAACAGATGATCTATCTGCCACAACAGCTGATCCGTATGTCGCAATAGATTGATAATATATTGCATCAGATTACCCATCTGTTGCATAATTTATAGTAGATGGGTAATCTGTTGAGTTGGGTTCAGAAAACCAGAGCAACAGATGGTAAATCTATTGCAAAATATGGATCTTTTGTCATAATAGATTACAAATCTGTTGTGCTAGTTTTAGTTAATGGGTGTTCTATTACAATAGAAGACCTATCTGTCGCAACAGATGGCACATCTATTTCAATATCTTTCTTTGAGGCAAATTATTTTAGTTGAAAGAAGATGTACTGCATCATCCAAAGGGTTAAAGTGACCAGCCTCCTTATTTTTATTGCTCTTTGTAGCCAACCACCTAAGGATCCTTGGATGAGAAACCTCATCCTGGTAATTCTTAAACTGCTTTCGGAGGGAAGGAATGGCTTCAAATGCCCAAGCCTAAGAAATGTAAACAGGAAGCAAGCAAAAAAATTCATAATAACTATATTCAATGTAAATCAATGGATGAGTAAAAATAGTGATCAATTTTACCATGAAGACCAAGGATATCCGTATAATGTGATCATCCCTAGAGATAGCTTTGTCAGTAAATATTTGACAGTAAAGTAGTAACTGTCATATCCCAGGTATAGTTGTTGAATTTCTCAAAATCATCAGCAAGAGACAATATAATGAAATGGACAAACCAAACTAAGCACAATTTCTCCGTGTACTGGTTTGGTATGGTTTTATCCTCGAGATATGCTATCAAATACCCTGCTTTGTAGCTGCGTACAACATGTCCAACAACCCATCTTTTTTTCCTTGCATTTGATGGACCTTTTATGGGGAGTTTCCTTGATGAGAGGTTCTTTTGGACGATCGCATCTCAAGCCCATCACTATGGCAAACTCTTTCAATTCAAAACAAACTCGCATGCCATAGTAGTTGATTCAGATTTCATCCATCTTTTTTTGCCCTCCTTCAAATTTTTATCATCCCCCGCATACTTGATCCTACACTTGAGAAGACCATAATATACCATGCTTATTTTGAAACGGGGAGTGTGGTCCTCAGGCAGCATAAGAAAGTATGCAAAGAAGCTCCTCTTAAAAAGTTTGTCTATGTTTTCATTCTTCATAATACTCCTAAATTCATCAAAACCTTTCCCTAAGTGACATTTAAGTACAAGATCACCAGTTACTTGTATAGAGCGATCTATTGTCATACCTCATTGGTGAGAAGAAGTTCTTACTTTCTCAGCTTCAATTCGCCCTAACTGAGATTGTTCAGGAAGTTCCTCCGAATCTATCTGTACTCTAACCTTTTTTGTTCGGTGGTTAGAAGTTGATCCACTTTCAGTTTCTTTTCTTTTGGAAGACATCTTTTAACTGTAAAAAATACATTACATTTGATTTCTGCATAATTTTAAAAAAAATTTAAGACAAATTTCAATAAATTATTATATGCCACATTATGAAAAAGTATTCCAGTGGATAACCCATCAGTTGGAACAGATGGGAAATCTGTTTGAAGACCTTTTTAATATCTCCCAACAGATCTTCCACCTGTTGCAATAGATGGACAACCAATACTACCACCAACACCACAACCAATGCCACCAAGACCACTACCAATGCCACCAATACTAACAACAATACCAAGACCACCGACACCACCACCAAAACCATAAATACCGACATCACCACCAACAACTACCAATAATACCATAAATACCATCTAAAAATACCACGATAGTCAACAAAACACAGCAATAAAAACTAGGATTTTATCAGGTGCTTCCTATGTTTTTAGCATCAAAACTCAAAATTGCTAACTCATACTTGAATTTAATAGAACTAAAAGTTTTCTTTTTCATCATTAAGTAAAAATCCCTAATTTTTAGAATAAATAACAAATGTAGAACTCTTCGTAAACTCTGTTAACTACAAAGACAGATAAAACAATGGATATAAGCGAGAATAAAGTCAAAAATAACAACTATGTTGTCAAAAATGGAAAGAAAATTGATCTGGTTTGTAGGGTTGAGCAATATGTTGAGTAGTTATTGTCTGTATCGTTTAGAGAGAGAGAGAGAAGAGCGAGAACTTTAGATTTGAAATAGAAAAAGTTTTTCATGCAAAATGGATGATTTTTATAGGTTGATTTGTAATTTTGGAAAAGAATGACAAGTTTTGAAATTATTAATTTGGTTCAAATTGATCATAATTAATTTTTAAAATTTTAAAAGATATAGTTTTTAGAATATTAAGTTAATGAGAATCTTTTCAACCCAGAGTGATCGATCGACGACTCGAGTCGAGATGAACAAAATACCAACATCATGCAATTACAAAGATTCAATTGAAGTTGTAGTTGACCCTATGAAATCATTCCTAGTTCCACCTAAATCAATTTTGGTACTAGCTTAACATTAAGTTAATGAGAATCTTTTCAACTCAAAGTGATTGATCGATGACTCGGGTCGGGATAAATGTAATACCAACACCATGCAATTATAAAGAATCAATTGAAGTAGTAGATGACCCTATGAACTCATCCCTAGTTCCACCTATACAATTTAGGTACTAGCTTAACATTAAGTTAATGAGAATCTTTTTAACTCAATGTGATTGATTGACGATTCGGGTCAGGATGAATCCAATACCAACACCATGTAATTACAAAGACTCAATTGAAGTTGTAGTTGACCCTATGAACCATCCCTAGTTCCACCTAAATAAATTTAGGTACTAGCTAAACATTAAGTCAATGAGAATCTTTTTAACTCATAGTGATCAATTGATGACTCGAGTCGGGATGAATGCAATACCAACACCATGAAATTGCAAACACTCAATTGAAGTTGTAATTGAACCTATGAAACATCCCTAGTTCCACCTAAATCAATTTAGGTACTAGCTTAACATTAAGTTAATGAGAATCTTTTCAATTCAGAGTGATCGATCGACGACTAAAGTTGGGATGAATGCAATACCAACACTATGCAATTACAAAGACTCAATTAAAGTTGTAGTTGACGCTATGAACTCATCCCTAGTTCCACATAAATCAATTTTAGTACTAGATTAACATATAGTAATAATGAGAATCTTTTTAACTTAGAGTGATCGATCGATGACTCGAGTCGGAATGAACGCAATAACAACACCATGCACTTCCAAGACTCAATTAAAGTTGTAGCTGACCCTGTGAACCATCCCTAGTTCTACCTAAATCAATTTAGGTACTAGATTAACATTAAGTTAATGAGAATCTTTTCAACTCAAAGTGATCGATCAATGACTTAGGTCGGGATGAATACAATACCAATATCATGCAATTGTAAAGACGCAATTGAAGTTGTAGTTGACCCTATGAACCATCCCTACTTCCACCTAAATCTATTTAGGTACTAGCTTAATATTAAGTTAATGAGGATCTTTTTAACTCATAGTGATCGATCGATGACTCGAGTCGGGATAAACACAATTCCAACACCATTCAATTGAAAAGACTCAATTGAAGTTGTAGTTAACCCTATGAACTCATCCCTAGTTCTACCTAAATCAATTGTAATAAAATCTGTTGTAACAAATGACTGAGCTGTTGGAAATTTTCAAATAGATATTCATATCTGTTGTAAGAGATTACATATCTAATTTAATTATCAAATAGACATTTGCATCTGTTGTGACAGATGACTGAGTTGTTGGAAATTTTCAAACAGATATTTATATCTGTTGTAACAGATAACATATCTGATATAATTATTAAATAAACATTTGCATCTGTTATTACAGATGACTGGGTTGTTGGGATTTTTCAAACAGATATTGATATCTGTTGCAACAGATGACATATCTATTTGAAAATCTTTTTTTTTTAATTTTAAAGTAAGCTTTTATTCGAGTAGATAAAGTAGTACTACTAAAGACGATAAAAGATGTTTCTAGGATAACTCAAAAATCTCATTGACTAGTCTTATCTTGTCTTTTCAATGTCACCAGTCTTCCTCGTGCCCCGCAAATTATTATAAATATTAATAAATGAATCTTTAAACTACATCTACATATAGAATTATCTCATCTCTTCTTCAACCCTAAATTTATTTTATTCATCTCTTATCATTTTCTTTCTCTCCTTTTTAGGGTTATCACGACCTTTTTTTCTCTCTTTTCTCTTCTTTTTCTCATAAAGATCCTTTTAGATCTAAACCGATCCATATCTTTCCTCGATTAAAGCTATTGTTTTGATCCTCTTTTGACATTGCAGATAAGGTATGGTTCACTATTGCTCTTTCATTCTCATCTTCTTTTTTTGCAAGTTATTTACATCTATTTTTTTATTTAATTATCATTTACCTTGACATATTTATTTAAAAAATTTGAAGGAACTTTTAAGTGTTGTATAAAAGAACCGAGAATTTTTATTATAATATGTGAAAAATTCATCTGTTAGGAGAAGTTTAAAATCCTTGTTGGCAGTATAATTTTTTTGTATGCATTTTTCTTGTTTCTTTATTGTTGATGTTTTTATTGATGTTGGTGGTGAGGTTGGCATTGTTGAAAATTATGGTGTGGTGTTGTTGATGGTGTTGGAATAAAGGATGTTGCTTCTTTGTTGTTGATGGTATTGTAACAAATGATGTTGTTTCTTTGTTGTTGATGTTTTTTATTTGTTGTTTCTTTGTAGTTTATGTTGTTGTTGATGTTGAAATAGATAGAGCAACTATTGGAACAAATCAAACCACTATCAAGGTTGGTTTGATGTATTCCAACAGACTCCACATCTGTTGCAACAGACTCCAATCTATTACAACAGACTCCACATCTGATACAACACTCCATATCTGTTGCAACAGTCACCACATCTGATGCAACAGATTTCATATCTATTGTAATAGATGGATAATTTTATTTTTGTGACATTAATTTTTTACTTTTCTTTGTAGATATAAGGAAATAAAAGATCAACTTTTACCCGACCAACAAAAAAGGTTGTAGTAAAGATAGGTTCAGAGGAATAAGCTGTTTGCAGATGGAACTAGTTCATATATGGGAGGTATGTATTACTAGTAATGTTATCATGGAAACACACATAGAGTACACTAATTTTGTGAATGTTTTTTTACCGATTAGTCATTGATCATTCAAACAAGATATCTGTAATTTTATAGTTAAGTTTGTTAGGTCCGAACTAATAAGGCTGAGGGACCATGAATATGGTTCTGATACCCTGTTAAGATTTAATGTCAGTTATTGCTCATATTTATTTGTCATGAATTATGAAGGGGTCTAGTTTTGGTGACATTGTAAGGAGATTCAATAGTGATTGGACTAACTTTTAGGGTCTAGTGGACTCTGAGAGGGCTTTCAATGACTCCCACAAAACCAAGAACTAAATCAATATAGTTATTACCCTAGCCTAAATTTATATGGTTGGGTTACTCAAGGTGATAATTATATGATGAAAGATGCGGTAGGAGAACGCCTTTGAGGGAAAATGGGTGGTTGATGAAAAACTGTATCATCTGAGAGCTAATTGAAGAGGATACACAGGGTAGAAAGTAACTTCTAGCAAATTTGACCGATGAAACTGACTTAGAACATGAGAAATTTTTTTCAAGTGCAAATATGAAATTGTATTCAAAAATGAAAAATCCTTCTATTGTTTTTCTAAAACAAAAATAGTGCAGATGGTCTCTTTGCTAGGGAGATACGCATAGGTAGCGTGGTTGGTATAATCACCTAGATAGAAAATAACAGAAGGCCAAGAAAGCAGTCTTATGGGCATCAATGGTTGAAATGATGCACAGTAAGTCTAGAAAACTTACGCCAATAACAGCTACAATTAAAATAAGGAATCTAAGCAAAAGCCACAATTTTTAAATTTTAAATTGCATCTCATGCCTTCTTGTTTGTGTTTTTAGTTAGGTCCATTGCTGTTAACCTGATCGGAACCACAAACAAGATTGAAAGAAAGATTGAGAATCATTAATTCTTTACTAATATTGATATAATTGATTAGGTTTTCTAGACTTATCATGCTTTCAACATATCTTGGAAAAGATTAGAGTCTTGCTATAGTATGTGAATTTTGATAATTTTCAAGCTTGCCTCCATCTTGTTAATTTGGTATCCAAGCTTGCCGTTGTCATCTTTGAAGTTGGTATAGAGTTCTTGGTTTTTTGAGAGCTCGATCAGGAATACTTTATTTGAAGTTATGGGATTGTAGAATCCCTTAAAAACACCTTCTTCAGAAGCCTTAAATGTTACATGTAGGATCGTTATGTATGTTTTAGGCCAAATGTGTTGATGCACAGTTAAGGAGTGGTCCCAAAGTTGAATAGCTCATTTTTATCAAGCATTTCTCAATCCAGATTGCTCAACTAACCTTCAAGGGATTTAATAAATTAATTATCAAGGAGTTATGTAGCGTTTGATCTAAACTAACTCTGCCAAGCCTATCGAACATTACGAAACTCTAGGCTCATTACCCTATAAAAAATATTTGCCCGAGTTAGTGCACAAATCAAATGAGCTCAATCTCTCAGCCTTTCTGTTGATCGCTTTTTTTCCATATAGAATACAAGATATCCACCATGCAAAAGTCTACACCATCTCTAGAAATTCTTGTCAGAGAGAATGTCTTTAGAAGGCATGAATAGTAATCACTCAACATCACTTTTATGACTTTCTTGACGTCTCTTGCCAATATAACAGAGTTGAAAAATCAATTTCTCACTATGGCCATTCCAATATATTAGCAAGAGATGTCAAGAAAAAGTCATAAAAGTGATATTGAGAGATTACTGGTCATGCCTTCTGTAGGCTTCCACTCTTGCAAGAATTTTTGCTGATGGTATGGACTTTTGCATGGAGGATATCTTGTCATCTATATGGGATAAGAGTGATCAGCAGAAAACCTAAGAGATTAAGCTCGTTTGATTTGTGCACTAAATCAAGCAAAGTTTTTTTATAAGGTAATGAGCTTGGAGTTAGTAACGTTTGATAGGCTTGGTGGAATCAGTTTAGATAAAACATTACATAAATCCTTGCCTATTAATTTTTCAAATCCCTTGAAGGTTGGTTGAGCAAGATTCATAGATAAACGCTCGATAAAAGTGAGCTATTCAACTATTGGGACCACTTCTTGATTGTGCATCAATATATTTTGACGTAAAACAAACATAGCGACCTCCATGTATTATTTAAGGCTTATAAATAAAGTATTTTGAAGGCCTTTTACAATGCACAACTTTGAAGGAGAAAGTGTTCCTGATCGAGCTCACAAAAGACCAGGAACTCTATACCAACTTCAAAGGTGCCAACGACAAGCTTGAATACCAAATCGGCAAGCTGGAGGCAAGCTTGAAAATTATTTAGATTCACATAGTACATCAAGTCTTTGATCTTCTCCAAGATAGGTTCAAAGTATGCTAAGGAAAGAAAACACAATCAATTAATCCATATTGCTAAAGAAGTAATGATACTCAATCTGTCTTTCAATCTTGTTTGTGGTTCTAATCAGGTCAACAATAATGGACATAATCAGAACCAAAAATAAGAAGGCATGGGATGTAATTTAAAATTCAGAAATTGTCGCTTTCACTTGGATTCCTTATTTTAACATCAACTATTATTGGCGCAAGTTTTCTAGACTTACTATACATTTCAACCCTCGATGCCCGTAAGGCTGCTTTCTTGATCTTCTGCTATTTTCTATCTAGGTGTTAATCCCAACCTCGCTACCTAGTCACAGCTCCCTAGCAAAGTGTTCATCTGCATTATTTTTCTTTCAGAGAAACAACAAACAAATTTACATTACTAGAAAACACTTTTATATTTGCACTTGATTCAGATTTCTCATCTTTTAAGTCGATTTCATTAGCCTGATTCACTAGAAGGTCCTTGCTACCCCATGTTTCCTCTTCAATTAGACCTGAGATGATATAGTCTTTCATCAACTTCTCTTTCCCTCACAGGCATTCTCCTTTAGCTCTTTCTGGCGTATAATCATTTTCTCGAACAACCCTTCTATATAAATTTGGGCCAGGAATTTCTATTATATTTTTGTTATTTTTTGATGCAGTGCAAGGTTTCAAAGACCTCCTCAAATTCCAATGCACACTTAAAGTTAAGTCCAATCTTTATTGGATCTATGCAATGACACTAAATATTGATCCCTTCTCAAAACTTGATGCATATAAAAATGAGCAACAACCGTCAGTAATTTGTAACAAAGTATTCGCACCATATTTATAGGGCCCTTGGCCTTATAAATTCAAACCTATCAAACTTAACTGTACAATGCAGGATCTTGTTTGAATGATCAGTGCCTAATTGGTTAAAAACTGTATTCACAAAAACATTATACTTTGTGTGTGTTGTACCGATGACCTTATCAGTAATACTTAACTCCCACATATGATCGTGGATCCATCCATCTGCACGTAACTTATTCTTCCTAGTCCATCTATGACTTAAATTGAATAAAAAGATGACCAATAAGTTGCAACAGATGCCATATCTATTTAAATTGTCAAATAATTATAGACATCTGTTATGACAGATGATCAATCTGTTGCAACTGTTGGAAGTATCAAATAGGTATATGCATCTATTGCAACAGTTTTAATATGTTGTAAATTATCAAATAGAGAGAATGTATTTTGCAATAGATTACCCATCTGTTAGATTTATTTTAAAGCAATTTCCTTTTCTTTCCAAAATACAATAAAAGATAAAATATTGTATTTAGATTTGTTTTTTTAATTTAAATATTCAAAAAGTTACCAGTTTTATTTAATTAAGGGATGAACAGTCATGGATTTTTGACTAACCCCTTCGAATTCAAGAATTTATGAATAGGTCCCTCCTTACTCGTTCGTTCTACTACACTTACAGATATGGTTGATGTAGATTCATATAGAAAGATTCATATCGAGTCGTTGTGGCAACTTCAAAGGCAGTTTGATGAACTCCAAAGGAATTTGGCCGACTTCAGAGCAAGGCTGAAGAGAGCTCTGCTGCTGCCGGATGAAAATTGTTCGGTTGACAATAATAGTAATACTAAAAATAATAATGATAATAATAGTAGTAATAATAATTAGGTTATGTTTTTTCTTTTAGCATATGTACTTTCCCTTTTTATATCGAATCTACCAAAGGGATTCAAAAATCTATGTTTGGTCGACTTTGAATTTCTAATTCTTATTTAGTATTTAATTATCATTCTGTTTATTCCTTATTCTCAACATGTCCACGGTTAGAGGTAGGAATTGAGCATTTATGGAAACAAAGGTTAATCTGATGCGACAGATAGATCATATGTTACAACGGGCGGTTATTAATAAAATAAGGGTTATTGTTGTTATTTAGATGGTGAAAAGTCATTACTTTGCAATTATTTAATATGAAAAATAATTCATAAATAAATAATAAGAAAATAAATGATAAACACAATTTATAACCGTAAAAGAACGGTTATTTAATTTTAATAACTAATTGTGACTTTTCACTATTTTTGTTTTTAAATATATTTTTTAAAATTATTTATTTATTATATAATAAAGAAATCACAACATTGAATTAATTAAGTTATATGATGTTTGTTAAGAAAAAGGTGAATAGTCGTGACTTTTTTGTCTAAACATATTCAACAATGTTGCCGATGCATCAAATTTCCAATCTATTACAACTGATGAATCAGCTGTTAATAGAAATAAAAAAAGCTTCTAAAATATATGGTCAATTTGTTTTAACAGATGGTATATCTGTTGCAACAGATGGGTTATCTGATGCAACATATATACAATTTGTTTTCATAACTCAACAAAAATGGTTATTATTTTATTTTATTTTATTAAAGAAAGGGTTTTTAAAAAGGTGTCTTTGATTTTTAAATTGAGAAAAAAGGTTATTTAAGTTTAAGAACTAATTAATAATAATAAGCTAAAAAGTCATGACTTGTCACAACAATAAAAAACTCACCATCTTGATTTAATTAAGTCATTTTTTTCACAAAAAACAATAAGGAAACAAATGATAAACACAGTTTATAACCATAAAAAATGGTTATTTAATTTGAATAATTGACTTTAATATTAAATAGGTGTCATTTCTTTTCACATAAAATATTTTGTTTTCAAATCTGTTTTATTAATTTATATAATAAAAAAGTCAGCAAATTTGGATTAATGATATGGTGATAATTTTTAAAAAAAGATAGATTATATGTTGCAATAGATTGATTATCTGATGTAATAGGTTGTCTATTTGTTGTAACAGATGATATATCTATTGTCATAAATGAGTTATCTCATACAACAGATATAGAATCTGCTGTCAAAACTCAATAAAAATGGTTCTTGAAAAAAACTAATTAATAATAATAAGCTGAAAATTCATGACTTATCACAACATTGCTTAATTTAATTAAGTCATAAATTTTCACAATAATAAAAAATGTCATTAATAAATGGAGATGAACGGTTGCGCCTTTTTGCCTAACTCATTCAAATTCAATTCTCTATAAATATGTCTCGCTTTACTCGTTCATTCTACTAAACTATATTTATTTTTTGCTCTTGTATTTCTTATTACACCTTCAACTACTTTCTCTTCAAGGAATTGATAGCTTTTCCCTGCCTCTGGTAAGTTTTATTCTTGATTTTTGGGTAAATATTTATTGTATTACATTCAGATTCTTTCCTTTACTTTTGTTTTGACATTTTTTGTCAATTTATGCGTGTTCTAGATATGACTGATCCAGTGTGAGATGTTTCTATTTTATGAGATGCCATGTGGGAACTACAGATGCAGGTTCATGACCTGTAGCGGGAGTTGACCGCCGTCAGAGTAAGGATGTTACGGGAGATCTGTAGGCTGAGAAGGGCGCTGCTGCTGCGGATTGAAGATTGGCCGGCTGACAATAATAATAATAATAATAATAATAATAATAATAATTAGATTATTTTTCTTACCTATGTATTTTTATATTTTCTTGAATAAAAATTTATGTTTGATCCACTTTGACGTTTTAATTCTTATTTAATTTTCATTCTATCTATTTTTTCTTCTCAACAAACATGTCTACGATTAAGGAATAATTTGAATCCAGTATCAATAGCAAGAGATCAACATATGATTATCTTTTGGGTTTCTGACAGGAGTTGTATTGTATTGTTCGAAACAGATTATTCATCTATTGCAATGGATAAATATTCTTTTGCAATAGATTACTTATCTGTTGGAACAGATTACTAATCATGTAATATCCCGAAAATCCAAATCTCTATTAGAACCTTGCTTCAAGCTCATGAGAAAAAAATTTCAATATTTTGGTGGGTTCATAAGAGGATTTGAGGTCTATTAAGTCCTAAAGTAACTCCTAGCTATTAGATGAATCAAAATATCCCTTTCAAAATCAACTGCTATATAGGGAGTAACAAAAGCCAAGGAAGCCCCTAGATCTAGCAAAGCATAAACATGCACATGGAAGATCTGTAACGTATCAGTAACCACATCAGGAGAATTTTCCTGATCCTGTCGGGACTAGAGAGCATAAAGTCTATTTATGTGTTACCTACTAGTAGCGCTAGAAGTGTCCCCTTGATGATTTGGGCAACCGAACTGAGCTGAGGGACGGTTCTGCTGACCCTGAGGACCTGGCTGAGGACAATCTCTAACTCTATGGCCTGACTTGCCATATTTGAAACAAATACCACTGCCAACTCTGCAAATACCCTGATGGTGCTTGCCAAAAGTCTAGTAAAGAGGATAGGTGTGGGCACTGCAAACACTGCCCTGAGACTTAGAGCCTGGTGCTTTATCTTTAATGCCATCTCTGAATATCATCACAGGGGCACTAGCTAAAGAAGGAGCTAGAACTGATGACTTAGGATGAAATTGAGAATGTTTTCCTCCTTCTGACTTAGGTTGAGTAAAGTTGAAACTACCTGTCTTTGTTCTCTTATTCTGCTTCTCCCTCATATTATTCTTTTGATCTTCTAGCTGCTGAGCATAAGTCATAAGCCTAGCTAAAGTCATGTCACTATTCAGCATGGCAGATCTGCACTCATTAACCACGCTATCATTCACCCCTGAAATGAACTTGTTCATCTTGGCCCTACTATCTACAACCACATGAGGGGCATATCTGGCTAATTAAGTAAACTTAAGAGAATACTCTGTCACTATCATGTTGCCCTGCCTGAGGTTAATGAATTATAACACCTTAGCTTCTCTCAGCTCTAGGGTAAAGAATCTCTCTAAGAATACAGTGACAAACTCCTCCCACTCTATAGGTCCTACAACAACTGACCTCTCTGACTTCTACTACTTTAACCAAGTGTGAGCAATATCTTGCAACTGATATGCAGCTAGCTCAACACTCTAAATAATTGACACCCCCGTAATATCTATAACCTTATGACTATATTGATGTATTCTTGAGGGTCCTCATCTGACTTAGACCCGAGAAAGGATGGAGGGTTCATTTGGGTGAAGTCCCAAATTCTAGCGGTGGCCGAATCGTCCACTGGGTTGGCCGAAACGACGGCTGGTCATTCATTCTGAGCAACAACTGACTGAGCAAGAGTAGTGAATGCAGCCTTGAACTCTGGATGAGAAATATATCCGTCCAAGGGATCTTTTTGGACGGGCTGGGTTCTTCTCTTGGGAGACATGTTCTGAAATAAAGAGAAGAAGCGGATTAGATGGAGATATTGAATTGAGATTATGCTCACTAGCATGACATGAATACTGAAAGAAGGGGAACTATTCCTAAAACATCTTATAGCCTCCTGCACATAAATGTGGCGCATAACACACCCATGTACAAGACTCTACTAGATGTGGGTTTTAGACTTCTTAGGACTCTATTGAACCTTAGGCTCTAATACCAAGTTTGTAATGCCCCGAATCTAGTACCCAGAATGCTACATAGTGCTCATGACCCCGAAGGACCACAAGCTAACCTATGACTGATATCTGTACTTGTATACTGTATAACATACTGTATAATGCAGAAACATGAACTGAAAGGCCATAAGGTTCAAAATTATGACTAACCTCTGATAAAGATAACATCTGGGTGGGGTATGAAATACCCAAACTACTAAAATAAATCACCTGAACATGCTATAGTCTGAAAAACCTCTAAACATGACTGTCTGAAAAAGGAGTTGATGGGACATGTCCCCAACTAACTCTAACTAATAAATTAATTAATGAGATAACAAAATAATGATTGTGTCCTAGAAAGATGAGGACTCACTTCTAACTATGACTGCTGAGACTGGAATCTACTGATGCTCTGGAGCTCGTGTCTCTGAACCTATGGTATAAGATACTATAGCACAAATGCATCAGTACTTTGAATGTACTGGTATGCATGTGAGGTAGGCTGAATGTATGGGGTTCATATGCATGAACAATACTGGCTAACTGACTAATATGAACATGAGAATACATGTATTCATATACAGTAACTATATCTGAAATCATGATAACATGAATATACTGATAACTAACATGACTAATGAATGAGTTCTAATAACTGATATAACTGATAACATGAGTGACTATCTCTAACAGTCCTAAATCTGATAGAACTAGCTGAGTTCCATGCTATATCTGAGTTGACTGTATCTGACAGTCCTGAATTCTATAGAACTATCTGAGTTCTATTAATGAGACTAATTTACTATATCTGACCGTCCTGATTCTATAACATGAAATTATGGGAAGTAGTCATCTAACCGATATGCCCTAAATGCTGCATTATAGCTGAATTGGGGTCCAATCTGTGCCCTGATTAGAAGGGTGTCAATACCGCGCCACTGGTAAGGACAATCTGTGAGTAGCCCTAATATAACAAATAACTCTAGTGAGAACAGTGGGAACCCTTATATAACAGGTTAAGCCACCTCATCTACCCTCGCATAGCAGGCTATGATGTCTCAACCTATGCTATCTACATAGTTCTGGAACACAAGAATTGCTTATAAGAATCACACCCTCATATAACAGGAGAGTTCCCATCCGTGGATTCACTCAGTGATAATTCCTACTCCCATCTAAATAGACACTAAACATGGTTAACTGAACTGACTAGACTAAGTTTTCTGAGTACTGAGATCTGACAACTGACTGAGTTTGTGAGATTACTGAGGTGACTGAATTACTGAGCTTTCATGAGTCACATGACTGACTGAGTTCTATGGATCATGGCTTGACTGAGGATATTGTGAAAACATGACACTGGCTCTAGGCATACAGCTAAATTGTCAGGTACAAGTACCTCTAGGACTCGATGGAAAGAAACTGGCAAAGCATGAATTTCTTGCATACATGACCACACATCACAATTCATAATTCATTTATTAAGGCACTTCATTCAACATGTGATATGCATAAGCTTGTACATAAATGGAGATTTCATAATATCATACTAGTTGAGTATTTTCCTTCATATAGGCATTTAACCAAACACATGGTAATCATAGTAAATGCAAACAACATTATACAACAAATAAGCATCATGATTCAACTCTAATTTTATCATCCAAGGGTTTAATCATTGGTTCATATGAATCTACATCTATACAATTCGATTTCCACATAAAATTTATCACCCAACATGGATTAGAATTTAATTGATCATTCTCAACATGAACAAAACAAACACAACATTAAATTCATAAGGAAATCCATACACTTGAACCTTGAAAAGAGTTTCATGGGCTTCATGGACGAAAGGAGTCTATGACTGAACACTATGCAAACCTAGGTTGAGTTTCTTGATGTTCTTGAACTTGAAGAATTTGAATCTCTTAGTTCTTGAAGAAGATTTAGATTTTGTTCTTGGAGATTAATGTTAGGGAGAAACCTCTAATTTTGTTGTTGTAGAAGAATAATGAATTTTTGAGCTTTGGTCGGATATAATTGGGTGTATAAACAGGTGGTACACAGACCAAAAAGCCCTTTTAAATGGCTTAAAAATAACCGAACGGAACCTACGACGGTAGGTGCGATGGTCCGTCGCTGGGTTGATGGTCCGTCGGACTAACCGTCGTACTGGGACCAAAACTGGAACTTACAGCCTTGGTATGACGGTGGGATGCGACGGTCCTTCATTGGGTCGACGGTCTATCACTAGGTCAATGGTTCGTTGGTCCTGAACGTCGCTTCTAGGAAGAATGAGGTCTCTCTATTTCATTTGCAACAGCCTGAGCGACAGTTCGTCGCTAATTTGATGGTCCGTCGGCCTCACCGTCACACATGGGCGGTTTTACTCCCTTCTGTATTTTGGCCATAACTTTCTCCTTCGATATCGGATTTTGATGAAATTGGAATCATTGGAAAGCTAATTCAATTTACCACATGACAAAAAGTGAAAATATTAAAAATACCATATGTATAAAAGTGGATTCATATTTCAAAGTAAGTTTCTAACATTTTTGAGACTATTTTAAGCCAGGAAAAAGTATGGGGTATTACAATATCTCCCCCTTGAGAACATTCCTCCTCGAATGAGACTGAGAGTGAGGGGAGATTATAACCGACGTACATATTGAACAAGAACAAATGGAACATAATTTCATGACTGGCATGATTGATAACTTAACATATCATACTAAACATGCATATTTAATGCATGTGTAACTGATTATTGAATGCATGACTGGTGTTCTGATGAACTAAGTTTCTCACAATGAGCTTGCATGT
Source organism: Capsicum annuum (assembly GCF_002878395.1). Taxonomy (NCBI): domain Eukaryota; kingdom Viridiplantae; phylum Streptophyta; class Magnoliopsida; order Solanales; family Solanaceae; genus Capsicum; species Capsicum annuum. Next base: position 111,131,710 of record NC_061112.1, on the reverse strand, counting down.
CTGATGCATAATTATATAACTGAATCGATACATGAATGTATGACTGAATATGCCATGGTACTTGATACCTAGTTTATGATGAACACTGAATATGAAACAGAGTAAGCTTAAGGAGAAATGTTACCTTAAGCTTGATCTGAGTTGGCAGAGAAGAGGTGAGGATACTTAGTACACATTTCTACTTCTGTTTCCCAAGTATCTCCCTCGACGGACTGATTTTTCCAAAGAACTTTAACTAGATGGACTTCTTTGTTCTTCAATCTACGAGTCTAATAGTCTAAGATTTCAACTGGAATCTCTTCATAAGAGAGGCTGTTTTGAGCATCTATGCTCTGAATAGGGACTATAACTGATGGGTCACTTATACATTTCCTGAGCAAAAATACATGGAAGAATGGATAAATTGAGTCTAGATTAGAAGAAAATTCAAGCTCATAAGCTACCTTGCCAAAATGACTAAGAATCTTGAAGGGACAGACATATCAGGGACTGAGCCTTCCCTTCTTGTCGAATAGCTTCACTCCATTCATGGGAGAGATATTTTGGTAAACATAGTCACCAATCTTAAACTCGAGATCCTTTTTACGAACATCTGCATAATACTTCTGTCGGCTCTGAGAAGCCTGGAGTCTTTCTCTGATCAACTTGACTTTCTCTAAGGCGTCAAATACTAAGTCAGGCCCTATAACTGAGGCCTTAATAACCTCGAACCAACCAATTGGATATCTATATCTCCTACCATAGAGAGCATCGAATGAAGCCATATGAATACTGGCTATTGTTGTATGCAAACTCAATCAAAGGCAAGTGGTCATCCCAACTACCCTTGAAATCAATTGGACATGCCCTTAGCATATCTTCTAGAGTCTGAACGGTCCTTTCTGCTTGACCATCTGTCTGAGGATGAAAGGTTGTACTGAGATGAACTTGGGTACCAAGACCCTTTTGGAATGCTTTCCAGAAATGAGAGGTGACTAGGTACCTCTATATGAAACAATGAACAACGGCACACTGTGTAATCTGACTAGCTCTCTGATGTAGTTTGGCATAATCCTTGACTGAATAAGAGGTATGGACTGGAAAAAAATGAGTTGATTTGGTCAGATAGAGTCAACTCAGAAATAGAATGGAACTCAGATAGTTCCTTCAGATTTATGGACTGTCAGATACAGTCACTTATGCTATCAGTTATATCAATTCTTAGAACTCATGTTATCAGTCATATCAGTTATCAAAATTCATGATATCAGTATTCATCTTCAGGACTGTCAGACATAGTCAATCAAACTAGTTCTTCATAATTTGAACTGTCAGAAATAGTCGTTCATCCATTCAGTATCTCAGTATTTGTACACTCATGTTGTCGGTATTCAAACTCAGTAGTCAGTATCTCCACGAGTTCAATTACAGTTACGTATACATGTATGTATTGTCACATTCATGTCAATCAGTTTGTTCATGAATATAACCCTTTGCATTTAGCCTACCTTACTCGTATACTCAGTACATTCAGACGTACTAATGCATTTGCGCTATGGTGCTTTCTCTTATGTTACACCATAGGTTTAAAGGCACGAGCTCCAGATCAACAGTAGCTTTCCAGTGTTCAAAGTTTGCAGTGAGTTCTTCTCATTCGAGGACGATATGATTATTACTTTATTTACTATTTTAGTTCAGTTGCTAGATGGAGTTAGTTGGGGATATGTCCCATCAACTCCTTATTCAGACAATTTAGAGCCTTTCCAGACTATAGCATGTCAGACAGTTATTTTAGATTTTTTTTGGTATTATTATACTATTTTCAGACATTTATACTATTTTCAGACATTTTTCTTATCAGATACTTTATTCAGTTAAACCTTATGGCCTATTTTTCATGTTTTCCCCATTTTATATGTATATTATGTAGTTTACAGGTATAGATATTAGTCATGTGTTTGTTGGTGGTCCTTCGGGGTCATGAGCACCATGTAGCATTCCGATTCAGAAAATCGAGGTGTTACTAACTTTGTATCAGAGCCTAACGTTCAATAGAGTCCTAGGAAGTCTAAAAGCCGTATCTAGTAGAGTATTGTACATGCGTGTGTTGTGCACCACACTTATGTGCAGAAGGCTATGAGATTTTTTAGGAACAGTTTCCCTTTTTTTATGTCTTAGATCGTGCTATAGCAAGGTTCTGTAGGGAACCCATGCAGATTCACATCATGCTCCCCTCATGTCAACTTTACCTTATTTTCAAGGTAATGGAAACAGTGAAGCTCAAGTCCTAAAGATAGGGCTTTCTCATACTGCATCCCATCAGTTAAGTTATGTTCCAAAGTTGTACAGATTTCATTCGTGATCATGAGAACTCATTCTCGAACCCAGATTTAGATATGCCATCAGAACCCTTCTCAAAATCCTATGATAGTATGTGACCCAGAGTTAGAAGCATGAACCCAGAAGTTTAGCAGTAGACAAGTTGGGATACTATATCCAGATTGAATAAATTATGTATTCATGGGGATAGTTGTGCTAGAATGAATCAATAGGCTTGAACAGTGTGAGTTAGAAATTTAAGTTTATTGACTTAAAATTAAGCATGAAGGTGTGAATGTGATATTAGTAGTATGTGAGAAAATTGAGGCAGATAATTTTTTTAGTAAGGTGATCATGTGTTGATCAAAGTGTAAGCATGTGATGATGATTGCAGTTCAGTTCAAAGATTAGTTTACTTTTCATAGACTTATGATGATGGCTTAAATCCAAGGGGGAGATGGTAGATCAAGTACCTAATTCAGGCTCCCAGATTTCAGTAGTAGTGCCAATTGTACAGAAAAGCAGTTAGGGAAGACTATTCCCAACCCATCCTTATCTCAGCGTAAAGCTTCATACTTCATTCAGCATAATGCCTATGCATGCTTCATGTCTCAAATTCCATGAATACATCTTATGTTCACATGCATTCCATAGAATCATGTGCGCTTTTAGTTCCCAATATAGGGAGTTCAATTCTAGATCACTCAGTGTTACAAATCATGTTCCATGAACTCAAAAATTCTAGACTCAGGTCATGCAGCTCATGACTCATGTACACGTAGCATGCTCCCCAGTATACTCAGTTTCCATGACTCATGCTACGCTCCCACTGATCATATAAATTCAAGCTATATCATGTATATACTCAGTTCAGACCTTCTTGGTAAATCCAACGTTGTTGATATTCTATTCCTCAGGTTTCAGTCATGTGTCAAGTTCAGTCAGTATCCATTTATATTTTAGGTTCTCCTGATTTAACCCTTTAGTGAGCTCTCTTTATGAGAATAGTGTAGTGTTGAGAAATTGCTTATATGGGAGAGAGTTAATGTTTCATGTTAAGAGTGGATTATTGCATGCATGTTTTATATGAGGGTTTAGATATGAAGATAGGCTTGAATATCCTGTTAGTATGCAAGCAAAGGTCTACATATTATTGCAGTAGTCCAAATTTTCAAATCTACCAGGTCAAGTCCACCAGCCTTTTTTGGTTAGCAAACTGTCCTCCAAGCCAGTAGTGCCCTTTTAGTAATATTAGACCTTGTCCATAGATAACTTTTGCAAGCAGTTTCTATCATCTTCATTATTTTCTTTGGCAGTAAAAATAGTTGAGTCCAATAAGCTTGTATTCCAAACAACACTTTTTTAATAAGTTGAACTCTGCTAGCGTATGACAAGATCTTTGCCATCCAAGTTGTAATTTTTGTTGTTATCTTGTTTACTAGAGGCATGAACTGTGATATAGTAAGTTAATTTAGACAAAGTCATCCCTAAATACTTAAATGGTAGATCTCTTTTTTCATAATCCAATATCTGCATAATACTTTGTTGTATAGTATTCTCTACTCCACCAAAATAGACTTGGTTTTTGCTCAAATCGGCCTTCAACTTGGATGCTGTAGAGAATTGATTAAATTTTTCTTTTTGCAAAGACAACAACTATACATCCCTTCTTCCAAACAATAGGAGATGATCTGCAAAGCACAAGTATGTAATACCCAACTTCTAGCATCTAGGGTGAAAATTAAAATCATGACTCAACTTCAAAGTGCCCAGGCATCTATTCAGATATTTCATAACAATGACAAAGATATAATGAGACATGGGATCTCCTTGTTGAATTTCTCTCTTTTCCTATATTGTTTCTGAAAGAGTTCCATTTATGGAAAATGTATAGCTCACTGTTTGAATATATGTCATAATACATCTAATAATTTGTCTAGGAAAGCCCACTTCATTTAACATTTATTCTATGAAGTACCACTCAATTGAGTCATAAGATTTCTGTAAGTCCACTTTAACCATGCACCTAGGAAACACATATCTTCTTGTATAACCTTTGACTAGCTCATGACTCAGAATAATAGTATCAGATATCAGCCTTTCTGGGATGAAAGGTGACTAACTGTGGCCTATTATCCTATCTAGTACTCCTTTAATTTTGGCTGAAATAAACTTTGACATTATTTTATAGACTACTGTACAGTAGGCAATAGGTCTAAAGTCACTCACAGTTTCAGGGTGTGAGGACTTAGGCACAAATGTAACTACTGTATTATTAATAGCTTTAAGTAGTCTATACTAATTGAAAAAGTTCAAAACAGCTTTAACACATCCTCATGAATAATATTCCATGCATTCTTATATAAATAGGCAGAAAATCCATAAATATTGGGGAATTTTTTGTCATCAATCTCAAATAGTGCTTTCTTTACTTCAGCTCTTATTACTGGCATACACATCTCCTTTTTCTGTTGTTGAGTGATTCTATTACCTTGCCTCATAACACTCAAGTCAATACTAGGGAGATTCTCAGTTGTATCACCCATGAGCCATTTGTAAAAGTTTAATAGTTCAGCCTCAATATCCTGGTGTTTGTGCAATATTACCCCTCTATTATCTTTCAAAATTGAAATAACATTATTACTAGCTCTAGCCTTCATACAATTAAAAAAATACTTATTGTTACCATCACCAGTAGTAATCCAGTGAGCTTTGGATTTTTGTATAAAAACTTTCTCCTATGGATTGAGCCCTTGTGCTTCTATTTTCCTTTCCAGTAGGTCAGGGGTTTGTTGTATATTCAGCAAATACTAAGCATCTAATAGTCTACTACTTGAGATGTTCTTTACAGAAGCTCAATTTGTTCCAAAGTTTGAACATATTTGTGGCACTTACTGACCTTCTCCAGCATTGTAGAACAATCTGCATAAATTGCTCATTATTAGCTAAAACATTACTTTCTCTTATTGGTATCAGGAACAACAACTGTAATATGTATAGGAGAGTGGTCTGAAAAGAAATTTTCCCTAAAGTGAGCTATAACTCCACCATAATATAGGATCTATTTCTCATTACATAGTCCTCTGTCAATTTTTCTCCAAATATGTCTATTGGTCCAAGTATAAAATCTACATATTGCCTTCATATCAGCTAGATTTAGAGTCTCTATGAGTTGTTGGAACTCTCTTGATTCAATCACTTTAACTGGTGAGCCTCCAATTTTGTCCCCTAAGTGTAGTAGGGTATTAAAATCCCCACTTACACACCATGGCTCAGTCATATTTTCACCCAGTCATTTCAATGCTATCCATAAATTCTGTCTCTCCACATTATTAGGACTACCATAGACTATAGTGAGAAAATAGTGAAAGTTAGTATTTTTCTCCCTTACTTCACAATGAATATATTGGCTCTATATTTCAATAATATCAACTGCCACCTTTGTAGCTTTCCATAATACCCAAATTCTCCCCTTCTCTATATGTTGATAATTGGCAGCATGTCTCCACCCCCGGGGCAACTCTATTCAAAACACAACCAATTTTCTTTTTTTTTTTATTTTAGTTTCTGCAAGTCCTGCCAGATGTATTTTGAGTTTCCTAAAGTAACCTCCCATTTACCATTGTGTATTATTTTATTTTAAAAACAGTGTTCTCTTTGATACCAATATCTCATGAATGTATATGTATGGGATGGGGATATGATACTCATAAGAAACTCAAATGATGATATTCAATCAATCCAACACGATATATATATATATAGATAGATAGATAGATAGATACACACACATATATGTACATATATATACATAGACACATACAAGTTAGCCCAAAAATTAACTCAATATGTCCATAATACATGATTATCAACTCCAATTAGGAACCATCAAAATAAATATACATGCAAGACATTATTATTATCATATTAACCCCTAACTCGGATATTTTATCATGATAAAAGCAACCAATTCTCAAATAAAGCCTAAATTCACAAAATAAGCCCCCACACGAACATCATATTTAGAATAAAGGTATTTAGATGCACATATATGGCAAGTGATGTCAAATAAAGCCACCACATGGGCAAAAATAATATCAGATATCACAAATCAACCACAATAGAATATAAGACCCAACACAGACACACAACAGTAAAATAATCTCAAAATATTGACCCCATAGTTATTTTTCCCAACTTATAGCATGTTTTACTTATTCATTAACTACCCGGCTCAACTTGAAAGAAGTTAAGCCATAACCTACCTCAAAAAGGATAAAATTCCAATCTTACTTCAAGACAGATCCTTTTCCTTACGAACGACCTCAGAATCAACTTCAACATTCAAAAATAGCATCTACTCATTTAAAGAAAGCTAGCGATACCCATATTATGTTTATATTTGTCTCGAGGCCAAAATGAGTTCGAAAATAAAGGTGTAAAGCCAAATATTTATTTTAAAACACATTCTCCAAGGAAATAGGAGTTCATAGGATAAAATCCATATGAAAACAGGTTAAAATAAAGGTCCAAAATAGAAAGAAAATCCTTTTTAACCTTATCGGTAAAACCCCCAATTTTTGCTTTGAAATCATGATGGAAAGGTATTTTAAAAATAAAATCAATGAAGAATAGTGATATCATGAGTTTAGAAGTTACCCATACAAATACCAACATTGAAACCCTTGAAAATTATCTTTCCCAAAACATGGAGGTCTAAAAATGGAGTAAAATCGCAAAAATAGAGTATTTATATTGTTCAGTAAACAGTACCTCGCGAACATGGTCAACCCTTCACATTTGCAAGGGTCAACGATGACCAGACCATTAAAATGGTCTTTGTGTTCGTGATCAAGGCGTTGCATCTGTGAAGGATAATGAATTAGGACTTCACATTCATAACAGCCTCATCACCTTTGCTATAGCCTCATCACATTCGTGATAGCCTCGCCGCATTCACAAAAAAAAGCCCCATTGCATCGTGATATCAATGAAGGGTGAATTCCTTCTCCATGTTTGCAGACAGAGGCTCATGCTAACAAAGAAGAATCCATGCACCAGATATCAACTGTGCACTGACTGATGTTACAAGGTTTTGAATGTTTTGAACGGACCCTCGGGATTCGTTTGGGACTCGACATAAGTAAATCATATATAACCAGGCTAATTTTGATGTTCTAGACTCAATGATGATGTTGGATTTTCAAAAAAGTTGTTATCAATAAATTAACCCCCGAGATCTTATTTCACTATTTTTCAAATATATTGTCAAAATGAGATATAGAAGTTCTTAAATCGAACCAACTCCATGACTAACCCAAATTCAAAATTCTTAATCTATTTACGCAATTCATTTTTCCATCCGACAATCAGAATAACAAATGTTGATCGAAGTCAATTATGCGGCTTCTCAAGCCTCTAAAAAACACAAACTCACACAACTCGTTCCCGATCGCATCAAAAACTATTTCTCGACTGCATCAAAAACTATATCAACCATCCCTGAACTTCAAAATCAATATTTAGCAACTATGAGAAAGGAAAAAATGATCAAAACACATAGAAATGAAAGACTGACAAATTCAGGTCATTACAACACTTGAAGAATAAAACAAAATTACTAGATTCATAAAGGGTCATGTCTTAACCCTAAATTATCTTAAGAACTTACCCAGGAGAAATTTATGATTTATAGGAATACATTAAGTTGGAAAGCCTTACATTTTTTGGGGAAGAAAAACTTGAAGAGAGAGTTAGCGATGACTATGGAGCGGGGTGGGTGCAGGGAAACCCGCATAAACCTGCATAGATTTTGCCCCCCCCCCCCCTCCCCGCATAGCATAAATTTTATTGGGCAAAATTCAGAAATAGCATACTTATCCCCTTAATTATGAGTTTCATAGCAACGGTTTCATAATTATATAATATAGCAAGTTGTATTTTGTATTTTTGCAAACTGTTGCTACAAAAATACAAATACATATGATTTTTACTGCCCTTATGATCGATATGTATTTTGTATTTTTGCAAACTGTTGCTACAAAATACAATTACATACAAATACATATGCTACAATATGTAATTTGATAAAAGTGTTGTTATTTTTTTGTAATTTAATACTTAATATGCTACTTTATGTATTTTTTCCAATTTTATTTTTACTCTGCTCGCCCCGCCCCGCCCCGCCCCGCCCCGCTCCATATTTATTTTTCTTCTTTTATTGTTTACCGAGTAAGCAACATTTCATCTCCAAGACTTGTAGATGTTAGTCTCACCTAAAAACTTCTCAATTTCTTATCAATAACTATTTGACTTAAATCAATATAACATCTTGACCAGTGAACGTTATGAGATTCTGTCTCTACGATATTTGTCAGCAAAACCAGAAGAAAAACTTAGAACATCGAGAGACTTCTCGTAAAGGATTCTTAGATATGGAATTGGGGTGAGGTGAAAGAAGTTGGGTAAGGTTTTTATCAGATGTATGCATACTGCAAAGGCGGACCCACGTGTTAGGGTGGGGAGCACGTGCACCCGTTAAGTTCTGAAAAAGTTCTATGTATGTACATATATTTACCTTAAGACACGTATATATATTACATGTGCACCCTAATGAACACCATTACACTTTGGGCCCGTTGGTTCTAGATAACATTTCCCACAAACGTGACCCACATTTGATTCTAGCGGTCGCGTTAGGGAGTCGAACCCGTGACATGTTATTTAGAGAATGTACCCTTTTCCACTAAGCTACTACAATGATATGATCTATTGTTATTTAGTTAAGGTTTATTTATTACCATAAAACTCATATTTTGCCTATGTATTTGTATTTTCGTCACTGCTTAAGTCTTTACTGACCAGTCGGTTAGACACAACATTATCCCTCATTCGTCATTGAAAGATTCTCGAGGCTTATGTAAAGATAATGGTGCACCCACGTTCTTCAAATCCTGGTTCGCCTCTCCTGCATAGAAGGTAAGCTTATACCATAAATTGCTTACTTTAAATGTGACATTTACTGGATGTTTATTGGATGTCTTATGATTTAAATTCAGTCTTTTATTAGGTTGAACAAACTTATCGTTAACCTTGTGAGGAAACAAGGATTGTAACTCTCCGATATATTTTGGGCAACACCACTTATGTGGAAAACATTAAAGTGTACCATTTTCGACACCAAAAAGATCAAAGAGCAGTTGTTGTTTAATAGCTTTTGATTACGCCGTTTCGTTAAGGACTGCAACATAGAGAAGGGCAAGGAGAAAGATGAATTTGCCTCATTGTCAATGGAGGTTTTCTCAGGAGCTCTAAGTATGACGTCGAATACGATAACAACGGTAAAAGCCAAGAGTCATATGGACAGGCCAGAAGGCAACTTATGTGGCAGGTCAGGTGGCATTTCGGTGGCTTAGGGAGAAGCTATTTGTGAGCGAAAATAAATTGAGGGATATTTTTGAACCAATAAACAAACGAATGGTATTTTTGTCCTTTTCCGTTTCATATTTCTGTAGAATGAACTGATGCATGCTCATGAATAATCATAGAGAGAAAAAATTATAATTTGCAAGTAGTTAACGAGATTCCACCTTAGTTTCTAGCGAACTCCACCTTAATACTGCACTTTAATAATTACGAACCGAAACATATAGATCGAAAACTATATCGACTATTTATGTTCACCCTACTATGCTAATTAACCCGAGCTAACAAGGTTAATATTTACTTAAACTATTCTCAGAATGTCCACTATTTTTTTAATTTAATAAAATAACCTACCTTTTTTATTTAGGTAATTAGGATATTATATATAGCATCATAACAAAAAACTACGAAGAGAAGTTAGGTGTCATTGCCATCGTAGTATCTCTGCACGTTGTGCAATATTTACGTACCATCCAATAATAAATAAATTAGTTGGAATAGTAGACATATCAAAATATTGTACGAAGCAGCAAATTTATCAAGGCCTTTAAAAACCAAAGTTAGACCAAGCTAACATCTCCCCTCCCCCCACCCCACCCCCACGCCCACTCAACCTCTTCCCCCAATATCTATAATCTATATCTATATCTATATCTATATCTATAATCTATAATCTATATCTATAATTTATATCTATAATTTATAATCTATAATCTATAATCTATATTTATAATCTATATCTATAATATATTAAAAGTGTGAAGGACCTTAGAAATGTTGTTTGAACTTTTTGTCCTTCATTAAAAGTCTTTGTTTTAGACAAAATCGTCTTTTCACTATTTTTTTTAATATTTAAGAGTTAAAAATTAATTTAATATACTTATGGTAAGATATTTCCTTATTTGAAGTCATCAAAATTTTACTATTTCTTTCTAATTTAAGAGTTGAAAATTAATTAAATATATTTCCAGTAAAACTTTTCCTTATTAGAAATCATCAAAATTAATGAAAATTAATACTTTTTTCATTATTTTGAAAATTGTAAATTAACTAAATTTGATTTTAAGAAGATTTGAAAAATCTAGAAATAAATGCAAAACCGTTAGAATAAGAAAAATTTTAGAAGTACCATATTTTTAAAAGTTTTAAGTACATAATAAGTATGCAATCAATGATTTTGTAAAGATAAGACTTTAAAAATAAGAAAAGATTTTAAATATAAAAAAAAAATCGTAACACAAATATGGTTCAAATTGATGTGTCTCTCTTAACTTGTGGCAACAAGGGAAAGAGGCATTATATGGCAAACGCAAAAGTGATGATTCATCAACCACTTGAAACTTCAAGTGGTAAAATATATATGTTTATATATTTTTGTTTACATTATTTATTAAAGCGTGAAAGATTTTTGAAAAGTTATTTGAACTTTTACACTTTATTAAAAATTATCACAATAGACAAAATTATTTAATTTTAAATAGTCAAACATTACACGTGCGGTTAAACTAGTATATATATACACACACATGGCATTTGGTTTGTGCTAAATTCGGGCTCACAATTAATATTAAACTTTATATTTGTAAACTTTTTTCTACCTTGTTGGTATTCTTGTTTTTTTAATTTTTGTTTTATTTTTGTGGCATTATATTAGTTGTGAAGGTAGTTTGAACATGCCTCAATATTTCTAATGTTAATCAAATAAACTTTTTTGTAGATTAAAAGAATAGTTTTTCATTTTAGAGGTAATTTTAGATTTTCTTTTTAGTTTCAATCACATGCATGCACCAACATTATTTTTTCTTTTTATTTTACTGATAATTTTAGAGATTAAAGTCTTTAATAATTCAAATCGGGTTTAATCTTATGTTGAATTAACTTCATCATTTTTTTCTTAATTCAACTTATATTGACTAACCTATTTTTCATTAAATTTTTTCTCAATTAAACTTATATTAATTAACTATTATTAAAAAATTAGATAAATTGTGTCGTTCAAAGTAATATAATAAATATTTAATATTACACATTGTTGTATTATAACATCAATAAAGTTAACTTATAAATAAGATAAAATTTAATTTAAATAATTAAAAAACTTGATTCAACAAAATACTTTTGCAGATGTTCCTTCATATTAAACCATATGAAAGAAATTGAAAAGTTACTAATTTTTTTAACTTTAATAATTTCTTTTTCCTAAAATTCATGTTAAGAAATTTATATTGATATTTCTTAAACGTATTTGAAGCTTTTATATTTTATGTTAAGTTAATTATTTTGTTCTAAATTATATAAAGTATTGATTATCCCATTTTTGTTAAAAAATTCATCATCAAAAAATGTAAAAAGGAATTACTCTTCTTTTTCATTATTTAGTATAATTAATATTAGTTAAGTTGTATTTTTAAAATTTAAATTTTCTAACATTTTTAATTATATATAAAAAAAATAATATTTTATTTAATAATTAAGTGTGTACTAAGTTAGAAAGGAAATGTCAAGATATTTTGTTTACTTGATAAATTTGTTAGGAAAAATGATAATTTGAAATAAGATTAATATATTTTCACAAAATAGAAAGACAATAAACTTTAGGATCAATTTTGAATTTTATTGAATAAATTTTTAGAGAAAAGACATCAAATACCCTCTCAATTTATTAGCAAAACTTATTTTAGACCCTAAACTAATCTGATAATTATTCACCCCCTTATGAATTTTAAAGTGTATTATTCCCCTCCAACAGTTGGCGTGGTAAAAAAAAATAGAAGCGCGTTTTACTGAAAAAAAGTATAAATTTTTTTTAGTAGGGCCCACTTTAATACTTTTAACCATTATTTTTTTCCCCCTTCTTCCTCACACCAGACCACCCCATGTCTTTTACTTCCTCTATTTTTTTTCTTTTTTCACTCCTATTCACCAAAAATATTCAATCAAATACACAACCATAGGAAGAATAAAATACACAAATTATACAACAAATAAACTTTTATGAATATCAAGAATCAACAAACAATTTTATTTCGCACATCAAAATAGAATTTACTGAAATTACTGTCAAAAGTTTACAATTTTTACATGAATTTCTTCACAGGAAGCTTCTATATCAGAGTGTGCAAATAAAATAAATATTTTGATTCCGTTGTCGGGACCAATTAGATGAAACGACAATCGAAAAGTTAGGCACAAAGCATTCAAAGCACCGTTAACATAATCACTATTTTTAATCAAATGAACAGATTGACCAAATATATAAGGATTATCCAAAAAATCACCCAACCTTGCTTATGGAAAACCCCATTAACAATAAGTATTTACAAATTACTATTCTAAGAGCAAATTTACCCCCCCTTCCCCGCCCCCCCAAAAAATTGCTACAATCTTCAAACCAAATCTCTAACTTTAGGCCATCAACAAAGGGTGAGCTGGTGAATGAGGTGACGGGTTGGAGTTTAGCTTAGCCAAAATTTTTATCGGCAGGCGATGGCAGTGGCGGTGAGCTGTTTCGCGAGTGTGTTGGTCTTGGTGGGCTCCGATTTTAAGAGAGAAAAAGTGAGAGGGATAGTACAAGAGAAAAGGGGGGGGGGGGGGGAGCATCGGCGGTGGTGATTGAAAACGTGGAGCTTTGCTGGTCATCGCCTCCGATGAAGCAATGGCAGAAAAGTGGAGAAGAGAGAAGGAGAAAAGAAGACGTTGAATATTTAACAAATGTATGTATGTATTATTTAAAAAATAATTTATTTATGTGGCATTGACGTGGATCCGACGTGGCTACAACATGGCTCCAATATGACGCGAGTGTGATGCATTCTTCATAGTGAGAGTGATATAATTTTTTTAGGGTGGTAAAAAATTCATATAAAAGTTGTTTAAGGGGATAAATAATTAAAAGTGAAGTTTAATGACTAAAGTGTGTTTTCGTTGTAATTTTAGTGGGGAAAATGTCTTTTCTCTATTTTTTTATGGTGTCACTATCTTTTTGTCATGACTCATCATTTTTATAGCATTTAATAAGATCATATAATTGTTCAAACTTCAAATTTATCAAAATAGATGAAAACTTGTAAAGTAACTAAAATTTAAATTAGAAATACAATTGACAAAAAAAACTTTATGTGAATATTACGAAAATCTTACATTCTCTCTTATATATAGTAGTCGAGTAATATTGCAACAAAAAAAGTACAGATATATAAAAACAGAAGTTAGAACATTCAGGATGGAAGTGAAAAGGGACAAAACATTATGTACCAAATATGCAATATAGTCATTCTAATGCCGCACGGCAAATATCCAACTGTCAGCAGAAGAAGAAGCCTTTACAATGAGCTAAAAAGAAAATGGCGGTCATCTCTATGATGCTCCTCAGTTACCTTAACAGCAACTACTGTTCCTTAAAATTCTTGGCAAAACCCCACAAAAGTACCACCCCTTCAATACCCAAATAAAAGAGCAAAAAAATGCATTGTGTTTCTTCAATGAACAATTTCAAGATTCTCAATTCCAAGTTTTATTGGTAAATTTTGTGGTATATAAGTAGCTTTGATTGTTTAGACAAGACAAATGTTTGTGAAGGAGACAACCCATTTGCCCAGAAGTGTTTGGCTCATATAGACTTCTTTTCCATTGTCAATTCCCAGGTAAAAGTACATATTTTTTGCACTTAGTTGCATTTTCTTGATGCCTTATTTAATAATTTTTTGAGAAAAAAAAGAATTTTTTTTTTGGTTGACATGAGATATACTGCTAAATTTTCTGTAAATTGAGGATCTAAGTTGTTGGGTGTAGATGTATTATATGCTAGCATGAAAATTTGTGTTACTGGAATTTATCACTGGATATCTATTGTGGGTTGTCGTTTGGACTTTGATTCGTTTGCTCTATGTGGAGATTTAATTCCCTTCTAGAATTATACAAGGAGTTCCCTGGTACTCCCTGATGCAGGTGGGAGTTGGCAGGTATCCCGTAGAATTAGTTGGAGGTGGCGGCAACCTTGCCCAAACACCACGGTTATTAAAAAATACCTACATAAGTTAATGGGGAACTATGTATTATTTTAAACGGGGTTTAGACCTTCGCTGGTATAGAAACACTGATTGTGAGCAATCTGTTTGGACCTTTGGCCCCTTCTGGTAGATGATCTACATTCTATACAAAAGGATGGTCTTCAAGAGATGTAGCTAACTGTCAGATAGTATGCGACCTTATTGGCTTCCCTCTAGCAATGAGTAAAGGTCATCTCTGTGTGATCGACCAGGACAAAGATATCCTCAATAATAGGCTAGAAAGTGAGATTGCTACTGTTCTTGCTCCTCGACATATCTACCAGTCATAGAGTCAAGCTTTTCCTTCAACCATTGCCCAGCATAATTGGAAGCTATGACTTCTGCCACATGATGATTGTTGCACTGCATTAGGGCAGCAAAGGCAAACAGAAAATTTCCAGCATCATCTCTTGCCACACCACCAATGCCAGCTTATCCAGTTTGCTCCAAGTAGCTCCCATTTGTATTAATTTTGATCTTCCCTGTTCGAGGCATATTTCAAGTCACCCACCTGCTGATAACCTTTGGTCTAAGTTTGCCTACCACTTCACATAGTTGATTCCATTGGTATTTCATCTTGCAGTAGGACAAACTTTATCCATAGAAACTTTGATGTACCACAGAAGTTGCTGCTCCACTCGTCTTGTGAAGAATCTGTTATGGTTGTCATGTCTACGAGCACATCTGGTTCTCCACATTTCCCAGCGTAGAGTGACTGGTATAACAACAACAACATCAAACCCAGTGTATTCCCACCTAGTGGGGTCTGGGGGGGGGGGGGGTAAGATGTACGTAGAGTGACTGGTATGATTTGGATAATCATCTTGTGGACAGCATGAGTTTGATGCCATTCATGTAAGACAGTTCTAGCTGGTCTGATTAGAAATCTGACGCCTAGTGGTTGTCCAAAGAATATCCAAACGCACTCTCAAAAAAGAAATGTTGCATCGTCTCTGGTTGGGGGTTTGCACAGCATAAACAATCTGTAATCTGTTGGCATATTGTCAACAAACCTGCAAAAAGGAAGTTTACCTTTCATTAATCTCCAACAAAGAAAGGATTTTAAAAGGGATGCTCGTACAAACTCTGTTGATTAATTAATCTGGTTTGTCTGTGAATCCTTATGTTATTCCAAGTATCCTTGTTGGAGAAGGCACCATTAGCAGCTGGTTTCCAAATGACCAGATCCAGTCCTAGGCAAGTGCCTCACAGTGTGAAGTTGTAAACTTGTAATTCTGAGCCCAAAAGTCATTAATGAATACTCTGTCCAGCCTTTTCCACATCCTTTTGCACCATGTGTATTTCGAATCCATTTACCCAATATCAACCATGCAACAAGAATGCATACATTCAGGGAATTTGAAACCTATTAGCATTTCTATGAGGCCTCCCACGAAATTTCTCTGCGGGATGTAGGAGGACATTAAATTCACCTCCAATACACGAAGGCTTACTATTGCTATTGCTATTGCTAAGGTCCTCCAAACTACTCCATAATTCCTATCTGCCTGAAGAACTACATTTTGCAGTTACATAAAGCTCCGGATTGTTTTGGTTCTTTTGAACTTTCAAAGTGATCTTGCTCATGGTTTTTGATAGTAGTGACAGTATAATTGTCCCTCCAAAAACACCAAATCCGCCCTTATATATTAGTAATGCAGTGGTTGAAACCCAAAAAACATCTGTAACCTTCAACATTGTTCTTATTTACCATTGGCTCTGAGATAACCACCATATCCAATTTATATTTGCTTACCATTCTTCTAAGTCTATGAATGACTTTTTAGATCTCACCCCTCTTAAATTCCATATAATTGCAGTAATCATAAAGAAACAATTAAAGATTGGTGGTTTTGTTAGTTTTTTTGTTGCTGGATTTTCTCACTTTGTTACCTCTTTTATGTCTGCTTCTACCTCTCTTAACAAGAGAGATTCCATTTCTACCACCTCATTTAGGTGTTGGTATGCATCACTCAGACTGTTGTTGTCACGACCCGAATCGGGACCTTGGCCGTGACCGGCATCCCAAACCAACCAAGGCCTGAGATGACTCCTTAGCCTTACCTCAAGAGCATGATAATAATAATAAACTGCGGAAGCTAACTAATAGAATAAAAGGAATGTAAGTTTGTGAGTCAAAGAACTAAATCCACAAAGTAATACCCCATCACTGTCCACAAAGCCTCTAACCGAGAATACCAATCAAGTCGGGACATGACCCGACTGTGTCAGGAGAATACAAAACCCAAAAGAAAGTATTGCAATAGTAAAAGACTACAGGAAATCAGGTCTTCCGAATGATGGAGGGCTCACCACTTCAACAACTGTCCAATATGAATACCAAACCTCCTAATGCTGCACAAGGTCACAAGAAAAGCCCTCCAAACCTACATAATGAAACGATGTGGCGTTTGGGGATGGTCAGTACTGGCATGCAACCCAAGGAAAGGGATATATATATATATATATATATATATTCAAACCAGTAATCAAACACATAACCAATAATACTAATGCAGTAGAATGCCGAGGTAGGGGACAAGTGACATGAAACATGACTATTTAAGATTTAACCCTGAACTATGTAGCTCATACCTATATTCATGCACCCATGGGCTATATGGGTCTGGCTTCCCCTGCCTGAGGGCCTCCAGTCCATGATAGCCGCATGGACTAGAGAAATTAAGCTAACATCACCAAAAGTCAATAACCTCCCAAAATATATTGTGTAAAGCAGACACAGTGGTCATAGACTCCCAACGTCGGCAAACGTGATTTCCAATTTTTGTCCCTCGGGACTACACCTTCTCGGTGAAGCAACACAATTCCCTTTAAGCCCTATTAAAACAAATTTTCACATACCAGTAACCGTGAAGTCCTTTATTAAGGCATTCCAAATTGGTATCATTATATCAAGAGACTTGCAAGTCATTCCGATTATTTCATACCGTATCCATTTAACCATTTAGACTTCAAATTCCGTTTAAATATCCATAACCAAAACCCTAAGGGCCATTCCAAAACATTATTACCTTTTTCCCTAGTAATGTTATGCAATTTTCCAAAGGACAGTTTAGACACTATTAGACACTATGAAATCCTTGTATAACAACCAAATTATGATATTGGTTGAGGTTGATGTCATCATCATGTCAAAATTTATAAACTTTGTGAAACCCAAATTACCAAATTCCACCATTATCACAATGACACAATTTCAGTTTACAATTCACGGTTTAAGCCATGGGAAAACCATTAAAACAAGAGATAAACAATGCAAGAGTATAACCATCAAAAACCCTCAACCCTAGTTTGAAACAACATTTAAGAACATGCAATTATCAAATAATTTGATGCAATAATATAATAATTAAAAATAAGGGAGTGTCCAACATGTCTTTTGATGGAGTGAATTCGAAAAGGACCTGAATTTGGGGCCCTGAGAGTTGAATCCTTGAGAAGAAGCCTTGTTATTGATTTTCTTGGGAATGGAGAGAAATGGAACGTGGAAAATCCCATAACTGATGAATAAATGGATTTATATAGGGTCTTAAGTCGTTTAACAGGGTACGAAAAGCCCTCACCCCAGACTTAAAAAAAAACAAAGACGGGCTTGACCCCAAACGCTTTTCAAAAATTCCGAAACTCTCCCTAATGATTCAGTTAACATCCCTTATCATGATTTAAGTAAAAAAATTATCGTTAAACACGAAGGAGGGTCCAAAATAAAATCGTCGAAATTTTTGGGGTCTTACAGTTGCATTCGAACAGTCTCATTTTCCTTCCAGATTTCGTCGTTGTTGACTTCTACATTCTCATCATCAGTGTTGCCCACACTTCCTGAGAACTGTGTCACATCAAATTGTCATTTAGATCCACCTAGGTTAAAATAGCAGGTAGGTTCTTTACCGCAGGCTGCAGGCTAGAAGACTTATCAGGAGCATTAACGTTCTCCTTCATTTTGTCTCCAGTGCCCTCTTCACAATTGTCTCCACCTCTTTCAATATCAGCCCTCGTAGAAATAGGATGAATCGTACATTTTACGAGGCATTTGTTTTTTCTTGTTTTTGTTCTTGGTGTTGCCAAAAATTGGTTTGAGTTTTTAGAAATGCTGAAAAAGAAGGTTCATGATTTTTCTTACAGCTTCCAATCTGTTGATCTCGGCTTCAGTAATGGAGTTAGATTACCTTTCCTTCTTTTGCAAAATTCACTTGTTGGATCAAAAAGAGGAAATGATCATTTAAATTTCTGTCACCAATTACTTCACATTTCCCCGAAACAGAATCTGTTTTCTGATTGTCATGATATATATATATATATATATAATGCTGAATCTTCTGAAATTGAGAATACATTATTGGAAAGAAATATTAAACGCTGGCATGAAAGCTCATGTTAGTGCAATTAATCATGGGATATTATCAGTGATTAACAACATATGCTTAGCTTTTGTGCAAGGCCAAAATTTTCACCAAGTGGTGTCAGAATATAAAGAAGTAAATTCATGAAGAAGTCGAGAGGTGTCAATATGTAATATATATATATATACATAAAAAAATATTTTTACCTAGCTACATAATGTAATTTTTCGACAAAGGGGTGTGAATCAACAACACCCCTCATTTACATGTGGCTCCGCCTCTGCTAGTTTTCATCCTGGATCAACTGGTAGTACTATATAGTGTGCAATATCTCACTTCTTTTGTAGGATGCTCGGTTGGCTTGTACTTCTCATATCATAGTGTTTAGAAGAGTATTTTCGATTGGTACTTGTCTCTTCCTGGCAAAATGAAAACTGTCTTTGTGATGAGTATCATATACTCTTGTTTAAACAATTATTTATCTGTCTTCCTTGAGAACCTGGAGTACTGTTGGTTTTTTTTCCATCCATCTTGCATGTTATTACTAATTTGAGACAACTAGTGTTATAGCTGGAAAATTTCTTGCAGCCGTTTTATCATTTTACCAGACAATCTTGAAATAGGTTACCATCGGGGACCGAAGGCAACGCATTGACGTGGAATATCATCAATTCCAAGGGGTGATACCAAAATAGAGGAAAATAAATGGAACCTACAAAAGTTCTAGTTAACTCAACTATGAATTACTGCACTTCTGCTTCTCTTTCATACGTATTCCTTGTAGTAATCTTTGTACATTGTCTCTTTAATCTAGCACAATAGTTTCACCGCAGTCCTTTCCTTTCTTTTTGTTATTTTACGCCGTTAGGTTTTGTTCACTTAGATGGCTCTGTGAACCGAAGCCACCTAACATTTGATCTGAACAGGTTAATATAATTCTACCATTGCTTTAAGAAATTCCTTGTAGACATTTTATCTTATCCTTCACTAAACTTGTCTGTAATCTGCAGATATTTGCTAAAGTTGTCTTATTCTCTTCATTTAATGAGATGTCAGTGATGCCTCAGCGGATTCAGGTATGATTGTCATCTGTCATCTGGGAATAGAGTGAATTGTGGAACAAATAGGAAATTAATGCAATACTTACAGAGTTGCAGTGATAATAAATCCCTTCCCTAATAAGGTAATTTAGGTAAAGAAAATCTTACATATAACAAGGAAGAAGAATCATTGATATGGAATGAACAACATATGTCGCCTCTTAATTCTACGTTGTATTAAGGCCTCCCCGCTTCATAACTCTAAGCTAATAGGTCATATCTCTCTACGTAGAGAAAATAGGGGAAAATATCATCAACCCATTAAATTTGTAACTTTACCTGCTTTCGGCCGTTTATTTTCTTATCAGGCTAAAATCAATTGCAAAAACTTAAATAGAGTTTCATTGTTATTAGTCAAAAATTTCTAATTGTCAAAAATTATTATTAGTCAAATAATACTAAAAAAAAAAATAATCAAAATAATCGAGTTGCAATTACGTACTTCATATTTATTTCTTATTTACATGCAATGACCTTTTTTTGCTCCTTTTTCAGGCCAAATCTATTTTAAAAAGACTTGGTTAGAGATCCTTTAATTTTACTGAAATAAAAAGTTTTCACAGAATAATGAAGTTCCAACTGTTTTTAGTTTTTATTCTTATATCTACATCTTATCTAGATGTAATGACCATCTCTTTCAATAGTGTACTATTTTCGGAACCAAATCGGTTAAAATCTCATTATTTTTATCCAAATAAATCCTTTTTTTAAACCTAAAAAGTGAAGTTCTAGCCCAATAAATAAATGCACCAGTGCCAAAGAAAGAAAGAAAGTAATACAGTCGCCAAATTTTCCAATACAATCCAAATGTTTGAATTAAAACTGAGCTGTCCCTGAACCCAACTACCCCCTATATACATACTACTCTCCCTAAAATGATGAACACGGAAGTAACAAAAATGCAGGAATACAATGGGCAGCAGGGTATTTGGATGTACCAATGCATCTATTGTCAAAAAAACTTCTCTTCAAGCCAAGCCATAGCAGGACATACCAAGGGTCACTTCAGGGATGGGTGGGTCAAAGGAACCGCCCAAAGCAAAGTGTTTGTGAAATTTTCTGATTATCAGCAGCAGCAGCAGCAAGGTTCTGCTACTGACTCATCAATGTCCAAGCAACTGGTTGTTTATGCTGCAACATCTGAAACTGACTCAACAAATGCTCATCGATTGCCAAAAGGTGATGTGCAGAATTTGGGAAGCCTGACCACTCAGCCTTTGTCTCCAGCTTCGTCCAGCAGACGACCACCAGCTTCGTCAAGCAGACGATCACGGGCCCCTAGGCATCATTTGAGGGTTCGTGATCTGAAGATACTAGCTAGGCTCAGGGCTCGTCTTACTGGAGAGGAGCAAGAAGTCATTTTGCGTCTTCTTCATAGTGCTATGGAACAGGTTTGTTCATTACTTTAAACATGCACTTGATCTTTTTCCTTCATCACTAAAACGATTCATGTCATTTGGTTCAAAACCAGAGATTATATTAATCCCACATTTTATATGAGATAAGTGAAAATAACACTGATTTTAGCTAATGCTTTTGATTAAATACGAGATAGGTTTAAACTCAAAATATATGCTTGAATAAGTCAATCCCTTGAACCAAATGATTCCTTTGAGAGTTTCTTTTATACCTTACTCTACTGGGTTGCCGCCCTCTTTATGAATTTTGGTTGATCTCCACCATGAATGCTATTTACAAGTGTAGCGTTCAAGTAATTAATGTATGATTAGCTTTTTAACCACTTGTATCAACGACATGCTTGGTCCCTGTTTATGGGGTCAAATCAATACATTTTAAGAAGAAAGATGGAATATCAATCTCATCGAGACAAAATACAAAGACTAATGCTTCAGGAGCATAATCTATCTCAAATTCTAGGGTTTCCACGACTCTTAATTAATTTAATCTACCTAACCCTTTTTCACGACCATGTATCTTTGTGTCTTAGGATGCCGGTAAATCTCTGTCTAATGCAACTAATTTGATGATTGATAGAAGCATTATTTTGTTACAGATAAAAAAATCAAGGAAGAAGAGCACTAAGTCGCAGGTGATCCCAAACAAGGATTCAGAAGCAACACCCGCGATTGGAACTACCAACAAAGATATTGATGATGTCACCATTGAAGACTCCGATGATGAGTCCAAAACTATGTGATCATATTGTTAAAGCATATAGTTTCTGGGTTGTTTCTTGTTAAATATGGTTTTGAAGATTATTATCAAACTATTAGTTAAGTGTTCTATTATTATATATGCATGGACTATAATGTAGTAGCTTTTTAGATCATCCAGTAGTAGTGTTAAACATGGTTCATCCCTTTATTTCCTATGTTGTATTAATATGTGTTACTACTGAAGAGCATTGTTTGGAAGTCTTTGATTCTTATATTACAGAAGAGAAATGTGTAAGGAGGAGAAAAGTTTCTCCTTAGGTTAAAGATTTGCAATCAAACACCATTAGAATTTTGAAAGGAGTGTTTCAGTTTCTTCTCGTCTCTAATGGTGTTTGGCTCGAGTTTTTTTTTTTTCTCTTTAACAAAGTAGGACAAACTAAAAATATTTGGTTAGAGCTCTTATTTATATCTATAATCTATATTTATAATTTATAATTTATATTTATAATTATAATTATTATAATATATTAAAAGTGTGAAGACCTTAGAAAAGTGATTGGAATTTTTTGGCCTTTATTAAAATATTCATGATTTGAATTTTTGGTCCTTCATTAAAATACTCTGTAATAGACAAAATTGTCTTTTTCACCTTTTTCTTCAATTATTATTTAATTAAATTAATATATATATATATATGAAAAAATTAGCTAAGGAGAATTAGTGTTACT
The DNA here is from genome assembly GCF_002878395.1 of Capsicum annuum. NCBI lineage: Eukaryota > Viridiplantae > Streptophyta > Magnoliopsida > Solanales > Solanaceae > Capsicum > Capsicum annuum. The sequence goes on along the minus strand of NC_061112.1, from coordinate 111,108,633 downwards.
TTATAAAAAATGTCAATTAGATGTCAATTAAAGCAACAAAAACATCCATAAAGATATTCTTGAATAGGAATGAAATAACATTGAAGAAGCAATATTTAATTTACATAATTAAAATAACGTACATTTTCGTATATAGAATAATAATACGGGTCAAAATCATTTTCCCTCTCCAATTTTGTCTTAAAAATTAAACTCCCTCCTCAACTTTGAACAATAATCATACTCCTCCCTTTATCTTAATTGACTTTTCAAAATTTCTATTTTACCCTTTATCATCAATTTTTTTATTCTTTTTTTTTTAACTTCTTTAAAATCATCATATTTTCATTTTAAAAAAATTTCATATAACAAAATTTTTATAAAAACATAAACATTATCTTCTAGGAAAAAAAGTAAGAAATACTAATTAAGTATATAAGCTAATGATGATCTTTATGAAGTAAATTATATGATAAGAAAATTAGTTTTATTAATAATAACCAAAACTATAATATTTATTTTACAAGTGAAAATAATAAGTAATACTAATTTTATAAACATATTTCAATGCAGAAAATACAAACAATAAATGAAAGTGATAAGCCTCTAGTGCCACCCCAAACTATGGTCAAAGTTGTTACGACACACTTCAACTTCACAGGGGTCCTATTATCCCCTGAACTCAAATTTAGCGTATTTTTGTCATTTTTTGTTCTAATGTGGCACCTTTATTACATAAAATGAAGCCCACATCAAATGTGTCACGCCATCTAAAATAATTGACAAAAGGTATTACGTTAGCTAAAAAGATTGACAAAAATATGCTAAAATTTAGTTTAAGGGGTAATAGAACACTCGTGAAGTTGACGTGTGTCGTAGCAAATTTGATCGTAGTTCGGGGGTAATAGATGTTTTCACGATTATATTAGATTTTCACTTAACATCTATTTCTTTTAAATCCTTTTTTGATTTATTTTGAAAAATAAAATTTACCCCAAGTAAATTGTCTTCCTAATGAAATAGAAAAAAAGGGTTTATATATGATACTATATAAATGGCGATGGAAAGAAAAGTTCCATCGTAATTTTAATTAAGAAAAAAAATCAACAATGAATTTTTTTTATATTATTAGACGTTCTTTAATCAATAAATGGTATGAATCGTTATTGATTGATTCTTTAATATTCTTGTGTAGATGAAGAAAGATGAGAAAATTGAAGGAAAGGTGTCTTTTAAGTCTTGAATGAAGGATTGGTGACATTGACCAACAGATAGGGTCAAACATCATTAGGAAACTTGACTAAGTTAATTGTGGACATGATTAATATTTTTAAAACTTTCTAATCTTTTCAAAAATACAAATCAACCCAACCCACACCCCTCTTCAATGCAAATTAACCACTGTCCTCTCTCTCGACAGCTTCTCTTAGCTCTTTCCCCACCAACAGCTCTGCAAAATTTCTCCCTTCAACCCCCGGCGACTTCTACCTCCGACGACAAATAGTTGGGCTTCGAGTTCCCCTCTTCAATTTAATCAATCCGTCTCTCATCCCTCTCTCGAAAGCTTCTCTCAACTCTCTCCCAATCAACTGTTCTGCAAATTTCTTATTTCAATCCTCGGCAATTTCAATATCCGACTACAAATAGTTGGGCTTCGAGTTCCTTTTCGACTTTAATCGACGTGATAGCCTTGCTCTCCTGCCACAACAGCTTCGAAATCTTCATCGTTCCTTTTCTTCTTTCACAGGTAAAAATTTATGGCCTTTTTAGTTTTGAAGAAAACGAGGAACTTCAGCAAACTTCTCTTATAGTATTGGTTAACAATTTCAATATTTGTTGCATTAATTTGAAATGCGGTCTGAATAAAATCCTAATTTCTGGTATTTCTTCTCTTCTCTTTTCGAAGTGAATTATGATATTTTATTATTTGTTGTATTTTTTTGAAGTTTGATTTTTATTGTTTGTGTTTATAAAAACAAAAGGACAATTTGGTTTGATTTGTTCTGTTCTTGTTCTTGGTAAAAATGGTGAAATTGCTGTTTTTTGTTTAATAAAATCGTGCTACTATTTTCTCCGATAGATTACCTATCTGGTGCAACATATTAACCATCTGATGCCATAAATTTATCATATGATTCAACAGATCAACCATCTGATGCACCTGAGGAACCATTAGATTATAATTCTGATGCAACAAATTAATAATCTGATGCAACAACTTTACCATATGTTGTAACAGATTAAGCATCAGATAAAAAATCTGATGCAACTAATTAGCCATTTGGTGTAATGTAAGAACTATTAGATTAATGATTTGATGCAACATATGAACCTCCTATTGAATAAAATCCTACCAACTTTTCCTACAGTAAAAGTCCAAGACTTTATTTTTCCAACTGATCATTCATTTTCTGTGATTGACGACCCTATGTTGGAAGAAATCTAAACAATATTGACCGTTGATAACTGTTCTAACAGATCACTCATGTGTTGCAACAGATGTGCGACCTGTTGCACAGACCATTCATCTTTCTCAACAGATGAGTGATATGTTTTGTATTATCGTAACAGATTACTCAGCTGTTGCTACGAATTATTTAATTGTTCCAATAGATCACTCATATGTTGCAACAGATGATGTCACAATAGTTGTGTGATCTGTTAAACAGACCATTCATTTGTCTTAAAAGATGAGTGATATATTTTGTATTGTTGCAACAGATTACTCAACTGCTCCAACAGTTTGGTTATATGCTGCAATAGATATCCTATCTGGTGCAACAGATCGGTGATCTGTTGCAACTGTTATTTTACTGTTTTGCTTGTTTGATTTACTGTTATCCTTTTTTAACGATGCATTAATAAAAAATAATATATTATTTTATGTTTATGTTAATTTTAGATAATATGGTTACCAAAAGAACAGAAACCGAATCAAGTCCAAGTAAAGGAACAAGTGAAACAGCTAGGCTACATCCACCACTCTATGAGCTTGCTTTACAAGCGTTATCTCAATCGGGAGCAGAATATGATGAACACGGGGAAGAGGAATATTTTAAAAGAGATGATGCAAATGCTAATAGCTCTTCCACCGAAGAGCTGGTCAAAACCTTCAGCATTGATCGTTATCCTGTGAGAATGCAGTATGATAGTGCCACAGATTTAACGGATGATTTCGTGGGTAAGTCATCCATGGAAAAATCTTTCGACGTCTTCAGAAAAATACTTCGAGAATAAAAATTGAATGCTTATTTCAAGGACAGCTGCTTTAGGAAATATCTTGATTTGCCGGAGGGCAACAATGCTCGTTTCAAAATCAAAATGGTATATGAACTTCTCAAGCATAGGTTTATGTATGAAAACAAAGATAAGATGGATGAGGTATGGATAAATTACTGTGGCATGCCTATTTGTTTTGGTTGGAAGGAGTTTACCATAGTTACTGGACTAAAATGTTATCCTCCTTCTCAAGTTATACCTATTCTAACCCAAAAAAAAATACCCCGCACACTCAAAAAAGGAAAAGGCAAGTCGTGTGATCTTGATGACCTGGTGTCCATTGTTGGTCCAAGCTTCAAAAACAAAAATTTGATACAAGCATTGAAAGGTAAAGGACTTTCAAAGAAGCACAAGCAGTCATTGTGCTTGGTTTGGTTTGTACATAATATTCTTTGGGAGAGAGACGTTAACAACAATATAAGCCTCGATTTAATAAAGCTCTTCGAGGATCTTGAGGCATTTAACAGCTATCCATGGGGGTATGAAAGCTTCAAAATGACTGTCAAATATTTGTTGACTCCGTTAGCATCAAAGATAGTCAACTTATATGGCTTCCCATGGGCTTCCATGGTAAATGTTTCTTTCTTCTATTATGATATCATTCATTTTTTTCGCTCAATAATGGTTTTGATTTATTGGTGTTATTTTATAGGCTTGGGCGTTTAAAGCCATTCCTTATTTGAGACAACAAGTGAACTACCAGGAAGGAGTTTCCTGTCAAAGAATCTTGAGATGGTTGTCGTCCATAACTGATAAAAATGCACAAAAATTTTATCTCTTCAACCCCCCGAAGGATGTAGTAAGTATAATTTTAATTAATTTTTTATTTTAATTAATGTTTTTTTTGAATGATCTAATCATCATTCTAATATATGTAATGATTTATGTTAGAATGTGCATCCTTCGCTAGTTTCGACCAATCTAGAGTTGACGATGCCATTTTTTCTTACTTTATAGTCTGTGCAAATTTTATCGGACCCTAAGGTCATCGACAGAATAAAAATAGAATTGTTTAGAGCAACAGCTATTACAAGAAAAATAATTTTGGAGGGTGGGCTTGTTGTTGTTTGCTGTTGGTGCTAATGATACTCCTCTTAAAGTATTTAAAGCAAACCATTATGAGTATGATCACACTGATTATACAAATTTTGCCTCTCCGCGTAAATGTTCTGCATGCAAATGTTAAGACTGCAGGGCGAAACATGATGTAGTGATTAATGCTATTAATGCATTAACTGCTTCTGTAAAGAAATTAACATCTAAGAGGGGTCTCATTCTATGAAAGAGGATTTTATTTCCATATGTTCCATTAGAGATTAGGGCCAAGAAAAGAAGGAGAGTGATTTCCAAGGCATTATCAGGCATCCAAAAAAAGTGAAATTGCAAATCCTCTGTCTGTGTGTTGCACTGAGCAGCGTACAATGTTCAAAGGATAGCAACACGAGCTGAAGAAGGTGAATATATTATGTGTCTTCCAACTGATAAGACAAACATACACATATCTGTTTCAACAGATGACACATCTGCTAAAAAATATCAAACAGATATATATATCTGTTGCAACAGTTGACTAACCTGTTGCACCAGATACTTTATCTAGTGCAACATATGTCTCGTCTGTTTTAGCAAATCAAACAGCTCTTTGTACCGCTTTTATTTGTACCAATAGATGACCTATCTGTTGTAACAAATGATTTATATGTTGCAACGGATGGTTCATCCATTGGAAATTATCACACAGGGTCTTTCTCATGTACAAATTTATAAATATAATATGTTTGGGACAATTTAAAACATGAGGAAGACCTGTTTGATTTGCTAGAAGAGATGAGTTATTCTTTTCTGTTTTATTGTATCTCCGTGATTAGCATTGACTAATTCTGGCTTTTCAGGTGGATGTAAAAGAAGCTACTGCTGAACAATATTGATAATATGCTACTTTTTTATGGAAATACGGAGCACAGAAAGGGCAGAAACTATATGCAAGCGATAATAAAGATCCACAACGAGCAAACCCGAATTCCATAGCACCAGATGAAGAACAACTTGTCCATACTGAGTAGATTTTTATAGCTTGAGCCTGCCAAAGCAATCCTTGGCAGTATACTTAAATTGTTGTTGATGTATTTATTGAGATCTGTACCCATAACAATTTTTTTACATTTTCTTTATTCGTTGACTTATTTCAGCTAATTTATGAAGGCTTCAATTTATTTTATTTTGTCTAAGAATTTTATTTATTCCTTAGATTTGAACTTATTAATTGAAAAGGAATATTAGATTTAAATATTGCAATAGATAATATATCTGTTGCAACAGACAACACATCTATTGGAAAAATCGAACAAATTTAGACATATGTTGCAACAGGTAGGTGATCTATTGAAATTTATCAAACAGGTCTTCCCACTGTTGCAACAGATGGAATTTAGATAAAAACATCTAGATAATGCAACAAATGACACATCTATTGGAAAAAAAGAACAGATTTAGACATATGTTGCAACAGATGGACTTTATTTGTTGCAACAGATGATACATCTATTGGAATAATCGAACAGATTTATACATATGTTGAAACAGGTAGGTTATCTATTAGAATTTATCAAACAGGTTTTCCTACTGTTGCAACAGATTGACTTTAGATAAAAATATCGAGATAATGCAACAGATGACGAACCTATTGCAACAGATAAACTATATGTCAGAACAGGTAGGATAATTGTTACAACGGACGAAAAATCTGTTGCATTATAAAAAATCAACTTTTGTTGGAAATAAAAAATTGTCACTACGTGTAAAAAGGTTAAAGTGAATTGAATTGAAATAAAAAAGGCACAACCCATCGACGGTGATCAGTTCAAACACCTAAAATAAAATAGACATCAAGTAGACATGTTCATTTTAAACATGTAAAATAAAATAAGCATCAAATATTTCAGTGCCAGTCTGGCACATTTCGCTGACTTGCCGTCACTTGGACCCCAACGGTCATTCACCCCCACCCCCCATTGTCTTATATATTCATCTTTCTAACCCTAAATTCCCAAATCTTCTTCTTCATCGTTATTTTTTTTATCTATCCAAATTCTTCAAATTATTACTTTCATTTTTTCCAACTGACCTTGACAATGTCGAGCGCATCTTCCACTATTTTTTGTGATAAAGTACGGTCATGAAGCTCTGTTAAAGACTTCTTGGACTCAATGAAATCTGGGTCGTAGGTTTTTTACTTGTAAGATTTCAAAGATAATATTTTTTTATTTAATTAGTTGATTAATTATTGACTTGTAATTGTTTTGTAATTGTATTCTCTTTTTTATAGAAATTGAGTGGATGCGATTACTTTGATTTGTATGAAGAACGACACCCTTCACAAGCAAATCATGTAATCTAGGGTTTGTTGAACAAAGTCAAGGCTTTTGAATAGAAACAAAATCGAGCAAGAAGATACTACATTGTTGTTGTTATTGCTACTGGTTTGGTGCTATTGGGCACATGGATATTGAAGCCTAATTGCTGAAATTTTTATAGTGGTGTGTGTATTTGCTACTTGTTTATTGTCGACGAGCACCTGGATATTCAAGCGTAACTGTTGGAAAATATCAAAAAAATTTAGGCATATGTTGAAAATTTTAGGTCATCTGTTGGAAATTATCAAACAGGTCTTCCCACTGTTGCAACAGATTTGACTTGGATTATTAGATTATTCATAGAAATAACATCGGCGTAATGCAATAGATGACCAATATATTATAACAGATAAACTATCTGCCAGCACGGATTAAAGATATTTTACAATAGATTGACAATCTAATCTATTGCATTATAAAAAACTCAACTTTCATCAGAAAAAATTATTGCCACTACATGTGCATGTAATAAAGTAAGGGTGACTTGAAATTAAAAATTTCTATTTCACAGGCTCTTCTATATACACAAGCTTCAAGCGTCCAGTTAGTACCCCATAAGTCCAGACATCTTGTAGGTTTGCCACAACATTGTCGCACAGAAAATTCATTGGCTCAGCCATTTCTGTGCCGGTCAGCAAACATTCGATGTGTGCAAGAGCGTACGAGCCGCTCGCTTTAGTGGCATCATCTTTTGGAAGGATCATTCCCCCTGTTTTGACCTTCAAAATCCCATAATTTCTTCATTAACACTTCTTTTGGCAAATGATTCATCGTTTACTCTCTCTCAATAAGATGGGAAACAACACCATCAGTGGCTCTACGAGGAGAAAAAGATCGAAATCGTCGATGAGAGGTACGTTGGAGTCATAAACATTGATCTTTCCCTTCTCGAGTAGTATCTCAATAGACTGATAATGCATGCCGTTCACGCTAATGACTGCAAGAATCTTTTTTGCCTCGGTCCATCTCTTTTCGTGTGAATTTGGCCTATCCTCTCTAACATATCTTAATGTTTCTTTTTCATCCAAGACTAATGTAGGAACTAGGAAATCAAGTCCCATGCCAAGGGCTGACGTCTCTCCATTTAGTTGATCGTACCTATCCTTGAGATTCTTACAGAAGTCAAGGTCCATTATCCTATCGGCAGCGTCATAAGCTTCCCGGTATGTTAATTGCCTTTTCCTCATGAGGCAGAGAATTATGTCAACATGCTGTGAGATAAGAAGTCAATTTTTAAATAGGTTAATAATTGTAAAGATGTAATGGATGGTCTATCTGTTGCATAGGGTTCTTTGAATCAATAATCCAATGCAACTTATGCAACATATGGATAATAAGTTGCAATAGAACCACAACCAGTTGCACCAGTATACCTAGCTGTTCCAACAGATGTGAAATCTATTGCGTAGCTTCTTCTTCATGGGGTATATTAGAAGGGCTAGGTTAGGAAAAGTAAACTTTCCTTGTCCTCGTACGGCATACGCATATCAGTCATAGTCTAGAAGTCTTGGGGGGAAAAGGGAGGCCTGGGATAATCTGGTGCGCTTAACTTGGCATTCTTGTCCTGTCGCAGATCCCTCTTCTCTTCGGCGCCAAGTTCTGTGTATATGTCCACCTTCTTGACTGGCCCCTGAACTTCAACAGCTTTTAGAGAGGGAGGAATTACAATTTTTTTTTATTTTTGAGCGGAGAGTATATCTCTAATTGCTCTTTTCTTTCTCCTAACCAACATTATAGGAGTGTGGCTCCCTCACCTTCTTGGATGGTATGACACACCTCTTGGATTTGAATTCCTCGATAGCTTTAAAGATAGCCTATACTTTTTGAAAGAGTTTATCCTGTCTGTCCTTGCACTCATCGCATTCACAATGAGAATATGAGGGTGAAGAGGGGTGAGAGGGACCTGTGTAAGGGCAAAAAGGGGTATTTTCAAACATATTTATTCTTTCTTGAGCATTAACATGTTCATCATCACAAGTGGTATCAGCACCAGCATGCCTTCCACCAACACCAACAACTCCACCAGAAGAAGTATCCAGATCTACCTTAGTAAAAGTTTGGTCATGAAGAGCCTCAACATTAGGCTGACCTTGCCTAACTGCTCTTCTTATGGCTGTTGCTCCAGCCAATTCCTTCTTTATTAACTCCACCGTTGGGTCTGCAATAGTATCAACATGACCTAGAGTAATATAATAACTCATACCGACTCCTCCTCAGTAGGCACGATCCATGGATGCGCAACCTATAAAAAAGAAAAAAAAGACAGATGCATTTAAATCATATAATATAATAATTTTCATAGTTAGGCTACATTTAAAAAAAAATATCCATCTGTTGCATAGTTTGCAGTATATGGTTAAAATCCGTTTGAGTCTGGTTCAGAGAAACAAAGCAACGCATGGATAATCTGATGCAAAATATCAATCATCTATTGCAACAACTACATAAGATGGGTAATCTGTTATACAACAGATGATCTGTACATCATAATAGATGAATGTTATCAGATTAAACATCTGTTGCATAATTTGCAATAGATGGTTAATCTTTAAGAAGTCGGGTTCAGAGAACCAAAGCAACAGATCAGTAATCTGATGCAAGATATACCCCGTCGCAACAGATGTCCCATCTGGTGCATCAGATATAACATCTGTTGTACCAGATATAACATCTGTTCAATATCTTTCTTATTTTTGAGTAGAATTATTTTACTTGAAGAAGACGTACTGCATCATTCGGAGGGTTAAAGAGATCAGCATCCTTAATATTGGTGTTTCTCTTTGTAGCCAACCACCTAAAAATCCTTGGATGAGAAACCTCATCTGAGTAATCCATTAACTTCTTTAGGAGGGGAGAAATGGCTTCAAATTCCCAAGCCTAAAAAATATAAACAGGAAGAAGGCAAAAAAAATCATAATAACTATATTCAATATAAATTAATGGATGAGTAAAATTAGTGATTAATTTTACCATGAAATCCCAAGGAAAGCCGTATAATGTGGTACCCTGAGGATAGCTTTGTCAGTAAATATTGGACAGTCAAGTAGAAGCTATCATATCCCCAGGGATAATTGTTGAATTTATCAAAATCCTCAGCACGCGCCAACAAACCATCTTCTATGGCCTTGTTGATGTCTCTTGCCAATATAATCGAATGGGCAAACAAAACTAAGCACAATTGCTCCCTGTACTGCTCTGGTATGGTTTTATCCTCGAGATTTGTTAACAAATCCGATGCTTTGTAGCCACGTCGAGAAATGTCAAACAACCCATCTATTTTCCTTTGCATTTTCTTGCCTTGGATATTTTGCGGGGTGGTGGTCCTTCTGGATGATGGCATCTCAAGCGCATCACTATGGAAAACTCTTGCAAGCCAAAACAAACAGACATGCCATAGTAGTTGATCAAGATTTCATCCATATTCTTTTTGCCCCCCCTTCTCCGGATCTTTATCATCCCCCGCGTACTTGATCCTACGCTTGAGAAGACCATATACCATCGTTATAGGGAAATAGATACGGGCAGAGGGGTCCTCAGGCAGCTCAAGAAAGTGTCCAAAGCAGCTCTTCTTAAAAAGTCAGCCTATGTTTTCGTTCTTCATAATTTTCATAAAATGTTCAAAATTTTTCCCCATCTGACATTTAAGTAAAATTTGACCAGTTAGTTATTTTCCTTTTGGGTCATTTATCAGCATCGCAACTTGAAACCTGTCAATACTAAAAGTTTTGACAGGATCATGCTGGGATGTCGATATTAACTCATGCCCCGTCGGTGATCCATTATCATCATGTTGATGATCATTCTCTTTCTCTTTGTGACTCTCCAATTCCTCCTCTTTCTCACTTTCATTTTATTCATCACTATCTACGGACCCTTGTCCACCTTCCTCAATGTTTTTTTCACATTTCTCCTCAGCTTTACTTTTCCCTGAGTGAGATTGTTCAGGAAGCTCCTTCGAATCCCTCTATATTGTAGCTTTTTTTTGAGTGGTCAAACGTTGATCTACTTTTACTTTCTTTTCTTTTGAGAGACATGTTTTATCTACAGACAAAGAAAAAAAAAATTATATTACAGTTGATGTATGCATAGATTTTAAAAAATACATTACAAACACCATGAATATTGACACACCAATAGCCACCACCACAAACACCACCAACCAATGCCAACAAATAAACAAATATCATGAATACCAACACCATCACAAACACCACCAACCAATTCCACCACGACGACCATAAACACCACCACCACCGCCACCACCAACATCATAAACACCTTCCAACTATACCATGACGTTCAATAGAACACTGCGATGGAAACTAGGGATTTCTCAAGTTCTTCCTACGATTTTACTATCAAAACTCAAAATTGTAAAAAACTCAAAATTGTAAACCCATTCTCAAAGATAATACAACTAAAAGTTTTATTTTTCATCATTAACTTAAAAGCCCTTATTTTTTATAAAAAAAATATAGAGCTCTTCTCGAACTTTGTTGCCTACGAAGACAAAGAAAATGACTGATACAAGAAAGAATGAAGTCAAAAATAATAGCTATGGGTCGAACATGAGAAGAAAAGCGATCTGTTGTGCAGAGTTAGCAAATTTGTTGAGTAGTTATTGTTTGTATTGTATTGTTGAGTGAGAATGAGAGAGAAAGAGCCAGACCTAAAGATTTGAAATGATGAAACATTTTGTATAGGTTGATTTGTATTTTGGAAAAGAATGACAAGTAGTTTTGAAAATGTTAATTTGGTCCGAAATGATCTTAATTATTTTTAAAATTATAAAATATATGCATAATTTTTAACCCTCTCATCATGCAATTACCGAAAGGATAATTCAATTGAAATTGTATAAAAATAATTGAAGTTGTAGTTGACCGAGTACTCTAGGAGGTGACCCTGTGAAAACTCACCCCTGGTCCTAGATTAATCCATTTAGGTACTATTAGTCTAACATATGAACTCAATTGAAATGGTAAAAACCAAATGTTCAACATGTTGTATCATATTTTTCATCTGTTGTAAATTATCAATCAGATTAGGTAACAACAGATTACGAATCTGATGTAAATTATCAAACAGATTAAGTCATCTATTACAACAGATTACCCATCTGTTGTAAATTATCAAATAGATTATCATATGTCACAACAGATTATCCATATATTTGTAAATTATCAAATAGGCGCTGCTATCTATTGTGGCTGACCCTATGAGAACTCACCCCTAGTCATAGATTAATCAATAGTTTACCCTATGAGAAATCACCCCTAGTCCTAGATTATTCAATTAAGGTATTACTACCCTATTCCTAGATTAATCAATTAAGGTATTAGTCTAACATATGAGGTAGTAAGAATCGGTTCGGCTCAGAGTGATCGATCGCTGACTCTGGTTGACAAAAGACTCAATTAAAGTTGTAGTTGACCCTATGAGAACTCACATTCAATTAAGGTATTAGTCTAACATATGAACTCAATTGAATTATATATAAACAAATGTTCAACCTATTGTAAAAAATGTCTTTTCTGTTGGATCAAATAAAACAGATTATGTAATCTGTTGCAATATATTATGTATCTGTTGTAAACTATCAAACAGATTAAGCCATTTATTGTGACAGATCACAAATCTGTTGTAAACTATCAAACAGATTAAGTCATCTGTTGTAACAGATTATCCATCTGTTGTAAATTATCAAATGGATTAAGTCATATATTGCAATAAATTACACATCTGTTGTAAATTATCAAATAGGCATTGTTATCTATTGTAGTTGACATTATGAGAACTCACCCCTAGTCCTAGATCAATCAATTAAAGTATTAGTTGAACATATAAGGTAGTAAGAATCGATTCGGCTCAGAGTGATCGATCGACGACTCTTGTCGGGAGGAACGCAGTACCGTCTCATCATGCAACTGACAAAAGACTCAATTAAAGTTGTAGTTGACCCTATATTCAATTAGGGTATTAGTACCTTAGTTCTAGATTAATCAATTAAGGTATTAGTCTAACATATGAGGTAGTAAGAATCGGTTTGACTCTGAGTTATCAATCGACGACTCTAGTTGGGAGGAACACAGTACCATCTCATCATGCAATTATCAAAAGACTCAATTGAAGTTGTAGTTGATCCTATGAGAACTCACCCCTAGTCCCAGATTATTCAATCAAGGTATTAGTACCCTAGTCCTAGATTAATCAATTAAGGTATTAGTCTAACATATGAGGTGGTAAGAATTGGCTCGGCTTAGAGTGATCGATCGACGACTCTAGTCAGAGGAACACAGCACCGTCTCATTATGAAATTGCCAAAAGACTCAATTAAAGTTGTATTTGACCCTATGATAACTCACATTCAATTAAGGTTTTAGTCTAACATATGAAATCAATTGAAATTATATATAAACAAATATTCAACCTGTTGCAACAGATGTCTTTTCTGTTGGATCAAATAAAATAGATTAGGTAATATGTTGCAACATATTATGCATCTGTTGTAAACTATCAAATAGATTACGTCATTTATTGTGACAGATCACGAATCTGTTGTAAACTATCAAACAAATTAAGTCATCTGTTGCACTTAAATATTTTTAGATCTTTTTTTTATAAAGAAATTTAGGTATTTCCTATCCGAGATAAAATAGTTAAAATACTAAGACAGTAAAAAATATTACTCGGCACTCTTGGATAACTCAAAAATCTCCTGAGTGAGTAGTCTTATCTGTTCTTTTCAATGCCACCATCTCCTCGTGCCACTAAAAAGTTATTAATGAATATTTAAAACCCCCCATATCTAGAACTCTCTCTCCTTCAGCCATAAAGTAGTCTAGACTCAACTCATAACTCTTCTTTGTTCTTTATTCTCAATTATCTTTACTGTTTCTTTTTTTTCTCTCTCTTTTCTCTCTCCTTTCGGATAAGGATCCTTTGAGATCTCAACCAATCAATATATTTTCTGTGAACTGGATATTCTGATCCGTTTGCTTTTTTGACATTACAGGTATGGTTCAAAATTGCTCTTTTCATCTCGTCTTCTTCTTTGTATGTCATTTAAATTAGATATTTACATCTGTTGCTATTAATGATTTACCCATTGCCAGTTTGCTATTTATTGAGAAAATTGAAGGAAATATGACTTTTAAGTCTTGAATGAATGAACCATTATTTTTATTAAAATATGCAAAAAAAGTCATCTGTTGGGAGAACTTAAAAAGCCTTGTTATCAGTATATTTTTTTATGTCTTTTGTTTGGTACTTTGGTGATGCTGTTGTTGGGGGTGGTGGTTGTGTTGGAACATATGATATTTGTGTTGTGGATGGTTTTGGAACATATGGTGTTGTTTTGTTTGTTTCTTTGTTGTTGATGCTGTTGTTGGTGGTGTTGTAACAGTTTCCTCAACTGTTGCAACTGATGAATCAAATGTTGGAACAGACGGAGCAACTTTTTGAAGAAATCAAACCAGTAGCAAGGTTGGTTTGGTTTATTCCAACAGATGGCCCATCTGTTGTAATATGTCATCCATCCTTTGCAAACAATGCCTCATCGATTGAACAGATGGGTAATCTATTGCATTATATTGGTTATCTGTTGATTCACTTAATTTTGTGTTACCCTTTTGTAATGTTCTTTTTGTTCTTCTCTTGTTTGACATCAAATGTATTTCTCTTGTTTGCAGATAAAAAGAAGTAAAATTGGATCCACTTTTGCTCGACCAGCATTAAAGGCTAGAGTAAAGATGGGTTCGGAGGAATAAACTACTTGCAAATGGAACCACTTCATATGTGGGAGGTATGTATTACTGATCAACCTATCATGAAAACACACATCCAGTACAATGATTTTGTGAATGTTTGTTCTTTACTTATTAGGCATTAATTCTTCAAACAAGATATAGTATTTTACAGTTAAGATTATTTGGTTCAAACTGGTAAGGATGAGGGACCAAGACGGTGGTGTCGATACCCTATCACAATTTAATGATGGTTTATGCTCATGTTTTTGTGTCAAGTTTGGGGAAAGGTTTAAGTTTTTGGCGGCAATATAAATATCCAATAGTGATTGGACCGATTTTAATGGTGCAATGGACTTGTTAAAAGGCCTTCGAAGACTCGCACTGCAACAAACAACGATGGATCTAATAAAAATTTTCTTGGTCCAAATTTTTATGGATGGGTTGTTGGAGGAGACTATTATACAACAGAAGGTGTTTGGGAGAAAACCTATGCGGGAAGAGGGAGGTTGAGAAGGCCATATATCATCTTAGTACTTGTTTAAGAAGATAGACAGGGTCAGAAGGAAAGTGTAGCGAAACTAGCTAATAAAATTGACATGAAAAATGAAAAAACTGGATGAGATGTGAATGTGAAAGTATATCCAAAAATAAAAATTCATCAGTCGTTGAAGAAAAAGAAGAATAGTCAAGAGGAATTGAGCTGGTCACTTTGCTAGAGACTGTAACTAGCGAGCGCGGCCTCAACAAAGACCCACAAAATGCAGGATTAGAACTCTAAGAAAGCAGCTTCGCGAGCATAGAAGGTGGTAAAATTATCGATCTGAATTGACATGTAGTTTTCAATTTTGACCGACAATCTTACCACCTTCCGTGCTCGCGAAGAGTTTTCCTTGGAGTTTTTGTCCTACACTTTGTGAGATCTTAATTGAGGCCACGCTCACTAGTTGCATTCTCGAGCAAAGTGCTTTGTCCATCTCCAGTCCTGTTGACCATTCTTTTTTTTTTCATCGACTGACGGATTTTTATATTTTGATACACATACACATTTGAAGCTCATCCAGGTTTTTCATTTCTAGTGTGAGTTTCATTGGCCAATTTTTCTACACTTTCCTTTCTACCCTGTGTTTCCTCTTAAAAAAGGTCTGAAATGATATATGGCCTTCTCTACCTCCCCCTTCGTGCATAGGTATAATCCCAAGCACCTTCTGCTATAAAAAATTCTCCTCCACCAATCCATCCATATAAATTTGGATCAGGGGGATTTCTATTGGTTCTATCGTTGTTTGCTGCATTGCGAGGCTTCGGAGGCCGTTCAAGAAGTCCATTATGCCATTAAAATCGGTCCAATCACTTTTGGATATTTACACTGCCGTAAAAAATTTGAACCCTACCCTAAACTTGACACAAAAACATGTGCATGAATCGTGTCATTAAATTGTAATGGGGTATCAACACCACCGTCTTGGAACCCATCGGCCTTATCAGTTCACACCTATTAAACTAAACTGTACAATTTAGAATTTTGTTTGAAGGATCAGTGTCTAATAGGTAAAAAACTGTATTCACAAAATTATTGCACTTTATGTGTGTCTTCACAGTAGCTTGATCAATAATATACATAACTCGCATGCATGAAAATGGGATCCATTGCATGTATCTTATTCTTCCTACCCCATCAGGATATGGCAGTGTTTTTTATTCATCTGCACGAATGTGATGACTACTAAAATGGAGGTGTGAAGAGTCGTGACTTTTTATCTTAACACATTCAAAAAAGCTAATGAATCGAAATCTCCATCTGTTGCAACTGACGAATCAGCTGTTGGAAGAAATCAAAACATCTCCTCCAACATATGGTCCATCTGTCGCAACACATAATCTATATGTTGCAACAGATAGTAAATCTGTTGCGATAGACCTGACTTTTTTTTAATTAATCTGCACGCATGTGATTACTTCTTTCTAAAAATGTTTGTTTCAATTTAGTTTTCCTATTTATAAAATCAAGAAAATTTTATTATATTCTTCCAAGATTACCCCTATTATTAAATGACTACATAAAGTATATTATTCACATTTATACTTTCTAATCATAATTAATAAGGTCAATTTGGTAAAATAATCACCTAATTTATATTTTTATTAATTGGTGTACCTAGCCCATAGGGCCCAACTAATACGTAACAGAGGGACTATTAAAAAGAGGTGAAGACTTTTTATCTAACATATTCAAAACAGCTAATGAACCAAATACTCCATCTGTTGAAACTGAAATTGCTAAATCAGCTGTCAGAAGATATCAAAAGATCTCATCCAACTTATACATACTGTCCATCTGTTGCAACAGATAATACATAAGTTGCATCGGATGTCTTATTTGTTGCATATACAAACCATCTATTGCAACAGATGGTAAATCTATTTTGACAGTCGTCTGTTGCACATTCAATCCATCCATCTGTTGCAACAGCTGCTAAATCTGTTAAAAATGCTGGACGATCTATTGTAACAGCTCAATAGTAACGGCTTTTATCGAGTCTCAAACCACTATGAAAAGTTGAGAAGTAATTAGTGTAAAAGAAAAAGTCACGACTTTTTTACAGAAAATAAAATGCCACCAGTTTGAATGTAATTAATACAATGGAGCTGAACAGTCCTGCCTTTTGGCCTGACACGTCCAGATTATATTATAGGTCCCTCCTTAATCTTCATTCAACTCTATTTATTTCTTGCATTTTTTCTTTTCGTGTGACATCTTCAACCATTTCTCTTCAAAGAGTATATTCCTTTCTCATTGAGGTAAGTTTTTTTCAGGCGTAAATTTACCAGTTAGTCGTATACGTTATATTACATTGTGAACATTTTTCTTTACATTTTTTAACTCAAGCGTGTTCTAGATATGGTTGATCCTTTTCCAGACATTGCTATTCTACGCGAGATAGTGTAGGAACTTTAAAGGCACGTTAATGACTTGCAGAGCGAGTTGGTCACTATGAGAGCAACAATGTTCAGAGAGATGCATAGGTTGGTGAGAGCCCTGCTGCTTCAAGTTGATTGGCCGACTGTCATTAATGATGATGATGATGATAATAATGATTAGAATGTTTTTTTTCTTTTAGCGTATGCACTTTAATTTTTCTATATCGGATCTATACCTAATGTATTTTATTTTTCATTTAATGAAAAATTTACTTTTAGTCAGACTTTGGTGTTTTAGTTCTTATTCAATTTTCATTCTACCAATTTCTTCTAATCTAATATAAGTTAACATGTCGATGGTTGGAGGCAATGTTGAATCCAGTAGCACTAGCAATTTTGGCTTTGGAGTTCTTTCAACAGATGGACCATGTGTTGGAACCGATTGGTCGTCTATTGGGTTTCAACAAATTATGTATCTGTTTTGACAGATTTTCATCTGTTGGAGGAAACTATTCCAGTTGTTTATGCAACTGTTGAGAATAATTGTGGTCTGCTGTATTACTTAGTTCATGTTTTGCCTCATTTTATTGATGCACAAGTTATTTAAAAAAATATATTTTATATATAATAAATGATAACATTAGGTTCACAACAATGAGTTAAATATATAAAAGTCCACAACAAACAAACAAAGAACAACACAACTTTCTGCAATTACAACGATTCTGGTGGATTATGATTCGGGCATGTAGTTTTTTTGTGGCCAATGCACTTACATATGGAGCACTTGTTTCTTCTTGATGAAAATGATTCTCCAACTCCATGCCTCCTTTTATATGGCTTTCTTCCCGATTTGATAATGCTCGGGGTCAATATTTGGAGGATGTATTAATCTCCCCATAAGCTCTACTGGAACAACCCAAGATTTTTGGAAGGCACTGGAGTAATATGCATTATATGCCATTTCATATTTTTCCACCGAATAATATTGAAAGGAGTGCTCGTAAACTTCAGGTCCATATTTATGGCCATATTGAGCTCGAAGGGCTGCCATAGCATGTGGACAAGGTATTTTGTCCAAGTCAAAAACTCTACACGTACAAGATCTTGTTTGAAGATCGACCGTGGCAGCATCACTATGATCGTGATACCGAATTTGTAATCTGTTATTTTATGAGAGAATAACCTATTCACCAAACTGATGTTCGCTGATATTTTCTTTTCAATTTTGAGAATAAATTGGGTTCCTTTTTCTGGGCACTTGAACTGCACACGTCTTTCGTTAAAAAAATTGCTATATTTCTCGCTTATTTTTTCAAACATAGCCTTGATGGGAAATTCTCTTTCATCGCCAAATAATGAATTCACTGATTAGCTATGTTTGATGTCATAATATTATACCTATAGAAAAGAATCACTTAGTACGACATCAAACTAAACATGTAAATCTAACAAGACATTAAATTCATAAGAATGTACCTATTTGCTGGACAGAATGCTCGGCTTCGTCTCTCGAAACCGACACGTGAAAGAAATTCTGCTACCTTGGGATTCACATCTGCTATTTGATTGAAATGGTATAAAAACTCCTCTATACTATATGCTTTAGCTACTCTATAAAAAGGGGTGACGACCCTTTCATTGTGATAGCTGTTTTGAATGTTCTCCCCAAGATGCCTGATGCAACAACCAAAGTAAGCTGAAGTGAAGAAAAGTGAACCCATCTTTGGAATACTTGGATGCCTATCCGATACAAAACACAACTCTTCGGTATCTTCGATGCAGCGTTGCAGTTGTTCAAAAAA
This sequence comes from Capsicum annuum, assembly GCF_002878395.1. Taxonomy (NCBI): domain Eukaryota; kingdom Viridiplantae; phylum Streptophyta; class Magnoliopsida; order Solanales; family Solanaceae; genus Capsicum; species Capsicum annuum. The sequence continues at coordinate 111,089,490 of NC_061112.1, read as the reverse complement.
AATCCATAAGAGGCATCACATTCCTTGTCCGCTACACAAAAAGCAACAGGAAAGATGTGATTCTCTGCATTCTGTGTCACCGCCACTAACAGAACTCCATTATACCTGCTCCTCAAGAAGGTACTGTCGATGGTTATGCCTTTTCTCAAATGTCGAAAACCTTGAATCCAAGCACCATAGGATACAAAAAAATACTTGAACCTTCCGTTTTCATCTAGATGCAATGCAGTCTTACTTTTGGGATTTGTGGACTCAATCATGTAATGGTAAGCATCCAAGACTTCATACCCATGCTCGAGTGTCCCCCAAACCAGGTCCTTGGCAATCCCCATGGCCGTATATACCTTCTAATAACTAACCAGGACACCCAAATTCATAAGGAGTTGATTGGCCATAAGCCTTGTTGAAGGGCCTTTGCCATCAGGAGTTGATTGGCCATAAGCCTTGTTGAAGGGCCTTTGCCATCAGGGAAACTACTCCTAAAATATTCACCAAGGACCTTTGCCGTTGCGTGAGGATTTTGGCCTGAGATGTGCTCCGAACCACATGTGTGATGCTTTTTATATTTATGAATGATGAATCTGTCAGAAATTGCGTACTTCACCGCTCTCAACCACCACTTGTAGTTTGAATTAGCACATTTGAAGCAAAAGACACTGCTCGAATTAATCACCTTCTTTATTCTAAAATCTTTTTTCAAGCAAGAAATAAACAAAGTGTTAGATAGTTCATTCTTGTCCCTGAATGACATTCCAATAAAAAAGCCGGTCCTGTCATCTTGAAGATTTCCAAAATGTGTCGATTGAGAAGAATTGCACATTGTATTGGTCACATCAACGGGCGTAGGTGTTTGATTATCATCTGAAATATTCATGTCTAAATTATCCAACCTATCATCAAAGAAGTCTTTTTTTTCTTCTTCTACGTTCTGGTTCTCATTCTCTCTCGTCTTTTCAACTATGTACACCCTTAACACCGGCTTGGTTGAATCACTTAGATAAGAACTCAACCAAACCTGATCGGTTATCTTGAAAGAAAGTACCTTCTGATTTTCAAAGGAGCTGTGCATGTAGCTGATGGCGAATTCTTCCGGTTGACAATTCAATCCACAAAATATGATGATTAAGTTCACAAAATCATCATATGAAACATCACTTTATACTGTCATAGCTATCGTCTCTAGCATTTTACCGTCCTTCCAATGCCATACATATCGATTGCTCTTCTCAACCCATTGACCATGACAATCCACCCCTATTGTTATTAATTCCTCCATTAGTGGTACCTAAATAAAGTCATTTGTTAAAAAAAGTTGATAGTGATTTCATAGTGCCGTGAATGAATCCCAACAAATGTGTTATCTGTTGCAACAGGTAAGTGATGAGTCGCAACAGATTCTTACCCGTTGGGATTCATGTTACGGGTCTAATTATCTGTTATAATAGATGAATCGCCTGTTGGAATTGATGTTATAACTAAATCACCTTTAAAGCTAATTCCAATAGATGAGTGACAGTTGCAACAGATAATTAACTTGTTGGAACAGATGACATACTTGTTGCAACAGATTATTAATCTGTTGTAACCTATGTTGAAATCTTATTCAGGTTCTGTTGCAACAAGTAACTAATCTGTTGCTATATATATATATATATATATGCCAAATGTTGCAACAGGTGACCCATCTGTTTAATCATGAATCCAACATATCAGTCTTCCATTGAAACAGATGTCTCATCTGTCGCAACCGATAATTTATCTGTTTAAACATATGGATTTTATGTTGGATTCATGATTGGGTTCTATCCATTGTTGGAAAACAACAACACAATAGCAGTTACCCAGATGAAAAATTCAACTAAAAATCATAATTTAACTTACTAACATATCCTATGAAGTAATGCCAAAGTGGAAAGTGATGTTAAAACAAAATTTGACCTAAGAAATTGGTCAAATAGTAACAGTAGCGGTAACAACATCAAATGATCAATAAGAATAAGATGAAGATGATAATGAAGTAGAAGATGATGATAATGAAGCAGAAGATGATGAATGAAGTAGTAGCAACAATGAACAACAAAAATCGCTAAGAGAGAGAAAATAACAATGAGTGAGAAGAGAGAGAAAGATGCCTTTTTTTCCTTCCATTTTTCGTTATATAGGCTAACATTTGGATCAAAGTGTAAATTTAAAAACTTGTGGGTTATTTTCAAACTTCTCCAACTTTCTTAATCAATAATAAAGTAATTTTCACCTCCACCTAATAATTAAGACTTGTGTCACCTACACCTCATTTTAAAACTCTTTTGTCACTTGTGGCCCAAACCCTCAAGAAAGATTGATATGGAGAATGTGATTGAGACTTTGTGTCCATTACAAGCAAATTTTAAGGTTTGTACTGAATTTTATTTCTAATGTATATGAATATTATTTATGTTGGTAAGGTTAAATTATCAGACGTTCTTCAACTAATATTCTTCTATGCTTTTGCTTTATATGCTTTGTATTATTTTTTTGTGCTGGTTGGTAATATGATTTGATATGTTTCTAATGACTTATTTTGTTTATACAATTTGATGTGTTTCTAATGCTCTATTTTGCTTGATACGGGTGGTAGATGAAGGACTTTGAGAATTTTTTGTATAAAGATTAGGTTTGATATCTCAATTGTCATACTATTTTGTCGAAGTTTACATTCTGTTATCATCTACTATTTTTGTTATTATCTATAGTTTATTGTACTTCTGTAATTACTTCTTTTTTTAAACGATTTTGAATTGTTTTTCCTTGAGCCGAGGTCCCTCAGCAAGTTGAAGTGTGAAAACATAACGGCAAAATGACCTTCTGTACCCCTGTACTATGTCGGTTTTGTAAGTTAAACACTTCTACTTACTGTTTGTCATCTGGACCCTTGAACCCATTAAAAAATAACATTTTGCACCCTTTGACTGTTGACCTCACCTATGTGGCATTGAAATGGTGACTAGGACAAGGAGAGTTTAGTCACTCGCCTGGGGGTGAGAGTGAGGGTCAATTTTGCATTAAAATAATTTTAAAAAAAATTTTAAAAGGATTTTTTTTCCTCCATCTTTTTTAATTTTTTTTTAAAAAATTTAAAAATAATAATTTTTTTTTGAAAACCTTCCCCACTCCACTCCAGCCCGTCCCCACCTCCACGCCCCATCTAACCCCATCCCACCCTACCCTCAGCCCCTTCTATAAAATAATTTTAAAAAAATAAAAAATATTAAAATTAAAAAAAAATAAAAAAGGATCTTTTTTTCCTCCATCTTTTTAAATTTAAAAATATTTTTAAAAATTTAAAAATAATAATTTTTTTTAAAAAAAAAATCCTTCCCCACTCCACCCTAGCCTGTCCCCACCCCCACCCTCACCCCCGACCCAGCCCATCCCACGCCACCCCATCCCCTCCACCCCACCCCAACACCCGTCTAGCCCTTTCCCACCCCCCATACCCCACCAGCCACGTCCAGCCCTTTCTCACCCCCACCCTAGCCCGTCCCCCCCACCAGCCTCTCTCCACCCTACCCCCAACCCCCACACCCTTCACAGCCCCATCCCCACGCCACCCCCATCCCTTTTCATCCCCCTCACCCCACCCCAACACTCTTCTAGCCCCCCCTCCCTCCTACGTTCACTCCTTATTTTTTTATTTTAATTTCCCCTCTCAATTCAATTCTTTTCATTTTTTCAATTAAAATATAAATTTGAAATATTTTTTAGTTTTGGGGGGATTAAAATTTAAATTTAAATTGAAAGTGAGTAATAGTGAATATTGAAAAAAATTAGTGAATTTCGCTTGAAAAAATTAAACTTTTTGTGAATTTGTTAAAAATATTCAAATTTAAAACTAAAAAATTTATCATGTTTGTATATATGATCTTATAGTTAAAAATTTAAATTAGTTGAAGAAGAATTTTAATTATTTGGAATAGATTTGATGTTTAATTTGTGAGTAAAAATAAGAACATGATTATTCAAATTTTTCTACAATTTATAATTTTTTCTTATTTAATTAAATTAATTTTAATATTTAATTTGTTATGTAGCATTTTAAAAATGACTTGGAATTTAATGTAATACTTTTTTTTAAAAGATGTGGCAGATGATGTGGCAGACGTGTCAGGAGTGGTGACGTGGCAGCTGACGTGATAGCTGTGTGTTACACTCACCAAAAAAGGGTTTATGATGTTGCTTTTTATTAGGTTCAGGGATCCAGATGACAAACATGTAAGTAGAAGTATCCAACTTACAAAACCGACATAGTACAGGGGTCCAGAAGGTCATTTTGCCAAACATAACTAATGTTTTCATATTGTGAGCAATTGAGAATATTTGAGATTTTAAAGATGTCGAACATATTGTTTTGTTGTAGTTCCTATTTTGTTACCATTTATTGTTTTTATTATTACATGTTGTTTATTGTACTTCTCTAATTACTTCTTTTATTAAATGACTTTCGACTATTTTTTCATGAGCTGAGGTCCTTCATCAAGTTGAAGTGTAAATGCATGACTAATTGATGAGTATTTTCATATTGTGAGCAGTTGAGGATATCTGATATTTCAAAGATGTCGAAAGAATTCATCATTCGCATTTATCTTCGGATTTTGAGTTCTTCTTATGGAGTTTACTTTATTTTATTTTTTTTCAGTTTAGTTTGTATCTGATTGATAGGATATGAAATTTATTTTGTAAAGTTGCAGTCTTGCAGGTTTTTGGATAGACATAGTTTGTTTATATTTTATTACTTATTAAATGCTTGTTTTCATAAAATTTTAATAGCTCTAATGAATTTATAAATACTATAAAGATTCCACAAAATTAACATATACTAACCATATACTCATTAAATAGGTATACGTGTAAAGCGCGTATATCTAAACTAGTATTTTTAATGAAATAAATAGTTTTTTGCAAAATAATGAAGTTTCAACTATATAATTCATATGATATTTTATGTAAGTGTAATGACAAATCTATTTCAACAGTATATTTTTTAGTTTTAGGCAAAATCTATAAAATAAAATTGGCCAAAAATCTCATTATTTGTAGCAAAATAATTTTTTTGCCTTAAAAGTAAAGTTTCAGCCCCAGAAAGAAAAAGCTTTTAAAGTAACTGGCACGGTTTTTCTTTTTTAAAAAAAAGACACACGAGCAAAGAATATAATCCACGTGGAAAGGAGTGTATCTCTATCTTAGGTGATATCATGTGGGAGTAAAGACTACCAATAATAAAATTCAAGGAGGTAATTAATATTACTAAATAATTAAAGAGTTCTAAATAAAACACATTATGTTTAGGATATTCTGTCCAGCAAAATATGTTACGATGACAATTACTATTTAATCAATTTTAATTTGTGATTTATCCTCAAATTTCTACTTACCAAAATAATAAATGCAGTAGTGCCAAATAAAGAAATGAAATAAAATGATCAACATATTTTCTAATTCATTCAATATTTAAATAAAAGCTGAACATATATATATATATGTTTATCCTTCTCTCTCCAAAATTATGAACATAAAAGTAATAAAAATGAAAAAATAAGATGGACAAGAAGGCGTGTTGAAGAATCAATTCAGTTATTACAAACAATTTTTTTTATTTAGTCAAGTTCTAGCAGATCATGTAAGAGGCCATTTTAAAAAAGATTGGGTTAAAGGACCCCGTAAGAAAACTCCTATTGTCATTCTTCGATAATCATCATCCCCAAAAACAACAAGAAGAAGATTATGCTATTAACTCAACACCTGATCTTACCAAAAAGGAGGACGAGCTCAGCTTGAGTCTTCTTGATCTTGCTAAACGAACTTTTTAAATTTATTAATTTAAATATACATGAATTTATTCCTTTGTCACTTAAAGAATTGATGTCATTCTTTTGCTTTGATTTTGATCTTTTGTTTATGTTGATAGTTCAACGATTGAATTCATGATTAGTTGTGGTGATATGAAGTAGATGAGAAAGGAGGACTCTTTGTCTTTTACGCTTATAACCGCTTCTTTAATTTTTTTAGAAGTGATTTGGTTTCAAAACTTGAGATTATATCAATCTCATCTTTTATATATGAGACAAGTAATATCACAAAATTTTATATAATATAATAATAAGGACTCGTTTGCCCATATACACCCCAAATAATATTTGGTGAAATTTTTTGTTGGAATATATAATTTGTCATTATTTGATAAATATTTTCGTCAAATAATCTAAATTGTCAAATATTTAAATATATTAATTTTTGGGCCAAATTCTATTATTTAAAAATTTGAACTTTATCCCAAATTTTTATATTATATAAAAATACCTAAACGTTTATTAATCCCAACTAATATCTATTCGCCAACCAACCTCATTAATAAACTTTTGGATTTTGACTCAAGTGTGTAATAGTATTGTTGCATAGCACTTGTTAAAATTAATGTAAATAGAAAATTTGAATGTTACTTTGCGAGTTGAGCAAACTTCAATAACTTCTACACTTATTTGTGAAATTATTTATAAGGAGGATGGATCTTACAATTTATGAGTTTAATTTTTGTCATGAAACATGTGCATCATAAAATGATGAGAAAATGGTGTAGTACTCTCCAACCTTTAGTCGAAATTCCAACTACACACTCAACCTTTAAAGGTGACCTATTACCCCCTAAACTTATTTTTACCGAATTTATTACCTTTCCAGTTGATAACTTGTCACTGGACGTGACTACACCCTCCCATGGGCGCGTCAGTTGACCCCGTTTCATTTAAATTTTTTTTTCTAATTGCCACGTCATTATTTTTAATAATATAATAAATATTTTAATTATTACTTTTTCTTAATGAATTATAATTGCCACGTCATGTCTTCTTCTTCTCTTTTTCAAAACAAAAATTCAAGAACACATTAATGGAGTTCCTCATTAATGGATTTCTCCGAAACTAAAAAATTATTTTTGCTCCGAAATCGAAACCAAGAAACACTTGAACTAAGGAAACAATAACATTTCTCCGATTAATGAATTCTTGAATGAAGAAGTTGGGGAACTCCGATTCAAAAAATTTAAAAAAATTCAAGAACTTCGATTTCCTCTCTTTTTGCTCAAGATCGCCATTAATGGCGAACTCAAAGCTTCAAATTTCCACAATGCCATATATAATTTCCAACATAACCCACGTATAATTTTCAACCCATTTCTCCGATTTTCTCTATTTTTGCTCAAGATCCGCCATTAATGGTGAACTCAAAGCTTTGAATTTCCACAATGGGGATGCATTCGCCATTAATGGCGATCTTGAGAAAAAAAAAGATGAAATTGGGTTGAACAACTTCATTAATCCGCCATTCAAGAACTTCATTAACCTGTCATTCAAGAACTTCATTAACCCGTCATTCACGAACTTCGTTAATCCGCCATTTTTTTCCACGAATTTTATTTTTGACCTAAGAAGATGAAATTGGTTGAAGAAGAAAATGGAGAAAAATGAAAAATGGGGAAGGAAAAATGAAATAATAAAGTTAAATAATTAATTTTTTTAGATTAAAAAAAAGAAAAAATGATGTGGCAATGACATGGCATGACGTGACAGCGCGTGCATCACACCACATTTCAAATGACTGGTTGTCAGTTTTCAGGGGGTGGGGTGGGGGGGTGGGGGGTGGGGAGGGGTAATAATTCTACTTTAAAATAGTTCAGGGAATAATAATTCTACTTTAAAATAGTTCAAAAGGGTAATAGGTCACCTGTAAAGGTTGAGTGTGTAGGTGGGATTTGGGGTAAAGGTTGAGTGTGTAGTTGGGATTTGGGGTAAAGGTTGAGGGGGCTTTTGATCATTTTCTCTAAAATGATAATACAAACTTATGGATAATTTTAATAATTTTTAGAACTTATGGGTATGAATCATATTTCTTTACAAAATTAAATATTTTTTTCAAAAACTATGATCAACCACTCGATGAAACTTCACCCAAGTCTTGACCCAAATATGATTTGCCAAAAATATTTGTTGTCACATCTTTTTTATCGAAAAATTTATGTTTAAGGTTTGAAAGTGTTTTCAAATCCAAATGTGACTAAAAAGTTTTTCTAAAAGGAATTTAGATTTGAAATTAGAGAGTCACCACTTGACATTGAGTTTTGATGTGCCAAGTCATCAAAAATTATTTTCAAAACATTTAACTTTGAAAACTGATTTGCGAATAGTGATTCAGGTTAAGAAATTCTATTGATCGAGGGAAAGGTGTTAGGCATACCTCGATCCCGTGATTCTAGCACGATCGCGTGTCAATTCATATCGGCTAAATTGACATTATAAATGAATATACTTCACAAACAAAACAAACAAATGCATAACCAAAATACAAAAATAAGAAATAATGTTCAGTCCAATTATATAATTCTAAATAAATATAAAGTGCAAACATAAATCTACGCTATCCTACCTAACCTAAACTATGCTTTTACCCGATGTCCGAGGCCTTGTCTATGAACTAGTGCCAAGTATAGATTCTCATCGGACATTCTTTGTCAAATTGATACATATGACTTAGGGATATTTCCAGACAAATAGATACACATGGCTTCAGAGCATTCCCCAATAAAACGTAGAATCAGACAAATACACAATCGAAACCAAATCTAAAATTTGCCTATCAACCCCCGGTATTTTCCAAGACTTATTGTTCAATGAATTAAACGAATAAGATAATCACAAAATTAAATTCAAATCATTCGCTATTCACAGTTTTGAACCGTTTTGTTCACCCAAACCCATCAAATTTAGTACTTCCATTCAATTCACCATGATAATTCATCGTAAAAGAAACATAAATCATCCACAAATATTAAAAGATGAACCACCAACAAAATTGACATTCGCAAAGAAAACATTTAAACGGTTGTCAAATTCACATAAAAATCTTAGAATTAAATAGATGAGAGAGAATTGGACCTTCCGATTTGTGGTGTATATGTTGTTTTGATTGTTGATGTTGCTGGTTGTTGGTTTGGAGTAAAACGTGGCTGCTGTGTGTTTGTTTCTTGCTGGTTCTTATCTTTGTTATTAATTGGTAAAATTCATGGTCAATTGGAGAACTTGGAATGTTCATGGTGTGTTAATGGTGTGAGAGAATTTTGTCCTCAATTTTGTAGTGATGGTTGTTGTTTTCAATGGAGAAGAACAGGTAAAAATTGGAATTGAAGATTGGTGGGTGTTGTTAATGGTGCATGGAGTGTCTGGATCTATTCTCTTCTTATTAAGTGGTGTGTGAATATATATCTTCTTGTGAAGTGATACAATCCAAATTACAAGGACTCGAATCAAAACGTGGAAAAATAAAGATAGAAGGATAGAATAATCAAGATAGAAAGATAGACACAAAATTGATAATCAAAGGACAATCTAAGGGTATCTCAAATTCTAAAAACTCCCTTAATGGATTATCAATAAGCACCTAACTTTTACGTGACTGCAAAGGAGATTAAATCTCCCTTAAACTAATGTTTCTAGACAAGGTTCAGCATCAGCTTTTTTAAGCACTCAATTCACTCCCATGGAGCTTTCGTGATTATATCATGTAAAATTCATCATCAAAATCTAACTAATGAAATGTCTAAGGCACTTATTTATAGTAATTGTCTTTGTACAACTCGCCTATTACAAAAATAGCCCAAAAATGGCTATTTTGGAAATAACCCAAAGGAGCTCTCTTTATTCCTGTGCCATGACTTTCCTCGACTCCAAGCTATCTTCCAAACATGACATTGCTTTATTAGGAGCTTGAAGAAGGGCCTCCAAGCACATTCTTGGATCCTTAGGGCGATCAAGGCTTGGACCTCCTCATGTTGGCCTCGAGTTGTGTGATAAAAAACGTTGATGACCATTTGACTTGTACCATCCTTCTCTTCTTGAAAGGATTTGACCTCCAATCCAAACTTTTCAAAATCAAAGGAAGGACAAATAAACACAAATTTCTCATGGCATGAAAGTTAGGGTTAGTATAAACAATCATTTAATCATACCAAGGTTGCACACACATAAGATATAACCAAGGATCCTTCGTGTTAATCATTAAAAACTTGTTGAAAAATATATAAAGGAGTTGGCTATGGAAATCACCAAGAGGTAAGGAAACCACAGGGTCATAATGGCATCACTAAATCCAAAAGGTAAGGTTACTTTCACCTTTGAAGCCATAAGACACAATTGCTTCATCACTTCTTTAAGAGACCACATCAAGAGTGGTGCCTCAATTAATATTAAAGTCTACAAGATGCATATAACAATGTCACTCAAACAAGTGGACCAACCAACAAATTTTCTACCTCCACATAAAACAAATCCAAAACTACCATGGATGTTATCATAGACAGAGGTAGTATAGGAAGGAATCAAGTAAAAAGTCATCATCCAAGGCACTATCATCTATAAGATTGCCATTTGGCTCAAAAGATATAGCACATTAAGGCGCAAAAGGATGGAATCAAGACATTTAAGCACATATGACTTCTTTCTTTCAAGTAAATCATCAACTTGGCATCCATAAGTTGGGATTCATGCAACTTAAGCACACGTGTGTCAAACAAGGATGCAAAGTTATAAGAAACACCCAAAAGAGACAATGACATATTTACCCTTGGGTTCTCAAGAATGATACCATCTTTGAGAAGGATGTAATCATCTCTACTCATATAATGAGGAAGGGTATCCACGAATGGAGTTTATCCAAAGTAGTTTCAATGGAAGACTCTCTCCTTGACTTATAAGTGGTGAAACCTTGGTCAAGAAGGGAAACACACAATGGTAAACTCTCTTAGAGATTTTGATGGGTCCCTGTCATGACCCGAATCAAGGCCTTGACCGCGATGAGTATCCCGAACCACGAAAACTTGAGCGTCCCTTTTCTATCTGAAAATCATGCACACTATTCATGTACTATAAAAATACGAAAAAATATAAACAAATGGAATCACGGTAATTATTATTTGACTTCAAATGGACACATATGGAATTTAGTTCATAAAAATTTGAAAACACATGGAACCAGTTTGCAAAATTTGTAACAACACGAAAACCAACATCTACCTAAATATTGGGACAATGCCCTTAGTCGGACCATAAACTAAAATAAAATAACAATGTCTAATCAACAAGGCCTTTCGAAATAAAAGAGGCTCTCCAACTATAAACTTTAGACAAACCGATCTACTGCTTAGCAGAACTTTGAAATTGTGCCTCAGATCCTGAAATATAGGGGGGTCAATACAGATGTACTGGTACGTAGAGCAATCCAAAATAATGTGCTTTTATATAACATAAGTGAGAGTCTTTCATAAAATGTTATGCATGGAATAATTTAAAAATACATGGGAAGTTTCAAATGACTTAATACAATTCTGTATGTGTAGCTTCTTTTTTTATTTTACTTCTGAGCTAGTTGGTACGCCCTACAAGTCTGATATTCCACGGGCTATATGGAATCCGCCCTTGATTCGGTGGCCAAGCCCCCAACCCAAGTTTGCCACAAGGGTTGGAGTATCTGCTCATCTACTACGCCATAGGGTCATCGCCAACAAATAATATTCCTTTTGAGTAACATGAACCCGTGTCGGCAAATCATGGTATTAGGCAAAGAGTCGTCTAACTTCAGGTAACCACCTAACATATCTTAAGCCGATTTTCAACAATTTAAAACATTGCATCCTTCTAAAATTAAATTCTAAAAATATGAATGAAATTTGACTTTTATTCTGTTTTGAGTTTGTTATGGCATTATCTGTTTTTGTATCTTTATACCAAGACTTGCAAGTCATATCTTCTAAGCCATAGAATATCATGTACAATTCTTTCATTTAAAACAATGTTCAGACCACCAAAACATTCAAAAAGTACAAGGGGATTCATATTTCAAAACATATGTCAAACCATGCAAAGATTCTCTCTTTTCAACATTTCGACAAATGGTGGTCAATTTCTCAAAACAATCATGCAATTCCTTTGATTATCACATTTAGCATTTAAAACAATACACTATCCCCCTCTTCAATTCTCAACCAAAATAAAGTTCATATAAGAGAGTAAAACTCTTGACTCATCCTTTAAGACATACAATTTAGGAACCCATAACTTGTAAATCAAGAAGTGACATAATGGGAGAGGGAAAAATTCATTCTCCATGATCTCAATTCATATTTCAAAACTTCAAACACATACATACATATATACTAACAAAAATCAAATTGAAGGAAGACCTCAACACTAAAACATTATATCAAAAAGGGTTCACAATACATAATTGTTAATGTAAATTCAAAACCCTTTATAAATACATAATTTCTCAACCTTACAAACTTAATCAAAATAATTTCACCATGACTATGTAGTTTAGAAAAATTCCACGTACCTTAGATTATGCAGTTTGAATAATAGAACCCAAATCTTGACTTTTTTCTTGGAATTCTTGACTTAGGATCTTGATTCTTGATCTTTGTTGAGGAGCTAGGGTTATGTTTTGAGAGGATTTGAGATGTTTAATTGATGAAATAGGAGAAAAGTATCGCCCCTTGAGGGTTATCAGGCGTGGTCTGGGAGTTATAAGGGAAGAAAAGACTAAAAAGCCCTTAAAAATGCGGAACCAACAGCTGTAAACTAAGGGCGGATGCTGGAACGCGTGACGTGGCCTAATCGCGCGACCTTACAGCCTCTCTGACAAAAATGGCTATAAATTTTTGCTCGGGTATCAGATTTTGGAAAAATTGGTATTATTGAAAAGCTGATTCAATTATCTACAATCTGGTGGGTCTTTAGCTGAAAAATTCTACTTGTATCAAAAGTTATATATGTTCAATATAGTCCCTTGTAAAATTGAATACAAAGATTTGACCGAATCAAAGGTTTTTAGCTCAACTTCGCTCTAAGTGATTTCTATGAATATTTTTCACCTCGAAATCACTTCAAATACGAGGATAATAATCATGACACTTATTCTCACTTAGAAATAATTTTTATTAGTGCTTACACACGTAGGAACAACAGTTTAATTTCTAGTTTGAAAATTGGGGGGGGGGGAGGGTGTTACATTATCTCCTCCTTGGGATCATTCATCCCCAAATGATGGGTAGGGACTTTTTGAAGCTCTAAAAGTGTAGAATACAGAATATAACCTAGCATTGAACATTTTTCCTCAATGAAATATGCAAAGGCATCAAACGAGCTTCATGATAACCCCTAGTGAAACATGTGAGCACGAAGCATGAGATGATAAGAATTGACATAGAATGACTTTGTACATGAGTTCTAGGGCTCATAATCATCAAAACATAGGGTATGAGTTTATTTGGTGATCATAAGCCTGATTTTCATTGGTACTAATCATGAAATAATATTTCACGGAAGATAGGGATAGAAGCATTCTCCCCTCTCATGATACAACGAATATACTTAACTTAAAGGCACTACTCGGCTAAGCCTCAACATTAAATAACATACTTTGTCCTTTCCATCTTACATTTCTACCATCACACATCTAACCACAAGTGTTTGAGTCCCACTATATGGTATCTCTATGTTGAAGCCTAATTCATAGAAAAAAGGTGCTAACTTAAGCTACGAGATCCTTTACTCTGCATTCCATTAAGAATATTATTTCACCTTATCACTACCATCAAACACACTCAACTTACAAAATTCAGGGAGTACTAACCACATAGCATAGTGGTTTGTGTTTTTATCAACCAAAACATTCAAGCCTATCATTACTACACCCACTTCATGGGTCTCTCACCAAAACCAACAATTTTAATCACTCTCACAAGTGTCTTCGCTACATACCTCCTTCCCAACTATTTCACATAATGAGAGTCCATCTCTGCCTTTCCCCCATCACTTATAACCTTGACTAAGGAAATCACATAAAAATTTCACGTTCAAGAGCATCTACTCCCCCTTCCTAAGTCACTACCACTTTCCCCTAACTACTATCATACTATCATTTGGAGGGTCATTAAGGGACCTGAGCATAAGCATCATGAATAGGAGAAAAAAATACTCAATTATAACCCATATTTGTCGATCTACTCAAGGTGGGACATGAGGTGAAGATACGTTACAATTACAAAGTGCTTCCTATATCAAGTGTTTTGACCATAAGTAGAGATTCGTTCGGAAGAAAGACAATACAAAATGAGTTCTTAGGACAGAGCACATTGAGAAAATATTGATGCACATATCATGAGTTTATAGCATGAAACCGGTATTTATGTAGTTAACAACTAAGACAATGGTTGCCACTTGAAGCGATTGCTCCTCATTTAAAGAACTGAAATTTGCCATGAGTTTTCATAAATTTGTATCACTTTCGCTATCCCGACATAAAATAAATTTGTAACATATAGAAAACATAGTTCCCTTAGAACTAAGCATGGTATAAGACATGGATTTCTTTACGGATCATGAGCATCATAACATAGAGCTTGAATACATGAAAGACTGGATTAATGAGAGACATTATTACTTCTAGTTTGGAGGTCAGATCATGGACATAAGTCTATAGAGAACTCTAACCATAGGCATAGGCATGACTTGAACAGATGACGTAAGACATTAGCAGAATAATCTCCTAAATTAAAGTAGGAGGAGTATGCTTGAGTAGGAATAGGTTTATCATGACTCCTCCCCGTAACTTGCCACACTGAGAAAATTTGAGAACTACCTTAATTCACCATTTTCCTCTTAGATCAAAGTCACAATCCTAGACTTGCGGACATATCCCCTCATCAAATCTATAACCACAACTCTCCACAATAATTTTAATAAAAACACACTAATTTCTTTCTAGGATATCCCCCTTCAGGAACACTAATCATAGCTTTCTCTAACCCCAAGTCATCGACTTACGACTAACATTATCGTGGGCATAGACATCCATGCTTCCAAACGCTTAACACTTTATCTTCATCTCCTTAGAATACTTAACATTACACCTCTAATCACATAACTTACAACTTAATAAAATTTGTAAAACTATACCAAAGGTACCCAATGCCTACCTATATTTCCTCAATTCAACTCTACATAACACCATATAACAACTCCCTAAACTTCTCCACATTAAGAAACTTGTGGACATAGACTGGGTGTACATGACATTCACACCCACATAACCTTATCTAATAACATACTACGGGGGGACAAATTATTCTTATATACTTACGCCCTTATCCACTTAATAACTCAACCACAATTCATCATTTTAGCACTAGTCCTCATGACTATATATGTAATACAATTATCCCTTCCTTATTCCGCGAGTTGCCAACCTAGGCTATTTCAAACATTCTAACTATGTCTCATCCAGATTCCTTGTGCAATTTCATTTCCACAAAATATGCATTATCAATCTCGAGCAACTATTCTTTCCACTACACTCCACATCTAAAGTTCAAGCCTATTGTCTAACCAAACCCATCATATGGAGCATGCCATATTCTATATTAATCAATCAAATATAAACATCAACCTAAGTCTTATATTTCACTTAACTATGGCCCATAGGTTTATCCTCTCCATGAAATTACTACTACACCTCAAAAATCCAATACCTACCTTCTCCCATGCAACACTAGTTTACAACTACTAGAGAAAGAAAATCAAAGGGGTAAAGTCACATAATAAAGATAATCGATCTTAATCTTATAACATCACCCACTACCATCTATTAACATATCCTACTTTCTCACATCATATTTACTTACCCATTCATAGCTTTAGTCTACCTTCAAATTCCATTCACACCAATGAGTCTCTACCCATAACTTACTGACTAATCTGACTCTTTCTATTCACAACCTATAAGTGGTTTCTATAACCACCATAACTAACCACTCTAGGATCTTTCCCTATTTTGAATACACAATAGTCATAGCAAACCATTTTATTTCACAGACTACCATACAATCTACAAATATTGATACCACATTAGTCTATCACTATAAAATGCAACCCACTCCTCAATCCATAGTTATACAACTAAACTAGCATTTCATGCAAAAGTCACCCTCACCCTAACTTCTAACCTTGTACCTTCATACCACTAACTTTGGGATCATCTTACTACTAATAGGGTATGACACCTTAACATATACTACACCTCGGGTGGAAATATTGTTCCAACATTCTGACATATACTACCCTTAAGCATGACATTTGCAATAAGAATTTTGGAAAGGGACTAAATATACTTCATACCTAAAGCTCAAATGCACCATTTATGTAGATGGGGATATAGATTAAATCAATATACTTTAAGGCACTTATGGACTCCTTTTAAGTCCTTGTGCAATTTCATAATCTTTTATGACTTAATTAGAAGGGACCACCTCATTCAGACTCTAAGATTCTACACTTGAACCGACTCGACAGTGAGACTTAGTTAATAAAATCAAAGTAAAGAAGGAATCTGGATAACTCCAATTCGATTACATAATGGCACGATCTAGAACATAAAGAAAAATGAAACATTCCTAAACGCCGTAGCTTCTTCCTTATAAGTGTGACGTACTACACACCCAGAAATAAGACTCAACCTGATACGATTTTACAGAAACCCTAGGACTATGAACCATGATCTGATACCAAGTTTGTTACAACCTAAACCGAGGCACTGAATGCGATGAGCATCCTAAACCACGAAGGCCCAAGCACCCTTTTGCTATTTAGCAATCTGTACACCATTCATATACTATAAGAAAACATAGAAAAATATAAACAAAGGGAACCATGTTTATTTTTATTTGACTTCAACTGACCAATACAAAATTTAGTTCATAAATATTCAAAAACACATGGAAACTAGTCTGCGAAATCTCTAATAACACGAAAACCAGCATCTACCTAAATACTGGGACAATACCCCCAGTCAAACCATACACTTAAATAAAATAAAAATTTCCAATCAACAAGGCCTTTCAAAATAAGGGAGGCTCACCAACTGTAAATGTAATACTCGTGCTTTTTCTACGCTTGAAAATCATCTCAAGGATGTTAGAAAATTCTTTGAAATAAGAATTCATTCTTTTACATGTGGTATTTCCATAATTTTCACTTCCTATCACGTGATAAATTGAATAAGATTTCCATCAATATATAATTCGCCCAAATCTGACACCCGAGCGAAAAGTTAGAGCCTTTTTTGTGAGAAAGTGTTTGAACTAAGCCTTACGCGCATCACGGAGATAGCTCAAATGGAAATTGTCAAATTCCAGTGTTACTCCATGATACTAGCACGTCGCACCAAACTTCCAGGTTGTAGAAAAGGTGGCAACACGATTGCTCCGCATTGCGCCACCGTGTAGTTTCCCAATTATCAATTTCCAGTAACACGACGCGATAGTGCTGCATCACACCAAGGGCCCAACTCGGGAAATTTTACTGAAAATTTAATGATGTGTCAGGATTAAAAGGGTCAAATTTCTACCCCTATATAATCCATTTAACACGTGATTTAGCTACTTTTCACCCAAAACATATTAGTTTCTCTCAAGTTTATCTCAAGAACAAACTAGGATTTTCTATTGGGGATTCAAATTCAAGAAGGTTTCACCATTAATCTTTACAAAATCATGAACTAAGGTGTACATAGTGTCCATTCATGGACTCCTTTCGTCCATAAAGTTCAAGAATCCCTTTTCTAAACTCAAGTTATGGATTTTCTATATGTTTTAATGTTTTGGATGCTCATGTTCATGTTTGATAAATGTAAAATTTGATTCTACTCCATAATTATTGATAGTTTCTATGTGGGTTTAATTACTATAGCTATAGATTCATGCAACCCTAAGATTTAAACCCTTGAATGATGAAATTAGAATTGAATAATGATGTTTACATATACCGTGCCTGTAATATGTTTGATTAAATGCCTAGATGAAGAAATATTATCTAACTAGCATGATATCATGAAATCTCCATGTATGTACAAGATCATGCCTATTGCATGTTTGATGAAATGCTCCTATGAGTGTAGTATGTATTATGACGTTAGTCAAGTCTTCTAGTAAAACATGCTATGTCAGTTTCCTTCTATCGAGTCTTGGGGCTACTTGTACGCAAAATATTAGCTGTATGCCTAGAGCCATGTCATGTTTTCATGATATTCTCAGTCAAGATATGAACTCTTTAACTTCAGATAGTTTTATGACTCAGGAAAAATCTCCATGATCTCATGAATCAGTCAGTTGTCAGATTTTAGTAATATTCCGTCATCCACAGAAACTCAGTAAGTCAGTCCATGCTCAGTTCAGTTTAGTAAATCATGTTCAGTGTCCATTCATATGGGAGTAGGAATTAGCACCGAGTGAACCCAAAGATGGGGACTCACCTGTTATACGAAGGTGTGATTCCTAGAAGTAATCCTTGCATTCCAGAATTATGTAGCCAGCATAGGTTGAGACATCGTAGCCTTCTATATGAGGGTATATGAGGTGACTTAACCTATTATGTAAGGGTTCCCACCATTCTCACTAGAGTTACCTATTATATGAGGGTTACTCACATGTTGTCCTTACCAGTGGTGCAGTATTGACACCCTTCTAATCAGGGCATAGATTGGACCCCAGTTTAGCTATTATAGCACCTTTAGGGCATGTCGGTTAGATACTACTTCCTACAGTTTCATGTTATAGAAATCAGGGCTGTCAGATACAGTTAATTAGTCTCAGTAATAGAACTCATATAGTTCTTTAGAATTTAGGACTGTCAGCTATAGTCACCCATGTTATCAGTTATACTTAGATACAATCATTCATGTTATCAGTCATGTCATGTTATCAGTATTCAAATTCAGTAATCATGATATCACGTTGTCAGTTACAGTAATGTAATTAGTATGCATTCTCACATTCATTATAGATAGTCAGCTAGTATTAGCATGCATGTGAACCCTTGTATTTATCCTAACTCATATGTATACTCGGTACATATGTACTAACTCATTCGCGCTATGGTGCTTTCTTTTATGTTACACCATAGGTTCAGAGATACGAGTTCCAGATCAGCAGTAGATTCCAGTTTCAGTAGTCAGAGTAGAAGTGAGTCCTCATCCTTCGAGGACATAATGATTTTATAGTATCTTATTAATCAGCTTATTTGTTGGAGTTAGTTGGGGACATGTCCCATCAACTCCTTATTCAGATTCTTTAGACAGTAGAGACTTTCAGACTAGATTCAAACTAGATATAGACTATCATATTTTAGACTTTAGTTTTTGTTTTGGGTATCTATTATCCCACACAGATGTTACGTTATTCAGATATGTTCAGGGACAAACCTTATGGCCTTTTAGTGCATGTTTTTGCATTATTATGCTATCTTATGTAGTATACAGGTACATATATCAGTCATGGGTTAGCTTATGGTCCTTTGGGATCATGAGCACCATGTAGAATTACGATTCAGCAAATCGGGTCATTACAAACTTGGTATCAAAGCCTAAGGTTCAATAAAGTCCTAGGAAGTCTAAAAGCCGCATCTAGTAGAGTCTTGTGTATGGGTGTATTGTGCGTCACATTTATGTGCAAGGGGCTATGAGATGTTTTAATAATAATTTCCCCTCTTTCAGTATTCATGTTATGCCAGTGAGCATAATCATAAGTTAGTCTCTCAGTCTAATCCACTTCTTCTTTTTATTTCAGAACATGCCTCCTAAGAGAAGAAACCAGTCAGCCCCTCAGCTCGAAGAACCTTTGGGAAATCATGCTTCTTATGCGGAGTTTATGACCATATTTACCACTCTTGCTCAATTAGTCCCTCGTTAGAATGAACGGCCAACAGTTGTTTCGGCTAACCCAGTGGCCAACTCAGCTACAGCGAGGATTCGGGACTTCACCTGAATGAATCCTCCAACTTTCCTTAATTCTAAGGTCGATGAAGATCCTCAAGAATTGTTAGATCAAGTTTAGAAAGTGATAGATGCCATGGGGGTGACTACTATTAAAGTGCTGAGCTAGCTGCATATCAGTTGCAGGATGTGGCTCATACTTGGTTCAAATAATGAAAGTCCGATAGATCAGATGATGCAGGTCCTATAGAGTGGGAGGAGTTTGACACTGCTTTTTTAGACAGATTTTTTCCCTAAGAGCTTAGAGAAGCCAAGGTGCTAGAGTTCATCAACCTCAGGTAGGGAAATATGACAGTGAAAGAGTATTCTTTTAAGTTTACTCAATTAGCTAGGTATTCCCCTTGTGTGGTTACAGACATTAGATCTAAGATGAGTAAGTTTTCTTTAGGGGTGAATAACAGCATGGTTAATGAGTGCAGATCTGCCATGCTGAACAGTAACATAATCTTAGCCAGGCTTATGACTCATGCTCAGTAAATAGAGAAGAAGATTAAGCAGAGGGAGAAACAGAATAAAAGAGCAAAGATAGGTAGTTTCAACTTCGCTCAACCCAAGTCAGAAGGAGGAAACCGTTCTCAGTTTCATCCTAAGTCATCAGTTCCATCTCCATCTACAGCCAGTGCTTCAGTTCCTAAGTTCAGAGAGAGTAATAAAGATAGAGCGCTAGGCTCTAAGGACCAGAGCAGTGTTAGTAGTGCTCGCTCCTATCTCCTTTGGTAGACTTGCGATAAGCACCATCAGGGTGTGTGTAGAGCAGGTAGTGGCATTTGTTTTAGTTGTAGCAAGCCAGGCCATAGAGTTAGAGACTGTCTGAAGCCAGGTCCTCAGGTTCAATAGAATCGCTCTTCAGCTCAGTCTGGTCTCCCAAATCAGTAGGGTGCCACTTCCAGTGCTACTAGTTGGAAATGCCCAAATAATCACTATGCTCTTCAACCCAATAGGATTAGGAAAATTCTCTTGATGCAGTTACTGGTACATTACAGATCTTTTATGTGCATATTTATGCCTTGCTAGATCCAGGAGCTTCCTTGTCTTTTGTTACTCCTTATATAATAGTTGATTTCGGAATCAGTCCCAAAATTCTAGTAGAGCCCTTTTTAGTATCTACCCCAGTAGGTAAAACCATCATAGCCCGACGGGTATACAGGAACTGCCAGATTATGATATCTCAGAAAGTCACTTCAGAAGACTTAGTTGAAATAGAGATGAATGATTTTGATATCATTCTCGGCATGGATTGGCTTTATTCCTTCTATGCCACAGTCGACTGCAGAAATAGAATAGTTCAGTTTTAGTTCCTGAATGAACCCATCCTAGAGTTGATGGGTAGAATATCCGCTTTCAGGGGTTAACTTATTTCCTACCTTCGGGCAAGTAAAATGATATCTAAGGGATGTGTTTATCATCTAGTTCATGTTAGAGATTCCAGTTTCGAGGCTCCCAATCTTGAATCAATCTCAGTAGTGAATGAATATTCAGATGTCTTTCCCAAAGATCTTTCAGAAATTCCTCCCAAAAGGGAAATAGACTTCGATATTGATCTTCTTCCTGATACTTAGCCTATCTCTATTATGCCATACAAAATGGCACCAGTATAACTTAGAGAACTGAAAGATCAATTGAAGGATCTTTTAGATAAGGGATTCATCAGAACCAGCATTTTCCCATAGGGTACACCAGTCTTATTCATGCGCAGGAAAAATGGTTCACTCAGAATGTGTATAGATTACCGTCAACTCAATAAAGTCAAGATCAAGAACAAGTATCCTCTTTCCAGAATTGATGTTTTGTTTGACCAACTTTAGTGTGCCAGTTATTTCTCTAAGATAGACCTCAGATCCGGCTATCATCAGCTCAAATTTAGAGAATGTGATATCCCAAAAATAGCTTTCCGTACAAGGTATGGTCAATTCAAATTTCTAGTCATATCATTTGGTCTTACCAATGCCCCAACTGCTTTTATAGACTTGATAAACCGCATGTTCAACCAGTACTTGGACATGCTCATCATAGTCTCTATAGATGATATTCTGGTCTATTTTCGTACCGAGCAAGATCATGCAGACCATCTAAGAATAGCACTTAAGACTCTCAGAGATCATCAGTTATTCACCAAATTTAGTAAAGGAAAATTTTGGCTAAGGTTAGTAGCATTCCTTGGTCATATTATTTTTGGTGATGGCATTAAAGTAGATCCTCAAAAGACTGAAGCAGTGAAAAACTAGCCTGACGCTATTTCTCCATCAGATATCAGGAGGTTCTTGGGTTTGGCTAGCTATTACAGACGGTTTGTTGAGGGATTTTCTTCTATTACATCTCCTATGTTCAGATTGACTTAGAAGAAGTTCAAGTTCCAGTGGTTAGATCTTGCGAGAAGATATTTTAAGAATTGAAGACTGGACTCACCTCAGCTACAGTTCTAGCTCTTCCAGATGGTTCAGATGGTTTTGTAGTTTATTGTGATGCATCTAGAGTTGGTTTGGGTTGTGTGCTCATGTAGTATGGTAAGGTCAGAGCCTACGCCTCCAGACAGCTTAAACCCCATGAGAAGAATTATCCTACTCATGACCTTGAATTAATAGCCGTAGTATGTGCCTTGAAGATTTGGAGGCATTATATCTACGGAGTTCATGTAGATGTCTTCACAGATCATAAGATCCTTCAATATGTCTTTTCTCAAAAAGATCTTAATCTTCATCAAAAAAGGTGGTTTGAGCTCTTAAAAGATTATCACATGAGTGTCCTCTATCATTTGGGAAAGGCCAATGAAGTGGCCGATGCTCTCAGTAGACTCTCTATGGGTAGTATTTCTTATGTTGATGATAGTAAGAAAAAGTTAGCCAAGGACGTCCACCAGTTTTCTAGACTAGGCGTTCACTTAGTCGACTTTTCAGAGGGTGGTGTATGTATTTAGAGTAGTTCAGAATCATATATGTTTTCTGAGGTAAAATAAAACAAAGATAAGGATCCTAGCATTGTCAAGATAAAAGAGTCAGTTCAGAATCAGAAAATAGAGGTTTTCTCCTAAGGGGGAGATGGTGTCCTTCATTGTTAGGGTGGTCTATGTGTTCCAGGTTGAGATGACATAAGGCAGCAAATTCTTGTAGAAATGCATGGTGCGTGTTACTCTATTCATCCAGGGGCTACTAAGATGTACTGCAAATTATGGGAAATCTATTGGTGGAGTGGGATTAAAAGAGATGTTGTAGAGTTTGTGGCTAATTACTCTACATGTTGAGCAAGTTAAGATAGAGCATCAGAAGCCTAGTGGTCCTATGCAGGAGTTTAGTATTCCTACTTGGAAGTGGGAAGTTGTGAACATGGACTTTATTATGGGTTTTCCTCGAACTCGTCGACAACATAATTCAATCTGGTTCATTGTAGACAGAATGACCAAATCAGCTCTTTTCCTTCCAGTTCATAC
The DNA here is from genome assembly GCF_002878395.1 of Capsicum annuum. Lineage (NCBI taxonomy): Eukaryota > Viridiplantae > Streptophyta > Magnoliopsida > Solanales > Solanaceae > Capsicum > Capsicum annuum. The sequence goes on along the minus strand of NC_061112.1, from coordinate 111,066,161 downwards.
CTCTTATTCACCTAAGGATTATGCCAAGGTCTACATTAAGGAGCTGGTTAGATTGTACGGTGTTACGTTGACTATTATCTCAGACAGAGGTACCCAGTTCACCGCTCATTTTTGGATAGCATTCTAAAAGGGTCTTGGTACCCAAGTTCATCTTAGTATAACCTTTCATCCTCAGACAGACGGTCAAGAAGAAATAACCATTTAGACTTTGAAATATATGCTAAGGGCGTGTGCAATTGATTTTACGGGAAGTTAGAATAACCACTTGCCTTTGATTGAATTATCATACAACAACAGCTATCATTCCAGTATTCAAATAGCTCCATTTGAAGCTCTCTATGGTAGGAGATGCAGATCTCCAATTGGTTGGTTCAAAGTTAGTGAGGCCTTAGTCATAGGTCCTGACTTAGTATTGACGCCTTAGAGAAAGTTTAGTTAATTAGAGAAAGACTCTGGGCTGCTCAGAGACGATAGAATTCTTATGCAGATGTTCATAGAAAGGATCTTGAGTTTGAGATTGGTGACGATGTCTACCTCAATATATCTCCTATGAAGGGAGTGAATATATTCACCAAGAGAGGAAAGCTTAGTCCCAGATATATCGATCCCTTCCAGATTCTTAGTCGATTTGATAAGGTAGCTTATAAGCTCGAATTGCCTTCAGATCTAGCCTCAGTTCATCCAGTCTTCCATTTCTCTTTGCTCAAGAAGTGTATAGCTACCCATCAGTCGTAGTCCCTATTCAGAGCATAGATGTTCAGAACAGCCTCTCTTATGAAGAGATTCCAGTTGAAATCCTAGACTATCATACTCGTAGTTTGAGGAACAAAAAAGTCCTTCAAGTTAAAGTTCTTTGGAAAAATTAGTCCGTCGAGGGAGATACTTGGGAAGCAGAAGCAGATATGCGTACCAAGTACCCTCACCTTTTCCCTGCCAACTCAGATCAAGCTCAAGGTAACAGTTCTCCTTAAGCTTACTCAGTTTCACGAATAGTGTACATCACTAACTTAGTATTCAGTCTCATGTTCATGCTCCCATGATAAAATTGGTATCAAGTACCACCGCATATTCGGTCATGCATTCATGTATCAGAACAGTTATATAGTTATGCATTAGACATGCATTTTCATTGTAAGAAAACTTAGTTCGTCAAAACTTTCAGTTATGAATTTATGAATTAGTTACACATGCATCAGATATATATGTTTAGTATGTTATGTTCAGGTTGTTTGTCATGTACGTTATGAGATCATGTTCAACTAATTGTTTCCCCTCTCAGTCAGCCTCATTCGAGGACGAAAGTTCTCAAGGGGGAGATATTGTAATACCCGTGCTTTTTCTAAGCTTGAAAATCATCTCAAGGATGTTAGAACTTGATTTTAAATAATAATTCATTATTATACACATGAATTTCCATAATTTGCACTTTCTATCATATGAGAAATTGAATAATCTTTCCATCGACATATAATTTGCCCAAATCCGACACCTGGGCGAAGAGTTAGAGCCTTTTTTGTGAGACAGTGTTTGACCTGAGCCTTCAGCGCATCGCGGAGATATCTAAAATAGCGATTGTCGAATTCCAGTATTGCTCCACGATACTGGTGCATCGCGCTAAACTTCTAGATTGTAGACAAGGTTGCAATACGATAGCGCCGCATCGCGCCACCTTGCAATTTCTCAATTGACAATTTCCAGTAACACGACGCAATAGCACCGCTTTGCGCCAAGGGCCAAACTCGAGAAATTTTATTAAAATTTAATGATGTGTCCAGGATTAAAAGGGTCAACTTTCTACCCCTATATAATCCCTTTAACACGTGATTCAACCACTTTTCACCCAAAACATATTAGTTTCTCTCAAGTTTATCTCAAGAACAAACTAGAGTTTTCTATTAGGGATTCAAATTCAAGAAGGTTTAAACCCTTGAATGATGAAATTAGAATTGAATAGTGATGTTTACATATACCATACCTGTCATATGTTTGATTAAATGCCTAGATGAAGGAATATTGTCTGATTAGCATGATATCATGAAATCCCCATGTATGTACAAGATCATGCCAATTACATGTTTGATGAAACGCTCCTATGAATGTAGTACGTATTATGATGTTAGTCAAGTCCTCTAGTAAATCATGCTATGTCAGTTTCTCTCTATCGAGTCCTGGGGGTACTTGTACCCAAAATATTAGTTGTATACCTAGAGCCATGTCATGTTTTCACGATACTCAGTCAAGCTATGAACTCTTAGACTTTAGATAGTTTTATGACTCAGGAAAAATCTCCATGATCTCATGACTCTGTCAGTTGTCAGATATCACTAGTATTTCGTTAGCCATAGAAATTTAGTAAATCAATCTATGCTCAGTTTGGTTCTGTAAATCATGTTCAGTGTCCGTTCATATGGGAGTAGAAATTAGCACCGAGTGAATCCAAGGATGGGGAATCACCTGTTATATGAGGGTGTGATTCCTAGAAACAATCCTTGCATTCCAGAACTATATAGCCAACATAGGTTGAGACATCGTAGCCTTTTATATGAGGGTAGATGTGATGGCTTAACCTGTTATGTGAGGGTTCCCACCATTCTCGCTAGAGTTACCTGTTATATGAGGGTTACTCATATGTTGTCCTTACCAGTGGCGCGGTATTGACACCCCTCCAATATAGATTTGACCCCAGCTCAGCTATCATAGCCCCTTTGGGGCATGCCTGTTAGATACTACTTCCTATAGTTTTATGTTACAGAAATCAGGACTGTTAGATACAGTCAATCAGTGTCAGTAATAGAACTCAGATAGTTTTTTAGAATTTAGGACTGTCAGCTACAATCACCCATGTTATCATTTATACTCAGATACAGTCATTCATATTATCAGTCATGTCATGTTATCCGTATTCAGATTCAGTAATCACAATATCACATGGTTATTTACAGTTACATAATTATGTATGTATTCTCACTTTTATATTAGACAGTCAGCTAGCATTAGCATGCATGTGAACCCTTGCATTTAGCCTACCTCACATGTATACTCGGTAAATATGTACTGACGTATTCGTGCTATAGTGATTTATTTTATGCTACACAATAGTTTCAGAAACATGAGTTCCAGATCAGCAGTATATTTTTATTTCAGTAGTCTGACAAGAAGTGAGTCCTCATCCTTTGAGGACATAATGATTTTCTAATATCTTATTGATTAGCTTATTAGTTGGAGTTACTAGGGGACATGTCCCATCAAGTCCTTATTCAGATTCTCAGGTAGTAGAGGCTTTTAGACTAGATTCTGACTAGATACAAACTATCATGTTTTAGTCTTCAGTTTTGGTTTTTGGTATTCTATTACCTTACACCGATGTTATGTTATTCAGATATGTTCATGATCGAACCTTATGGCCTTTCACTGTATGCTTCTGCATTATTATGTTATCTTATGCTGTATACAGGTACAGATATCAGTTATGGGTTAGCTTGTGGTCCTTCAATATCATGAACACCATGTAGTGTTTCGATTCAGCAAATCGGGTCATTACAAACTTGGAATCAAAGCCTAAGGCTCAATAGAGTCCTAGGAAGTCTGAAAGCCACATCTAGTAGAGTCTTGTGCATGGGTGTGTTGTATACCATATTTATGTGCAAGGGGATATGAGATGTTTTAAGAATAGTTTTCCCTCTTTCAATATTCATGTCGTGCCAGTGAGCATAATCACAAGTCAGTCTCTCAGTCTAATCCGCTTCTTCTCTTTATTTCAGAACATGCCTCCTAAGAGAAAAACCAGTTAGCCCCTCAGCCCGAAGAACCTTTGGGTGATCATGTTTCTCATATGGAGTTCAGGACCATATTTACCACTCTTTTACAATTAGTCGCTGCTCATAATGAACAACCAATAGTTATTTCGGCTAACCTAGTGGCCAACTCAGCTGTAACGATGATTCGGGACTTCACCCAAATGAATCCTCCAACTTTCCTCGGGTCTATGGTAGATGAAGACCCTTAGGAATTCTTAGAAAAAGTTTAGAAAGAGAAAGATGCCATGAGGGTGAGCACCATTAAAAGTGATGAGCTAAATGCATACCAGTTGCAGGATGTGGCTCAAGCTTGGTTAAAACAGTGGAAGTCTGAAAGATCAGATGATGCAGGTCCTATAGAGTGGGAGGAGTTTGTCGCTGCTATCTTAGACAGATTCTTCCCCCAAGAACTTAGAAAAGCCAAGGTGCTAGAGTTCATCAACCTCAGGTAAGGCAATATGACAGTGAAAGAGTATTCTCTTAAGTTTACTCAATTAGCTAGGTATGCCCCTTATGTGGTTGCAGACAGTAGATCCAAGATGAGTAAGTTTTATTTAGGGGTGAACGACAGTATGGTTAATGAGTGCAGATCCTCCATGCTAAAAAGTGACATGACCTTACCTAGGCTTATGACTTATGCTCAGTAGATAGAGGAGCAGAAGATTAAGAAAAGGGAGAAACAGAATAAAAGAGTGAAGATAGGTAGTTTTAACTTCGTTCAACCTAAATCAGAAGGAGGAAATCATTCTCAGTTTCTTCCTAAGTCATCAGTTCTAGCTCCCTCTATAGCCAGTGCTCCAATTCCTAAATTTAGAGAGGGTAACAAAGATAGAGCTTCAGGCTCTAAGAATCAGGGCAGTGTTAGTAGTGCCCGCTCCTATCCTCTTTGCCAGACTTGTGGTAAGCACCATCAGGGTGTGTGTATAGCAGGTAGTGGCATTTGTTTTGGTTGTGGCATGCTAGGCCATAGAGTTAGAGACTTTCCATAGCCAGGTCCTCAGGGTCAACAGAATCGCTCTTTAGCTCAATTCAGTCACCCAAATCAGCAGGGTGCCACTTCCAGTGCTACTAGTGGGCAATGCCCAAATCGTCTCTATTCTCTTCAGACTCAAAAGGATTAGGAAAATTTTCTTGATGTAGTTATTGGTACGTTACAGATCTTTCATGTGCATTTTTACGCTTTGCTAGATCCAGGAGCTTCCTTGTCTTTTGTTACTCCTTATATAGCAGTTGATTTCAGAATCAGTCCCGAAATTCTAGCAGAGCCCTTTCCAGTATCTACCCCAGTAGGTAAAACCATTATAGCCCAGTGGGTATATAGGAACTGCCCGATAATGATATCTCAAAAAGTCACTTCAGCAGACTTAGTCAAAATAGAGATGATGGATTTTGATATTATTCTTGGCATGGATTGGATTCATTACTGCTATGCCAAAGTCGACTGCAGAAATTGAATAGTTCAGTTTTAGTTCCCAAATGAATCTATCCTAGAGTGGAAGGGTAGCGTATCCGCTTTCAGGGGTCAGCTTATTTCCTACCTTCAGGCAAGAAAAATGATATCTAAGGGATGTGTTTATCATCTAGTTCATGTTAGAGATTCTAGTTCTGAGGCTCCCAGTCTCGAATTAGTCCCAGTAGTGAATGAATATTCAAATATCTTTCCCAAAGATCCTTCAAGAATTCCTCCTGAAAGGGAAATAGACTTCGGTATTGATCTTCTTTCAGATGCTCAGCCTATCTCTATTTCGCCATACAGAATGGAACCAGCAGAACTCAGAGAACTAAAAGATCAGTTGAAGGATCTCTTAGATAAGGGATTCATTAGACTCAACATTTCCCCGTAGGGTACACCAGTCTTATTCGTGCGTAAGAAAGACGGTTCACTCAGAATATGTATAGATTACCGTAAATTCAATAAAGTCACGGTCAAGAACAAGTATCCTCTTCCCAGAATCAAAGACTTGTTTGACCAACTTTAGGGTGCCAGTTATTTCTCTAAGATAGACCTCAGATCCAACTATAATCAGCTCATAGTTAGAGAATGTGACATCCCAAAAACAACTTTCCGTACGCGGTATTGTCACTTAAAATTTCTAGTTATGTCATTAGGTATTACCAATTCCCCAGCCATTTTCATGGACTTGATGAACCGCGTGTTCAAGTAGTACTTGGACATATTAGTCATAGTCTCCATAGATGATACTCTGGTCTATTCCCGCACTAAGAAAAATCATGTAGGCAATCTCAAAATAGCACTTCAGACTCTCAGAGATCATCAATTATTCTCCAAACTCAGTAAGTGTGAATTTTGGCTAAGGTAGTAGCATTTCTTGGTCATATTATTTTCGGTGATGGCATTTGAGTAGATCATCAAAAGACCGAAGCAGTAAGAAACTAGCCTCACCCTATTTCTCTATCAGATATCAGGAGTTTCTTAGGTTTGGCTGGCTATTACAGACGGTTTGTTGAGGAATTTTCTTCTGTTGCATCTCCTATGTCCAGATTGACTCAAAATAAGGTCAAGTTCCATGGTCAGATCCTTGCGAGAAGAGTTTTTAGGAATTGAAGACTCGACTCACCTTAGCTTCTGTTCTAGCTCTTCCAGATGGTTCAGATGGTTTTGTAGTTTATTGTGATGCATCTAGAGTGGGTTTGGGTTGTGTCCATATGCAGTACGATAAGGTCATAGCCTACGTGTCCAGACAGCTTAAACCCCATGAGAAGAATTATCCTACTCATGAGCTTGAATTAGCAGCCGTAGTATTTGCCTTGATGATTTGGAGGCATTGTCTCTACGGAGTTCATGTAGATGTCTTCACAGATCATAAGAGCCTTCAGTATGTCTTTTCTTAAAAAGATCTCAATATTCATCACAGAAGGTGGTTATAGCTCTTAAAAGATTATGAAATGAGTGTTCTTTATTATTCGAGAAAGGTCAATGTAGTGGCCGACGCTCCTAGTACACTCTCTATGGGTAGTATTTCTCATGTTGATGATAGTAAGAAGAAGTTAGCCCAGGAAGTCCACCAGCTTGCAAGACTAGGCGTTCTCTTAGTTGACTTTTCAGAGGGCAGTGTATGTGTTCAGAGTAGTTCAGAATCATCTCTGGTTTTTGAGTTGAAAGAAAAGCAAGATAAGGATCCTAGCCTTGTCAAGTTAAAAAAGTTAGTTCAGAATCAGAAAATAGAGGTTTTCTCCTAAGGGGGTGATATCGTCCTTCATTGTCTGGGTCGTCTATGTGTTCCAGGTGTAGATGACATAAGGAAGCGAATTCTTGCAGAAGCGCATAATGTGCGTTACTTTATTCATCTAGGAGGCACTAAGATTACCGCGACTTGCAAAAAATCTATTAGTGGAGTGGGATAAAAAGAGATGTTGCAAAGTTTGTTGCTAAGTGCTCTATATGTCAGCAAGTTAATATAAAGCATCAGAAGCCTAGTGGTCCTATGCAGGATTTTAGTATTCCTACTTGGAAGTGGGAAGTTGTGAACATGGACTCCGTGATAGGTTTTCCTTGAACTCGTCGTCAGCATGATTCAGTCTGGGTCATTGTAGAAAGAATGACCAAATCAGCTCTTTTCCTTCTAGTTCATACCTCTTATTCTTTCGAGGATTATACGAAGCTCTACATTAAGGAGATGGTCAGATTGCATGGTGTTCCATTGACTATTATCTCAGACAGATGTACCCAATTCACCTCTTATTTTTGGAAAGCATTCGAAAAGGGTCATGGTACCCAAGTTCATCTTAGTACAGCCTTTCATCCTCAAACAGATGGTTAAGCGGAAAGGACGATTCAGACTTTGAAAGATATGATATGGGTGTGTGCAATTGATTTCAGGGGAAGTTGGGATGACCACTTTCCTTTGATTGAATTTGCATACAACAACAACTATTATTCCAGTATTCAAATGGCTCTATTCGAAGCTCTTTATGGTAGGAGATGTAGATCTCCAATTGTTTGGTTTGAAGTTAGTGTGGCCTCAGTCATAGGTCCTGACTTAGAATTTGATGCCTTAGAGAATGTTTAGTTAATTAGAGAAAGACTTCGGGCTGCACAAAGCCGACAGAAGTCTTATGCAGATGTTCATAGAAAGGATCTCGATTTTGAGATTGGTGACTATGTCTACCTTAAGATATCTCCTACGAAGGGAGTGAAGAGGTTCGGCAAGAAGGGAAAGCTTAGTCTCCGAAATATGGGTCCCTCCAAGATTCTCAGTCAATTTAGTAAGGTAGCTTATGAACTCAAATTGCCTTTAGATCTAGCCTCAGTTCATCCAGTCTTCCATGTCTCTTTTCTTAAGAAGTGTATAGGTGACCCATCAGTCGTAGTCCCTATTTAGAGCATAGATGTTCAGAACAACCTCTCTTATGAAGAGATTCTGATTGAAATCCTAGACTATCATACTCGTAGATTGAGAAACAAAGAAGTCCCTCTAGTTAAAGTTCTTTGGCAAAATCAGTCCGTCGAGAGAGCTACTTAGGAAGCAGAAGCAGATATGCCTACCAAGTACCCTAACCTTTTTCCCGCCAACTCAGATTAAGCTTAAGGTAACAGTTTTCCTTAAGCTTACTCAGTTTCATGATTAGTGTACATCACTAACTTAGTATTCAGTTTCATGTTCATGCTCCCATGTTAAACTTGATATCAAGTACCAATGCATATTCAGTCATGCATTTATGTATCAGAACAGTTATATAGTTATGCATCAAACATGCATTCTCATTGTGAGAAACTTAGTTCGTCAGAACTTTTAGTTATGTATTCCTGAATCAGTTACGCATTTATCAGATATGCATGTTCAGTAAGTTATGTTCATCTTGTTAGCAGTATCCGTCATGAGATTATGTTCTAGTTATTCATGGTCAGCTCATTGTTTCCGCTCTCAGTAAGTCTTATTCGAAGACGAATATTCTAAAGGGGAATATATTGTAATACCGGTACTTTTTCTTATCTTGAAATCATCTCAAGATGTTAGAACATGCTTTGAAATAAGAATTCATTCTTATACATGTGGTATTTCCATAATTTTCACTTTCTAACATTTGGGAAATTGTATAAGCTTTCCATCGATATATAATTCACCCAAATCCAACACCCGGGCGAAGAGTTAGAGCCTTTTTTGTGAGATAGTGTATGACCAGAGCCTTCACCGCATTGCAGAGATAGCTCAAATGGCAATTGTCAAATTCCAGTATTGCTTCGCGATACTGGCGCATCACACCAATCTTCCAGGTCATCGACAAGGTGGCATGCGATAGCTCCACATCGCGCCACCGTGCAGTTTCCCAATTATCAATTTCCAGTGACACGGCGCGATAGCGCTGCGTCGCACCAAGTGCCCAACTCGGGAAATTTTACTAAAGATTTAATGACGTGTCCCGAATTAAAAGGGTCAACTTCCTACCCCTATATAATCTCTTTAACACGTGATTCAACCACTTTTCACCCAAAACATATTAGTTTCTTTCAAATTTATCTCAAGAACAAACTAGGATTTTCTATTGGGGGTTAAAATTCAAGAAAGTTTCACCATCAATCTTCACAAAATCACAAACTAAGGTATGCATAGTGTTCATTCGTGGACTCATTTCGTCCATGAAGTTCAAGAATCCCTTTTCTAAACTCAAGTTATGAATTTTTTTTTATATGTTTTCATGTTTTGGATGCTCATGTTCATGTTTGATAAATATGAAATTGGATTCTACTCCATGATTGTTGATAGTTTCTATGTGGGTTGAATTACTATAGCCATAGATTCATGCAACCCTAATATTTAAACCTTTGAATGATGAAATTAGTATTGAATAATGATGTTTACATGTTCCATGCCTATCATATGTTTGATTACATGCCTAGATGAAGGAATATTGTCCAACTAGCATGATATCATAAAATCCCCATGTATGTACAAGATCATGCCTATTACATGTTTGATGAAATGCTCCTATGAATGTTGTATGTATTATGATGTTAGTCAAGTCTTATAGTAACACATGCTATGTTAGTTTCCTTCTATCGAGTCCTGGGGGTACTTGTACCGAAAATATTAGCTGTATACCTAGAGCCATGTCATGTTTTTACGATACTCTCAGTCAAGCTATGAACTCTTAGACTTCAGATAGTCTTATCACTTAGGAAAAATCTCCATGATCTCATGACTCTGTCAGTTGTCAGATATTAGTAGTATTCTGTCTACCACAGAAATTCAGTAACTCAGTGTATGCTCAATTTAGTTTAGCAAATCATGTTCAGTGTCCATTCAGATGGAGTAGGAATTAGCACCGAATGAACCCAAGGATGGGGACTCACCTGTTATATGAGGGTGTGATTCCTAGAAGCAATCCTTGCATTCTAGAACTATGTAGCTAGCATAGGTTTAGACATTGTAGCCTGCTATGTAAGGGTAGATGAGGTGGCTTAACCTGTTACGTGAGGGTTTCCACCGTTCTTGCTAGAGTTACTTGTTATATGAGGGTTACTCATATGTTGTTCTTACCAGTGGTGCGGTATTGACACCCTTCTAATCAAGGCATAGATTTGAACCCAACTCAGTTATCATAGCACCTTTGGGGCATGTACTACTTCCAACAGTTCATGATATAGAAACCAGGACTGTCAGATAAAGTCAATCAGTGTTAGTAATAGAACTCAGATAGTTTTTCAGAATTCAGGATTGTCAGATTCATTCACCCATGTTATCAGTTATACTCAGATACAGTCATTTATGTTATCAGTCATGTCATGTTATCAGTATTCAAATTTAGTAATCACGATATCATATTGTCAGTTACAGTTACGTAATTATGTATTCATTCTCACATTCACGTTAGATAGTCAGCTAGCATTAGCATGCATGTGAGCCCTTGAATTTAGCCTACCTCACATGTATACTCGGTGCATATGTACTGACGCATTTATTCTATGGTGCTATTTTTTATGTTACACCTTAGGTTCAGAGACACGAGTTCCAGATCAGCAGTAGATTCCAATTTCCGCAGTCAGCGTAGAAGTGAGTCCTTATCCTTCAAGGACATAATGATTTTTTAGTCTCTCATTGATTAGCTTATTAGTTGGAATTAGCTGGGGTCATGTCCCATCAACTTCTTATTCAGATTCTTCAGACAGTAGAGGCTTTTAGACTAGATTCAAACTAGATATAGACTATCATGTTTTGGACTTCAATTTTTGTTTTTGGTATTCTATTAACCCACACAGATGTTACGTTATTCAGATATGTTCATGATCAAACTTTATGGCCTTTCAGTGCATGTTTCTAAATTATTATGTTATCTTATGTAGTATACAGGTACAGATATTAGTCATGGTTTAGTTTGTGGTACTTCAGGATAATGAGTATCGTGTAGCATTTCAGTTCAGGAAATTGGGTCATTACAAACTTGGTATCAAAGCCTAAGGTTCAATAGAGTCCTAGAAAGTTTGAAAGACGCATCTAGTAGAGTCTTGTGCATGGGTGTGTTACGCATCACATTTATGTGCAAAGGGCTATGAGATGTTTTAAGAATAGTTTCCCCTCTTTCAGTATTCATGTCATGCCAGTGAGCATAATCACAAGTCTGTCTCTCAGTCTAATTCGCTTCTTCTCTTTATTTTAGAACATGCCTCCTAAGAGAAGAAAGAAGTTAGCCCCTCAGCCCGAAGAACCTTTGGGCGATCATGTTTCTCATGTCGAGTTCAAGACGTATTTATTACTCTTGCTCAATTAGTCGCTGCTTATAATGAATGGCCAACAGTTGTTCCATCTAACCTAGTGGCCAACTCAGTTGAAGTGAGGATTCAGGACTTTACCCGAATGAATCCTCCAACCTTCCTTGGGTCTAAGGTAGATGAAGACCCTCAGGAATTCTTAGCTCAAGTTCAGAAAGTGATAGACACCATGGTGGTAGCTACTGTTGAAAGTACTGTGCTAGCTGTATACCAGTTGCAGAATGTGGCTCATGCTTGGTTTAAACAGTGGAAGTCCAAAAGATCAGATAATGCAGGTCTTATAGAGTAGGAGGAGTTTGTCACTACTTTCTTAGATAGATTCTTTCCCCAAGAGCTTAGAGAAGCCAAGGTGCTAGAGTTCTCAACATCAGGCAGGGCAATATAACAGTGAAAAAGTTTTTTTTTAAGTTTACTCAATTATCCAGGTATGCCCCTTATGTGGTTCTAGACAGTAGATCTAAGATGAGTAAGTTTTCTTTAGGGGTGAATGGCAGCGTGGTTAATGAGTGCAGATCTGCCATGCTAAATAGTGACATAACCTTACCCAGGCTTATGACTCATGCTCAGTAGATAGAGGAGCAGAAGATTAAGTAGAGGGAGAAATAGAATAAGAAGGCAAAGACAGGTAGTTTCAAATTCGCTCAGCCTAAGTCAGTAGGAGAAAACCGTTCTCAGTTTCATCCTAAGTCATCAGTTCCAGCTACCTCTACAACTAGTTCTCCAATTTCTAAGTTTAGAGAGGGTAACAAAGATAGAGAGCCAGGCTCTAAGAACCAGGGTAGTGTTAGTAGTGCCCTCTCCTATCCTCTTTGTTATACTTACGGTAAGCACCATCAGGGTGTGTATAGAGAAGGTAGTTACATTTATTTTGGTTGTGGCAAGACAGGCCATAGAGTTAGAGACTGTCCATAGCCTTGACCTCAGGGTCAACAGAGTCGCTCTTCAGCTCAGTTCAGTCGCCCAAATCAGCACGGTGCCACTTCCAGTACTACTAGCGGGCAACACCCAAATCGTTTCTATGCTCTTTAGACTTGAAAGGATGAGGAAAATTCTCCTAATGTAGTTACTGGTATGTAATAGATCTTTCATGTGTATGTTTACTCTTTGCTAGATCCAGGAGCTTCCTTATCTTTTATTACTCCTTATACAGCAGTTGATTTTGGAATCATTCTCAAAATTCTAGCAGAGCCCTTTTCAGTATCTACCCTAGTGGTTAAAACCATCATAGCCCGGCGGGTATACAGGACCTGCCCGGTTATGAAATCTTAGAAAGTCAATTCAGTAGACTTAGTCGAAATAAAGATGACTGATTTTGATATTATTACCGACATGGATTGGCTTTATTCCTGCTATGCCACAGTCGACTGTAGTAACAGAATAGTTTAGTTTCAGTTCTCGAATGAACCCATCCTAGAGTGGAAGGGTAGCGTATTCGCTTTCAGCGGTCTACTTGTTTTCTACCTTCGGCCAAGGAAAATAATATCTAAGGGATGTGTTTATCATCTAGTTCATGTTAGAGATTCCAGTTTTGAGGCTCCCAGTCTCAAATCAGTCCCAATAATGAATGAATATTCAGATGTCTTTCTCAAAGATCTTCTAGGAATTCCTCCGGAAAGGGAAATACACTTCGGTATTAATCTTCTTCCAGATACTCAACCTATCTCTATTTTGTCATACATAATGGCACCATCAAAACTCAAAGAACTGAAAGATTAGTTGAAGGATCTCTTAGGTAAGGGATTCATCAGAACCAGCATTTCCCCGTGGGGAACACTAGTCTTATTCGTGCACAAGAAGATGGTTCACTCAGAATGTGTATAGATTACCGTCAACTTAATAAAGTTATGGTCAAGAACAAGTATCTTTTTCCCAGAATTGATGACTTGTTTCACCAACTTCAGCATGCCAGTTATTCTATAAGATAGACCTCAGATCTGGCTATCATCAGCTCAGTGTTAGAGAATGTGACATCTTGAAAATAGCTTTCTGTATTCAGTATGGTCACTTTGAATTTCTAGTCATGTCTTTTGATCTTACCAATACCCCAGCCACTTTTATGGACTTGATGAACTACATGTTTAAGTAGTACTTGGACATGTTCTTCATAGTCTCCATAGATAATATTCTGGTCTATTCCCACATTGAGCGAGATTATGCAGACCATCTCAGAATGGCACTTTAGACTCTCAGAGATCATCAGTTATTCGCCAAATTTAGTAAGTCCAAATTTTGGCTAAGGTCAGTAGCATTCCTTGGTCATATTATTTCTGGTGATGGCATTAGAGTAGATCCTCAAAAGAATGAAGCAGTAAGAAACTGGCATCGCCCTATTTCTCCATCAGATATCAGGAGTTTCTTGGGTTTGGTTGGATATTATAGATAGTTTGTTGAGAGATTTTATTCTATTGCATATCCTATGTCCAGATTGACTTAGAAGAAGGTCAAGTTCCAGTGGTCAAATCTTTGTGAGAAGAGTTTCTAGGAATTGAAGACTCGACTCACCTCAGCTTCAGTTCTAGCTCTTCCAGATGATTTAGATGGTTTTGTAGTTTACTGTGATGCATCTAGAGTGGGTTTGGGTTGTGTCCTCATGCAGCATGGTAAGGTCATAGCCTACACCTCCAGACAGCTTAAACCCCATGAGAAGAATTATCCTACTCATGATCTTGAATTAGCAGCCGTAGTATTTGCCTTGAAGATTTGTAGGCATTATCTCTACGGAGTTCATGTAGATGTCTTCACAGATCATAAAAGCCTTCAATTTTTCCTTTCTAAAAAAGATCTTAATCTTTATCAGAGAAGGTGGTTAGAGCTCTTAAAAGACTATGACATGAGTGTCCTCTATCATCCGAGTAAGGCCAATGTAGTGGCCAATGCTCTCAGTAGACTCTCTATGGGTAGTATTTCTCATATTGATGATAGTAAAAAGAAGTTAGCCCAGGAAGTCCACCATCTTGCTAGACTAGGAATTGGCTTAGTCGACTTTTCAGAGGGCGGTGTATGTGTTCAGAGTAGTTCAGAATCATCTCTAGTTTCCAAGGTGAAAGAAAAGCAAGATAAGGATCCTAGCCTTGTCAAGCTAAAAGAGTCAGTTAAGAATTAGAAAATAGAGGTTTTCTCTCAAGAAGGAGATGGCTTCCTCCGTTGACAGGGTCGTCTATATGTTCCAGGTGTAGATGACATAATGCAGCAAATTTTTGTAGAAGCGCATGGTGTACGTTACTCTATTCATCTAGGGGCCACTAAGGTGTACCGCTATTTGTGCGAAATCTATTAGTGGAGTGGGATGAAAAGAGATGTTGCAGAGTTTGTGGCTAAGTGCTCTATATGTCAGTAAGTTAAGAAAGAGCATCAGAAGCCTTGTGATCCTATGCAGGAGTTCAGTATTCCTACTTGGAAGTGGGAAGTTGTGAACATGGACTTCGTGACGGGTTAGCCTCAAACTCGTCATCAGCATGATTCAGTCTAGGTCATTGTAGACAGAATGACCAAATCAACTCTTTACCTTCTAGTTCATACCTCTTATTCAGTCAAGGATTATGCCAAGCTCTACATTAAAGAGCTGGTCAGATTGCACGGTGTTCCGTTGACTATTATCTCAGACAGAGGTACCCAGTTCACCTATCATTTTGGAAAGCATTCCAAAAAGATCTTGGTACCCAATTTCATCTTAGTACAACCTTTCATCCTCAGACAGATGGTCAAGAAGAAAGGACCATTCAGACTTTTGAAGATATGGTAAGGGCGTATGCAATTGATTTCAAGGGAATTGGGATGACCACTTTCCTTTGATTGAATTTGCATACAACAACAACTATCATCTAGTCTTCAAATGGCCCCATTTAAAGCACTCTATGGTAGGATATGTTGATCTCTAATTGGTTGGTTCGAAGTTAGTGAGGCCTCAGTCATAGGTCCTGACTTAGTATTCAACGCCTTAGAGAAAGTTCAGTTAATTAGAGAAAGACTCCTGGCTACTTAGAGCCGATAGAAGTATTATGCAGATGTTCATAGAAAGGATCTCGAGTTTGAGATTGGTGACTATGTATACCTCAAGATATCTCCAATGAAGGAAGTGAAGAGATTTGACAAGAAGGGAAAACTTATTCCCCGATATGTCGGTCCCTTCAAGATTCTCAGTTGATTCGGCAAGGTAGTTTATGAGCTCGAATTGCCTTCAGATCAAGCCTCAGTTCATCTAGTCTTCCATGTCTCTTTGCTCAAGAAGTTTATAGGTGACCTATCAGTCGTAGTCCCTATTCAGAGCATAGATGTTCAGAACAGCCTCTCTTATAAAAAGATTTTAGTTGAAATCCTAGACTATCATACTTATAGATTAAGGAACAAAAAAGTCCCTCTAGTTAAAGTTATTTGGAGAAATCAGTCCGTCGAGGGAGCTACTTAGGAAGAATAAGAAGATATGCATACCAAGTACCCTCACCTTTTCCCTGCCAACTCAGATCAAGCTCAAGATAAAAGTTCTCCTTAAGCTTATTCAGTTTCATGATTAGTGTACATCACTAAATTAGTATTCAGTCTCATGTTCATGCTCCCATGATAAACTTGGTATCAAGTATCACCGCATATTCAGTCATGCATTCGTGTATCAAAACAGTTATATAGTTATGCTTCAGAAATACATTCTCATTATGAGAAAACTTAGTTCGTCAGAACTTTCAGTTATGCATTTATGAATTAGTTCCGCATGCATCAGATATGTATATTCTATATGTTATGTTCAGCTTGTCAGTCAGGTCTATCATGAGATCATGTTCTAGTTATTCATGTTTAGCTCATTGTTTCCTGTCTCAGTCAGTGTCATTCGAGGATGAATGTTCTCAAGGGGGAGATATTATAATACCCGTACTTTTTCTTAGCTTGAAAATCATCTCAAGGATGTTAGAACTTGCTTTGAAATAATAATTCATTCTTATACACGTGGTATTTCCATAATTTTAACTTTCTATTACGTGGGAAATTGAATAAATTTTCCATCGATATATAATTCCCCCAAATTCGACACCTGGGTGAAGAGTTAGAGCCTTTTTTGTGAGATAGTGTTTGACCTGAGCCTTCAGTACGTCGCAGAGATAACTCAAATGGAAATTGTCAAGTTCTAGTGTTGCTCGGTGATACTGGTGCATCGTGCCAAACTTCTAGGTCATAGACAAGGTGGAAATGCGATAGCTCCATGTTGCGCCACCGTGCAATTTCCCAATTATCAATTTCCAGTGACATGATGCGATAGTGCCGCGTCGCGCCAAGGGCTCAACTCGGGAAATTTTACTAAAAATTTAATTATGTGTCCAGGATTAAAAGGGTCAACTTCTTACCCCTATATAATCCCTTTAACACATGATTCAACCATTTTTCACCCAAAAATATTAGTTTCTCTCAAGTTTATCTGAAGAACAAACTAGGGTTTTCTATTGGGGATTCAAATTCAAGAAGGTTTCACCATCAATCTTCACAAAATCACGAACTAAGGTATGCATAGTATTCATTCATGGACTCTTTTCGTTCATGAAGTTCAAGAATCCCTTTTCTAAACTCAAGTTATGGATTTTCTTTATGTTTTCATGTTTTGGCTGCTTATGTTCATGTTTGATAAATGTGAAATTAGATTCTACTCCATGATTATTGATAGTTTCTATGTGAGTTTAATTACTATAGCCATAGATTCATGCAACCCTAAGATTTAAACCCTTGAATGATGAAATTAGAATTGAATAATGATGTTTACATATACCGTACCTGTCATATGTTTGATTAAATGCCTAGATGAAGGAATATTGTCTGACTAGCATGATATCATGAAATCCCCATGTATGTACAAGATCATGACTATTACATGTTTGATGAAATGCTCCTATGAATGATGTATGTATTATAATGTTAGTCAAGTCTTCTAGTAAATCATGCTATGTCAATTTCCTTCTATCGAGTCCTGGGGTCACTTATACCCAAAATATTAGCTGTATGCCTAGAACCATGTCATGTTTTCATGATACTCTCAGTCAAGCTATAAACTCTTAGACTTCAAATAGTCTTATGACTCAGGAAAAATCTCCATGATCTCATGATCCAGTCAGTTATGAGATATTAGTAGTATTCCGTTAGCCACGAAAATTCAGTAACTCAGTGTATGCTCAGTTCAGTTCAGCAAATCATGTTCAGTGTCCATTCAGATGGGAGTAGAAATTAGCACTGAGTGAACCTAAGGATGGGGACTCACCTTTTATAGAGGGTGTGACTCCTAGAAGCAATCCTTGTATTCCAAAACTATGTAGCCAACATAGGTTGAGACATCATAGCCTTTTATATGAGGGTAGATATGGTGGCTTAACCTGTTATGTGAGGGTTCCCACCATTCTCGCTAGAGTTACCTGTTATATGAGGGTTACTCATATGTTGGCCTTACCAGTGGCGCGGTATTGACACCCCTCCAATCAAGGTATAGATTTGACCCCAGCTCAGCTATCATAGCATCTTTGGGGCATGCCTGTTAGATACTACTTCCTATAGTTTCATGTTATAGAAATCAGGACTGTCAGATACAGTTAATCAGTCTTAGTAATAGAACTCAGATAGTTCTTTAGAATTCAGGACTATCAGATACAGTCATTCATGTTATCAGTCATATCATGTTATCAGTATTCAGATTCAGTAATCACTATATCATGCTGTCAGTTACAGTTATATAATTATGTATGCATTCTCACATTCATGTTAGACAGTCAGCTAGCATTAGCATGCATGTGAACTCTTTCATTTAGCCTACCTCACATGTATATCGTACATATGTACTGATGCATTTGTGCTATGATGCTTTCTTTTATGTTACACCATAGGTTCAGATACACGAGTTCCAGATCAATAGTAGATTCCAGTTTCAGTAGTCAGAGTAGAAGTGAGTCCTCATCTTTCAAGGACATAATGATTTTCTAGTATCTCATTGATTAGATTATTAGTTGGAGTTAGTTGGGGACATGTACCATCAATTTCTTGTTCAAATTCTTCAGATAGTAGAGGCTTTTAGACTATATTTAGACTAGATACAAACTATCATGTTTTAGACTTCAGTTTTTGTTTTGGGTATTCTATTACGCCACACAGATGTTATGTTATTCAGATATGTTCATGATCAAACCTTATGGCCTTTCAGTGCTCGTTTCCACATTATTACGTTATCTTATGCAGTATATAGTTAAAAATATCAGTCATGGGTTAGCTTGTGGTCCTTCGGGATCATGAGCACCGTGTAGCATTACAATTCAGCAAATCGGGTCAATACAGTAAACTTTGGATTAATCGATCTACTACTTGTAGGATCCTGGGACTGTGGCTCAAATACTGAAATATAGGGGGGTCAATACAGAGGTATTGGTACACAGAGCAATAAAAAGTAATGTGCTTTTATATAACATATATGAGGGACTTTCATAAAACATTATGCTTGTAATAATTTAAAAATACATTGGCAGTTTCAAATGACTTTAAGAAAATTATGTAGGTGTAACTTCTTTGTTTTACTTCTGAGCTTGGTGGTATACCCTATAAGTTTGGTATTCCATGGGATATATGGAATCCGCCCTTGAGTCAGCCTCCAAGCCCCCAACCCAAGTTTTCTGCAAGGGTTGGAGTATCTGCTCATATACTATGCCAAAAGGGCCATCGCCAGTATATAATCTCCCTTTCGAGTAACATATAGAAAATCATGATTTTGGGCAAAGAGTCGTCTGACTCATGCCTTCTTCGAGTAACCATATAACATCTCTTAAGACCATTTTTAAAACTTTAAAACATCGCATCCTCCTAAAATTAAATTCTAAAAATCTAAATAAAATTGGAATTCTATTCTGTTCCGAGTTTGTTATGATATTATCTATTTTGGTATCGTCATACCAAGACTTGCAAGTCATATCTTCTAAGCCATAAAATATCATGTAAAATTCTTTAATTCAAAATAATGTTCAGACCGCCAAAACATCCAAACAGTACAAGAGGATTCATATTTCAAAACATATGTCAAACCATGCAAAGATTCTCTCTTTTCAACATTTCAACAAATGACGGTCAATTTCTCAAAACAATCATGTAATTCCTTCGATTATCACATTTAGAATTTAAAACAAGACACTATACCCCTCTTCAATTCTTAACGAAAATAAAGTTCATAGAAGATAGTAAAACTCTTGAATCATTCTTTAAGATATGCAATTTAGGAACCCATAACTTGTAAATCAAGAAGTAACAAAAATGAGAGAGGGAAAAGTTCATTATCTATGATCTCAATTCATATTTCAAAACTTCAAACATATACATACATATATACTAACAAAAATCAAATTTAAGGGAAGGCCTTAAGACCAAAACATTATTATCAAAAAGAGTTCACAATACATAATTGTTAATGTAAATTCAAAACCCTTTATAAATACATGATTTCTAAACCTTAAAAACTTAATCAAAATAATTTCACAATTCTCATGTATTTAGAAAAACTCCACATACCTTAGATTACGTAGTTTGAATAATAGAACCCAAATCTTGACTCGTTTCTTGGAATTCTTGACTTAGGAGCTTGATTATTGATCTTTGTAGAGGAGCTAGGGTTATGTTTTGAGAGGTTTTAAGATGTTTAATTGATAAAATAGGAGGAAAGTATCGCCCCTTGAGGGTTATCAAGCGTGGGCTGGGAGTTATATGGGAAAAAAGAATAAAATTCCCTTAAAAAATGGAACCAACAACTGTGTACTAGGGGCGGGCGCTGGAGCATGCGACGCGGGCAAATTGCGTGACCTCACTGCCTCTCTCACGAAAATGGCTATAAATTTTTGTTCGGGTATCAAATTTTGGCCAAATTAGCATCTTGGAAAGCTGACTCAATCATTTACAATTTGGTGGGTCTTTAGTTGAAAAATTCTACTTGTATCAAAAGTTATACACGTTCAAAGTAGACCCTTATAAAATCAAATAAAAAGATTTGGCCGAATTAAAGGTTTTAGCTCAACTTCGCTCTAAGTGGTTCCTATGAAGATTTTTTCACCTCGAAAGCACTTCAAACACGAGGATGAATATCATGACACTTATTCTCACTTTTAAATAATTTCTATTAGCACTTATACACATAGGAACAACAGTTTAATTTCTAGTTAAAAAATGAGGGATGTTACAATCCCCTTCTTTAAAAACCCTTCATTTTGGTTGGAGTTCTTTCGCTTTCCCAATGTTGGTCCCTCAAGTGGATTGTGATTTTCCAAGAGAGACTTCTTATCATAGGGAAGGATACCAACACCCTTATTCAAACTTTGCCTGTCATATGGACCAAGCAATAAGTTAGGTATGCCATAATAACCATATCCAAATTTGGGACTAAGGTCAAATGAAAAGAGTGGCCATTGACATGGGTCTAGACAAAACTTTCCCCCCCCACTAGTTTCACCCAAATTAAAAGATATACTCTCCTAATTAGCATAAAAATCATCAAAAGAAAAGGGAGAGTAGAGAAACGTATCACTCAAGTCAACTTTAACTAAGGTACCCTCATGCACGTACTCCCTTTAAGATTCAAAATCATCACCATGAGTATTCTCAATAATAAGGTCACACAAACTAGAAGAGGAAACAATTTCCAAACTATTGATACTTTCTCTTTAAATGGAGGAATCCTCAGGTAGACACATACCACCACCAATATCAAAGGAATTATTACTTAGGCCTTCATAAGAAGTAAGCAATTCATCATTATAAGTATCAAACACGGGTGGTTTTTCATATAAAGGATCACATCCACAACCATTTTCTAAGGAACAATCACTTATTGGGTTTCTTAAAGATTCAAGCAAATCAAAGTTGTCATCACCCAATTGATTATTCCTTTCCATAACTTCACATTCCTTTCCCTTAAGAGTACTCTCATCCTCTAATAAGAGATTTCCATCTTTAGGAGGAATATTGTCACACCATATTGGGTTGTCATATGGATTATAGCCCTCAAGATGAGATATATCAACAATTATATCCATACTACTAGGTAATTCACTAGGAGTGATATCATCATCTTCAAATAAGATATTATTCTTAAAGAGAGAAGGATCTATCCATAAAAGGGATGTAGAGCATGCAAGGCCATTCTCTAAAATACCATTATCAAGTATGAAAGATGTTTCAGAAATTTGATTATTCCTATAAGCCAAGTAAGCATTAGGATCTTCACTAAAAGATAAGCTCAAAGGGTCTCTCCGATTTTCTTGATCAACATTCTCAATTTCATGACTCAAGGTTCTCTAATCACATTAAACACATCCTCAAGTGGTGGACTAGTTTTGTACATAAGTTGATCAACACAATTTACACAAGATGATGTATTATCATCCAACATAATAGCTTCAATACTAGGTGGACACAAATTGATCTTACAAGAAGAGTCAATTCGGTCATGAATAGGATCAATTAGTGTATCGATACTCACAATATGTACATAAACATCAAGAGACAAAGAACTAATAGACTCACATGTAGGTAAGCTACTACTCACACTCAATGGACTACTAGCCACAAAATAATTTTTCACATGCACAAAAGTATAAGAGTTAGCTATATTACCTTGAAGTTCTTGAGCACATTATTCTTTACCTTGGTGTGAAGGTCCTCCATAAGACTCGGAAGCATCTAAGATTTCCCTCGTCAGGTCTTCAAAAGGAACCTTCTATGTTGGTACTTGTTCTCTTCCGCTTGCCATATTGATACCTACATGCATGTCGTTATTAATAGAAGGATAAACAATCTTAGCTCCGGTTGGTGGCAACCTTCTCACTCCACTCCCCACAACCTTTCATTTTTCCTCTCTTAGGTTTTCATCTTGCACACCCCTTACTCCTGTTAATCTTTTGTCTCTCATTTTTATAAGGCTTGGAGTAAGTGGCCATCTTTTCTTGAGCTTTTGGAAGGGTAGTGAATGCCCCGGAAAATGGGTCCTGGAGCGTCACACGGTGCTTGAGGCTACAAGTAGCCCCAAGCTAACCCTTTGAGCCATTTTCATTCAGTTCAACACAAATCAACGGGGTTTTCATAAATAACCCTTAAATATCATCAGAGTAATCATCATCCATGAATAAAAGAATTTCAAAAATATAACAAAATACGGCTTATTAGTCAACTCCCAACATCTATACTAGTCTGACAAGCCTCTAAGAGAATCAATAAAACTAGAGGGAAATTGAGACATGCCCCAACTGACTCATACTCAGTTATTAAATGTAAACAATTCCGTGAAACCAACATCAGTCATCATGTCCTCAGAACATGAGGACTCACCACAACAGAGAATGTAGAATAGCGTGCCCGAAGAATCACTGTCGAACCTGGAACTGAGAACCTGGACCTACATTCTGAGAAAATGCAGCTCACATCCAAAGATGTGGGTCAGTACCATGGAAAGGAACAGAGTATATGGGGGTGTATGCAGTTTTATAAACATCATCATCATGAATATTTATAAGAAATATGTAGGATGTATGAAAGACTCACATAGCCCGAAGAAAATCATCATAATCATGAGAGGATAAAAGAAGTACAATAACACATGTGACTCATCATATAATTTGTCAATCACTTTCAGTTCATCAAGAATATCAATTCTCATAATGTAAATATCATTTAAATCTTTCGAAAGAATAACTTTCACAATTCCACTTTCAAATTACTTCACCATTCACCATAGACACAAGGAAACACACACACACTGGGAGATCCTATAACCGACATAAACCATGTGAGCTACATGGAGTCCAACATACAACCCACGCTGGGGAGAGCCGTCCTATACTTGCCATCGGAGTAGGACTATTGATATCAAATCCACACAAATTAGTGATCACTATATAAATCAGCCTCAGGCTCACTCCTATGGGGGAATGTAGTTCTAGGGAAGTAAGGTCGCATTATACCTCTCACTCGGTGCTAAAGATTTCTCCCGGACTTAGCTCAGATCATTTCAAAGACAATCCACAATAAAAAAATTTTAGTAATATATAAATATACATCGGGAGCCATTATGCTTTCTATCTATCAAAATCAACCATGTTGTGGATTTCTTTCACACTCGAGTTCAAAACAACTTCATTAAGACCAAAAGGTCTAATCATTCAAAATATCTCAAATATTCAACATCAATGTGCTTATAACACACACTTTCTCAAAAAATATAATTTCCAATGGGGATTCACGACCCAAATATCAAAATCATGATAAATATCATTCCAGATTCATGCTTTATATCTCCACACTTGTAAATTCATCTTTCAAAATCATAAACATCAAGATTTCATAATAATCATAATAAGATATGGGTTCATGCTTCAAATTCGTAAAAATTAAATAAAAATCATGCCTTTGTAAAGAAAATTACTTTTGGTCACAAGAACGAAAGAGAGTTCTTGTTGAAAAACCCCACATACCTTGAATGATGAACTTTAGATCGATACTCATTTATGAGATGTTAATCGTGCCTTTGAATGATGGTTCTTGGAGTTCTTGAATAGAAACTTGGAATATTGAATAAATTTGCAGAATTAATGGTGGACTTTGGAGGTTCTTGAAGTTGGATGTAGGAGCTTAGGGTTTTCTTTTTGAGGGAATTTGATGAAATATAACATATAATGCTTCTAATAGGCTTTAATATAGGGTCTGGATGGATTTTGGGTGGGGAGAATGACCAAAACACCCCTAAAAATCAAATAATTCTCGAATCTGTCCTTTGGTGGACTGTTTTGATAGTTTGAAGTAGATCAACCATAACGTTTTACTATGATATCCAAATTGGATGAAACCAATTTCATTAGAAAGAGGACTCTCATATATTTTTGTTGATATATAGTATCTCACCCAAATCATTGTGTACGATGAGTTATGATTGTTTGAAGTTGACCCAAAAATTCAGTTTTCATAGGCAGAAGAAGATCGACCATAACGTTTTGCTCCGATAGACAAATTGGATGAAACCAATTTCATTGGAAAGAGGACTAGCAGATCTTTCCGTTGATATATATTAGATTACCCAGATCATTGTGTACATGGAGTTATGATTGTTTAAATTTAGAGCAAAAATACGCCAGACCTCAGTACTTTTTCCTGCATGTTTTACTGTTCACTACTATTCACGGTTCAATCAAAATGTTCATAACTTGTCGCTCGGGTGTCCGTTTTGGATGATTCACATATCGTTTGAAATCTTATTTGATAATATAAGCAATGGTGGGTCATAATATAAGATATTCCACATGAAACATTTATAATTCATTCTAGAAGATAGAACCCAACACGTTTACGCATAAAATTTCTACGAAAAATTTCCCAGGGTATTACATCATCCCCCCTTGGAAACATTCATCCTCGAATGATGCTAGACATGCCAAGATTAGATAGGGAATAGAGCATACAGCTGAAACCTTTTGTTAGACTCATCACCACATCGTTTCTCACTTCAAATGCAACATAGAATGCATAAATTCAAGAAACTACAGCTGAACTCATAATAAATGACAGATGAACTGCTGCAACTTTTATCAAAAGTGCATAATTTAGGAAAGAATGGTACCTTCGGCTTGATCGGAGTTCGCGGAAAATAGGTGTGGGTACTTGGATCGCATATCCGCCTCAGCGTCCAAGTTGCACCCTCAACAGATTGGTTTCGCCACAACACCTTGACCAAGGGAACTTCTTTGTTCCTTAGTCTTCAGACACTGAAATCAAGAATTTCAATAGGAATCTCATCAAAAGAAAGATTTTCTTGAATGTCAGCACTCACAGAGGAATCCACTACCACAACATCGCTAATATGCTTTCTAAGCATGGAGACATGGAATATTGGATGAACAGAGGATAACTCGGAAGGTAACTCGACCTCATAAGCTACCTTACCAACACGGCTAAGAATTTTGTAAGGACCAACATAACGGGGACTAAGCTTCCCCTTCTTTCCGAATCTCTTCACCCCTCTCATGGGTGAAATTTTTAGATACACTAGGTCACCAACTTCAAACTCAAGGTCTCTCCTTCTAACATCCGTATATGACTTCTGACGACTCTGCTCAGTTTTTAACCTTTCTCTAATCAACTTAACTTTTTCCATAGCCTCAAATACCAAATCAGGACCACTCATAGCCGCTTCACCCACCTCGAACCAACCTATGGGTGATCTATACTTCCTCCCATATAAGGCTTCAAACGAAGCCATGCCAATACTAGAGTGGAAACTGTTATTGTAGGCAAACTCTATCAACGGTAAGTGATCATCCCAACTTCCCTTAAAGTCAAGTGCACAATTTCTCAACATATCCTCTAATGTTTGGATGGTCCGCTCAGCCTGACCATCGGTCTGTGGATGAAAAGCAGAACTCAAAAGCACTTGGGTACCAAGACCCTTTTGAAAAGCTTTCCAAAATTATGAAGTGAACTGAGTACCCCTATCCGGAATGATAGACAAGGGAACTCCATGCAGTCTGACTAGCTCTCAGATATACAATCTAGTGTAATCCTCAGTAGTATATGAAGTATGAACAGGCAAGAAATGAGCAGACTTAGTCAACCTATCAACCACAACCCAAATAGAATCATGATGGCGTTGGGAAGGAGGTAAACCAATCACGAAGTTCATATTTATCTCTTCCCACTTCCAGGTGGGAATACTCAACTCTTGTATCATACCACCAGGTCTTTGGTGTTCAACCTTAACCTGTTGGCATGTTGCACACTTAGCTACAAATGCTGTTATATCTTTCTTCATGCCACTCCGCCAATAGATTTCCCGCAAGTCTCAGTACATCTTGGTGGCACCAGGATAAATAGAATATTACGCCCCATGTGCTTCAGCCATAATCCTCTGTCTAAGATCATCAACATTTGGGACACACAATCTACCCTGCAATCTCAACACACCATCTCCCCCTTGGGAGAAAACCTCTACTTTTTGGTCCTTGATTGACTCCTTCAGTCTGACCAAACTAGCATCTAAGTATTGCTTTTCCTTTACTTCCGAAACCAAGGAGGATTCAGAACTACTCTGAACTCCTATACTACCTTCAGCAGAGTCAAACAACCTAACCCCTAATCTAGCCAAATGATGTACATCACGAGCCAACTCTTTCTTACCTTCTACCACATGCGAAACACTACCCATGGACACTCTACTTAGGGCATCCGCCACAATATTGGCCTTGCCCAAATGGTACAGCACACTCATATCATAGTCCTTTAACAATTCTAACCATCGTCTCTGCCTAAGATTCAATTCTCTCGGGGTAAAAACATACTGGAGACTCTTATAATCAGTGAAAACATCAACATGGACACAATACAAATAGTGTATCCAGATTTTCAAAGCAAACACAACAGCAGCCAACTCAAGGTCATGGGTGGGGTAATTTTTCTCATGGGATTTCAACTGCCTAGAAGCATAAGCTATCGCCTTACCCTTCTGCATTAATACGCAACCTAACCCAACTCTCAAAGCATCACAGTACACCACAAAACCATCAACACCATCAGACAAAGTCAAAATAGGGGCTGAAGTGAGTCGAGTCTTCAACTCCTGAAAACTCTTCTCACAAGATTCAGACCATAAGAATTTCACTTTCTTTTGGGTCAATCGAGTCATAGGAGACGCTATAGAGGAGAAACCCTTAAAAAAATGGCGGTAATAGCCAGTAAACCCAAGAAACTTTGGATATCAGTTAGAGAAATAGGTCTAGGCCAATTTCTAACAGCTTCGGTCTTTTGGGGATCAACTCTATTACCCTTGAAAGAAATGATATGACCCAGAAAAGCAACTGACCTTAGCCAAAACTCACACTTACTGAACTTGGCAAAAAACTTGTGATCTCTAAGGGTTTGCAAGATAGTTCGGAGATGATCAGAATGTTCATCCTTACTACGGGAGTACACCAATATATCATCGATAAACACTATGACAAACATATCCAGATATGGTCTTAACACTCGATTCATGAGGTCCATGAAAGCTGCTGGGGCATTAGTTAACCCAAAAGACATAACAAGAAACTCAAAATGGCCATAACGAGTTCAAAAAATGGTTTTTGACATGTCACACTCCCTAACTTTGAGTTGATGATAGCCAGAATGAAGGTCTATCTTTGAGAAATAACTTGCACCTTGCAATTGGTCAAAAAAATCATCTATTCTTGGAAGGGGGTACTTATTTTTGATGGTGACTTTATTTAGTTGGCGGTAATCAATGCACATATGCAAATAGCCATCTTTCTTTCTCACAAATAACACAGGAGCACCCCAAGGAGAAACACTGGGCCTTATGAAACCCTTATCTAGTAGATCTTTGAGTTGCTCTTTCAACTCCTTAAGTTCTGTAGGGGCCATACGGTAAGGAGGAATAGAAATGGGCTGAGTATCGAGAAGAAGATCAATCCCGAATGCTATCTCTCTATCAGGAGGTTTCCCTGGGAGATCATACAGAAAGACATCAGAAAATTCATTAACGACGTTAACAGACTGGAGAGTTAGAGTCTCAGACTTAGTGTCTTTGAATCTAACCAAATGGTAAATACACCCCTTGGAAATAAGCTTTCTAGCTTTGAGGTAAGAGATAAAATGACTCTTGGGTGACACAAAATTCCGAGACCACTCAAACATGGATACACCCAAAAACTAAAACTTGGCCACTCAGGTCCGACAATCAATAGAGGCATAAGAAGAATACATCCAGTCCATACCCAGAATCACATCAAAATCTACCATGTCTAACTCAATTAGATCAGCCAACAAGACTCTATGAAGAACGGCAATAGGACTATTTTTATACATTTTTTGGGCAACAATCGAATCACCCACTGGGGTAGAAACTAGGATAGGCTCAGGAATAATCTCAGGACTTATTTCAAAATTCACAGCAATCAAAGGTGTAATATATGAGAAACTGGATCCAGGATCTAACAAAGCATACACATCAAACTGAAATATACAAATCATACCAGTAACAACATCGAGAGAGTCCTCCTGTTCCTGGTGGGATGGTAAAGAATATAATCTATTCTGGTGTTGCCTGCCAGTATTGCTAGAAGAGATTCCCTGAGCTGGGGCTGGACGAGTCGCTGGAACTGGAGTACTAACAGTCTGAGTCTGGGTCTGAGAGTGATAGTCACGATGCCCTTGTCCATCCTGTGGACAATCTCTAACTGTGTGAACCATGTCACCAAACCGAAAACAACCCCTCTTCTCACTCCAACACTCACCCGAATGAGCCCTACCACACTTAGGACACAGGGCACGATTTGGCTTACAACCAGCACTCTACTGGGACCTAGATGTATATGACCTGCTACCTTGCTCCTACCTACCTTTAGGCACGAGAGCACTAGCAGATAATGGTGCTTGCATAGACGAACGATCTTGATACTGAGGGCGACTCCCTCTCTGTGATCTAGTTTGACCTTGTCCGTGCTGCTCGAACCTAGCTCTCTTATTCCCTCTTATTCTATCTCTCTCCTTAATATTGTCTACCTCAATCTATTATGCATGAGTCATAAGCCTAGACAGATTCATCTCACTATTCAGCATAGCATACCTACACTCCTTAACCATATAAATAGACACTCCAGTCACAAACTTACTCATACTATCCCGATTATCAGCCACCAAGTCAGGAGCATACTTGGCCAACTGATTAAACTTTAGACAGTACTCCCTAACAGTCATAGAATGCTGTCGCAGGTTCATAAACTCTTCTACCTTTACCTCCCTCATCTCCAAAGGGAAAAACTTATCCAGGAATGCATCCTGGAACTCTTGCCAAGTTATAGGGATAGCTTCCTCACCTCTACCTTTCCTCCAAGCAATAACCCAGTCATAATCAAGGTCTTTCAACCTATATGCAGCCAACTCCACACTGTGTTCCTCAGATACATGCATCACCTGAGAAATCTTCTGCACCTCTTCTAAAAACAACCGTGGATCCTCATCAGACTTGGACCCATAGAATTTTGGTAGATTTATCTGCATGAAGTCACAGATCCTGGCACCAGCTGAATCACCTCCCTATTACTGTGGCGCCTAGGCCAGGTTGGCCTGAATATTTTCAGTAACAGCTTGGGCCAGCGCCTGAAAGGCTGCCCTAAATTTAGCATGAGACACATTTTTATTCAATAGGTCAGCGGGTTGAGGTTGCTGACCATCATTATTTTTTCTCACTCGACGTGGAGGCATATTTCTGAAAGAGGACATTATGAATCAATAGCAGAGAAAGATACTTTAAGCACGATAGACTTCTGAAAGAAAGAGTCACACTTTTTCCTAAATCGTCTTGTAGCCTCTTGCTCATAGATGTGGCGCGCTACACACCGATGATAAAAAATCTACTTAACGCAGCTTGTCATATTCCCTAGGACACCTTAAAACCTTAGGCTCTGATACCAAGTTTGTAATGCCCCAGAAAATGGGCCCCAAAGCGTCACATGATGCTTGAGGCTACGAGTAGCCCCAAGCTAACCCTTTGAGCCATTTTTATTCAGTTCAACACAAATCAATGGGGTTTCCATAAATAACCCTCAATTATCAATAGAGTAATCATCATCTATGAATAAAAGAATTTCAGAAAGATAACAAAATACGACTTATTAGTCAACTCCCAACATCTATACTAGTCTGACAAGCCTCAAAGAGAATCAATAAAACCAGCGAGCCATTAAGACATGCCCCAACAGACTCATACTCAGTTATCAAATGTAAACAATTCTGTGAAACCAACATCAGTCATTACATCCTCGGAACATGAGGACTCACCACAACAAAGGATGTAGAAAAGCATGCCCGAAGAATCACTGTCGAACCTGGAACTGAGCACCTAAACCTACATTCTAAGAAAATGCAGCCCACATCCGAAGATGTGGGTCAGTACCATGGAAAGGAACCGAGTATATGGGGGTGTATGCAGTTTTATAAACATCATCATCATAAATATTTATAAGAATATGCAGGATGTATGAAAGACTTACATAGCCCAAAGAAAGTCATCATAATCATGAGAGGATGAAATAAGTACAGTAACACATGTAAGTCATCATATAATTTGTCAATCACTTTCAGTTCATCAAGAATATCAATTCTCATAATGTCAATATCATTTAAATCTTTCGAAAGAATAACTTTCACAATTCGACTTCCAAATCACTTCACCATTCACCATAGATACAAGGAAACACACACACTGGGAGATCCTATAACCGACATAAACCATGTGAGCTACATGGAGTCCAATGTACAACCCACATTGGGGAGAGCCATCCTATCCTTGCCATCGGAGTAGGACTATCGATATCAAATCCACCCAAACTAGTGATCACTATATAAATCAGCCTCAGGCTTACTCCTACGGGGGCACGTAGTTTTAGGGAAGTAAGGTCGCTTTATGCCTCCCACTCGGTGCTAAAGCTTTCTCCTGGACTTATCTCAGATCATTTCAAAGGCAATCCACAACAAAAATTTTTTAGTAATATATAAATATATATCGGGAGCCATCATGCTTCCCATCTATCAAAATCAACCACGTGAATTTCTTTCACACTCGAGTTCAAAATAACTCCATTAAGACCAAAAGGTCAAATCATTCAAAATATCTCAAATATTCAATATCAACATGCTTATAACACACACTTTCAAAAAAAAACACAATTTCCAATGGAGATTCACGACTCAAATATCAAAATCATGATAAATATCGTTCAAGATTTATGCTTTATGTCTCCACACATGTAAATTCATCTTTAA